>NC_081405.1:81511596-81828869 GCF_030272615.1 Cryptomeria japonica | reverse complement strand
GAAGTAGAGTTTTTGGACTGGTCCTAATTGCTTTTTAGTTGGAAAATACTCTAATGGGGGTTGGGAAGTTTTTTTTATAAAAATGATTAAATATATGTTTTATTTTAAAGAGAGAAAAGATTTACTTATAAAAATGATTAAATATATGTTTTATTTTGAAGAGAGAGAAGATTGTATAATATGTTTTGTTTTTTTTTCTTAATGAGTGTTTGATTATTTGTAATTCATTTAATCATCATATGTTTCGGTAACCGTTAGGAGATTAGTTAGCATAAAAATGACACCCTCTCATCTTACATCTCCATGACACTCTCACATCCCTAGTACCTTGCTATAATGTTAAAGTACTGATTAAAAAATTGATTTTTTTTTTTTTTCAATATCTATCTTTCAAAACTTGACTATCATTGAAGACAACATTTTAATATAGAATTCTTTAAATCTTAATGAGTTCAATTTACTAAATGTATTCTCATCAACTTGTAGGAAACATATTGAGGAGGTTAAGAAATCTTTCCCTCCTTATACATCATCAAAGTGGCTTCAAACAAGCCTAACTTTGGATTTATCATTTGCGATGTATTGTATTACCCCTTCATTACTATTTTTAGTTGCATGCTATACCTACATTGTTGCTAGTTTGTTATAGTGTCCCTTTACAATTTTGATGGGATTTAATGCTTTATCCTCTTTTCTATACAAAGGTATAGGCCCTTCAAAAATATTTGTTCACCTTAATCATAACCAAATGCCACCAAATATTTGATTAACACCCTCAAAAAACTATCACGCATTAAAATAGTACAACTTTTAAAAGTATCTATTAGATTATTTTCATTATCATTTTAACTAAATTTAACTTAAAATCCCCAAAACTAGGTAAAGCATGTGGACTTGATTTAACCTTGTATCAAAATCCATAAGAAATAAATCCTAGTACATGCAACTAACCTTCTATTAATTACCCTATGATGGTAGTTAGTATTTCATCTGCTTTTGATTATTATGTAGTCAAGGATGGGGGGTCTAGAGTAGACTATCCAACCTTGCAGTAGAGCTCTTGACACAAAATTGAGCACTAGAAAGAAACATTAAATTGTATTGATCAAAATAGAATTCATACAATACCTGTAGGCCTTCCATATTTAGAATACATTAGGCCCCCATTGGTTCCACATGCAAGTACAGGCCACCATGGGCTTACTAAAAATGAAATGCAAAAAATGACTTTTGGATCTTATTTCTATAACTCCTAATTTCCTAACATGAAAGGATACTTTCCAAAAATCTTTGAAGGTGTTTAAATACAAGCTCCAAGCACTAGGAGAAATATGTGTCATCTCAGTTAGGTACCAAGTCCTATCTCCAATGATGTGTTGTGAAACCTCTGCAAGGTTTGGAGAAGTTCCACATGCTACTTCTTTTAGGTACGGTCTCAAGTTGCTTGATAGGGAAAACATCTGTTGAAGGAACCTTTTGATTGATAAGTCTCCAACTCGTACTAACTTGATATGTTGTAGTAGACTTGTCATCTTATCTCCATTTCTTTCCATAGAGGAAATTAGTTTGATGTGGTATGATATATAGTCTAGTTCTCCAAGATGCTCCTATATCAAACCCCTAGGGTCTTTTTTGAGAAGTGTGCCTCACATGTTGCTAACTTTGGATTTGATCTTGTTCATTCCAATTTGGTTTGAAATCCATGTTGTCTCATCTACTAGTTTTCCCTTCCATTTGGCCATGTACTCCCTATACTCCATGTGTTCCAAGTGCTACACTTAGTCTGGCTATTTAGAATATGCGCTATCTACTCCAATTGCAGTTGCAATAGTTGGTCCTGAAGTGATATTTTTGTCTTGTTCTCATTGGTTTGTGCTCCATGAAACTAGTAGAGGTCTGCAAAGTTGAAGATTGGTGAGATGTCAATGCCTTCTAGTAACTCTACCTCATAATTATTTTTGAAATCAAATTTACAAAGGATATTGCAAGGCCTAAGCTTCTTCATCATTAGCTTGTTATATGTGCCTACCAAAAACCTCTCCTTCCAGATATGCACCATGACTTCATCTCTGATAGAAAACTCCTTATGCCACCTTTTGGTATCAACCTAGTCCTTGTGCTTACCATTCACGGTTTCCATATGTTACTTGATCTTATTGTGCATAGCCTTCATGTGGTCTATAAACTTTTTTGCCTCCACATTTCGCTTATCTTCTAAGTTGGTGCCTTTAAGTTATACCACTCTTTCAAGATGTATTCCAGCAATAATCTTGAATGGTGGCTTTTTGGTACTTTGGTTTACCAAATTGTTGTATGCAAATTCTACTTGTGGTACATGATTAAATCCAAGTTTTGAGCCTTGTTTCCTACTAAACACCTGAGCAGGTTTCCCATAATTTTGTGTGCCTCTATTTGTACATCAATCTTGGGATGGAATGTGGATTTGAACTTCAAGTCTGTCTTCATCTTCTTCCATAGTGTTCTCCAAAAGTATCTAGTAAATTTGGTATCCTGATCTAAAATAATGCTTTATGATAGTCCATGTAGTCTCACCACTTCCTAGAAGAATAGTTCAGCAATATGTACCGCATCATGAATCTTCTTGTAGGGAATGAAATGTGCCATCTTAGAGAATCGGTCCACTCCTACAAATATGGAGTCATGTCCTCTCTGATTTCTTGGCAATCCTAACATAAAATCCATGTTGATATCCTCCCAAAGCTTTTCTAAAACTGAAAGAGATTGATGCAAATCAATATTTTAACTAGTTCTCTTAGCCACTTGATAGATCATATACTCCTAAACATATTTTTAGACATCCTTATAGATTTGAGGCTAGAAGGAACTCTCACTATAAAGATTATAGTTTTGTCAATGCCAAAATGTGAAAACATATTTTCCTACCGAACAATTTATCACAAATGAAATATTTAATACTATTGTCTCCTTTTTAGAGTCATGCAAAGTTTTGCGTTTTATACAATACAATCTCAACAAAATTTTAACTATTTTCTATAACAAAAACTACTGAACCTAATCCCACGGTTCGCTCAGGTAGTTGAAATGAACTACTCGATTGATAAAGTGACTTGTATGTTTATTTGACACACTAAGATAAATGAACTGTGAGTGGCCTCTAAAATGTCATTGTCGACAATTATAATGTGAATCGGACCTCCCAAGCAGATACCATCTTCTCTCCCACATGTTTTCCTACATTGTCAATTGAAAGGCGTGTTTGGATTAGATATATAAATGCATACACAGATTTTCAAGCTCTCGCCTACATCAATTCTTTAGGACCATTACATTTTTTCATGTTTGGTTTCTTTATCGAAGCTTTGAATAGTAATGTTATGGTTGGATTTGATCTCCCAACTTACAAGATAGTTACGTCGTACCTTATTAACTTTATTTTCTCTAAGTTATCATAGATTTGAAAATAAAAAGATTTCTTATAAAGACATTAATTCAACGGATATTTGGTTCTGGGTTCTGAATTCTTATACAAAAGAAGAGAAAATGGGAGGGATAAAGAAATATCGTGGTGTGAGACAACGCCCCTGGGGCTCTTGGGTTGCTGAGATTCGTCATCCAATCCTGTATATTCTTTAATACTTGTGTTTATCTTTATTTTCATTCTTCTGGGTCTTATATATAATCTAAACCAGTATGCTCACTAGTTTTAGATCCTTCGTGAAATCATCTATGATTGTTATTGTAGGAAGAAGAGGGTGTGGCTTGGAACATATGAAACAGTGGAAGAAGCAGCTTGTGCATATGATGAAGCTGCTGTAATTGTGCGTGGTCATGGTTGCAACAAAAATCTTCCTCATAATTATAACTCAGAGAGAGAAGAGTTTTGTCCACGAAATGATTTGTAAGCTCCGCCATCTCAATATGGCCTCCATGAAAAAGGTTTTTCTGCATATGTTGCTAAGGAGGAGGGCTCCATATTCTCTTCCCCTTCTTTTATCTGCCTGAAGTTAGACAATGAGAAATCCAATCAATTGGGAATCTGGCAAAACAAAGTGGGTGGTGGTGGAGAAGATGAATCCACCTGGGTCATGAAAGTTGAAATTCCCCCAATGAAAGTGAATAATGATAGAGATGAGGACAGAGCTCCAGAGATGATAGAAGAGCTTCTTCAACTGTGCAATACTTCCTGAGCTGCAACATAACCATTGTGGTAGGATGAATGTTTTGTAGATAGTAATGGTGGGTAAAAGCATAAAAGTGTGTCACTTTTAGGTCAACTTATTAGCATAAGTGAATTTAAGTAATTTTGACTAAAAATTAATTTTAGTCAAACATATGGTGTATAGAGATTCATTATAGCTATGTTATATATGGGCCACAACTTTTTCAATTGAAATTATCTACTAAATGTATATTTTATATCACTTTAAGTCTAATTACCAATTTTATTTTATTTTTTGAAAAACTCGATGTTTCCACAACTCTTACTCTTATAAATAACTTTTTTGAAATGTAAAAATACCTTTTTTAAGATCTATAAGTGAATTTTCCAATGTATATAATTTTTCATATTTTAATTAGTTTTTTATATTTTATATATTATTTTTATTGAAAGTAGGTCATCAACACTAAAATATAAGGTTGACTATCTTGTGAAGGAAAAATACTAAAAGTTATTTAAAATTTTTGAAAAAAATAAAAGCACTAGAGAAAAGAGTCTATGTCAAGATTATATAATTATTTTCTAATTTGGATAAATATTTAAAAAAAAAGGTGACGCCGAATGGAAAGAGTATATTTCAGTATACGTGACTTTTCAAATTTATTGAAAAATATCTATACATAAAAAATAGTTTAAAATATATTTTTGCACTAAAGTTTCAAGTTATCAATATACACAAAAAAATTGAAGAAAAAAAGGTAAAATTTACTATATAAAGTGTGACGCTTCGTGTAACTTCAATTTCAGCATTTTATCAACAACTAAATTATAGTGTTTACTTTATAAGAAAGTATATTCAAATAATTTTTTAAATTTTTTTAAAAATTACAAACATAAAATACATAAAAAAAAATATGCATTCTATTAGTTTGCATCATTTTAAAATTCAAACCATATATATCACTTTCTATTGATTCAATTTAAAAAGTTGAATCAACATTGGTCATTTCCTTTATAAAAGTGTGACACAACTTTGTGCTTTTACCTTGGTAGTTATTGAAAGAAACGGCTATTCAGTTTCTAGGATGCACTAATATTTAAGGTATGTATAAATTATGGTGTATGAAGGTAAGTTATTCATTGGTGCATCCTAAGGGTTGGATAGTCATTTTCGTCATTGAAGAACTAAAGTCAATAGAATATTTAGTAGGTAGGAAAAAGTAACTTGTAGATGGTGATGCAATGAATTTAAGTGTGGCTATGCTTTCAAACAGAGAAAGTGGAGGATACGGTGGATTTAGGAACCATCTCAAGTTCAAAAATGTCAAGCTTAAGTGAGGTAAATCTAAAAATGTTTGAAAACATACTTTGAATAGATTGGTTAGAACAAGCATGTGGGTAAAGATAGTTTAGCTTTTGGGCTGAGGCTGAGTGCTTTTCAGTTGGGTAATGCTCCAAAAATAAGGTTGAACAATTTTAAGTGATAATTTATAAGAGTTGTTCTATGTTATATTAGACACATACAAATGGTAAAATATATATTTTAAAAGAAAAAAAATGTATAATTTTTGTTTTGTCTTAATGAATATTTGATTATTTCTAATTTATTTAATTATCATATGTTTTGGTATAAGGTGAATTTGTAGAATTGTTAAAAGATTAACCAACATGAAAATGGCACCCTCCCACCATGCCATCTTTGTGACACTCTTACATTCCTAGTATCTTGTTATAATATTAAAGTTGTAAGTGATACTTTAAAAGAGGTGTTCTTTGTTACATTAGACACATAAAAAAAATGGTAAAATTTGTTTTATTTTAAAAGAGAAAAATTGTATGATATGTTTTTTTTGTTTGAATGAATATTTGATTATTTGTAATTCAATTAACCAACAAATGTTTTGTTATAGGATGAAATTTGTAAAATTGTTGAGAGATTAACTAGCATAAAAATGACACCTTCACACCATGCATCTCCATGACACTCTTACATCCCTTGTACCTTGTTATAATATTAAAGCATAAATTATAAAAATAAATGTTTCTTTAAGTGTCTATCTTTCAAAACTTTTAGGGAAACATATTTAATATAGAATTCTTTGAATCTGAGAGTTATATTTGCTTCATATTCTCCTCAACTTGAAAGGTGTAATTAATTTTTTCCCTCTTGAGACATCATCAAAGTAGTATCCTCCCCATCAATAAAATAATAGTGTCATAACACACGCCACTAGTACCAATTGCTAATGGGGATTGCAAAACCACCATTATGGAGGTACAAAAGCAAGTAAGGGGAAAGATATGGTAGACTATATCTTGATGCAAACCTCTTTTCAAAAAGGAGCTTCAAGGTTAGAGGATAGGATGTTTTTTATGGCCCCATAGATCTTTTTTAATTCTTTCAAAAATTGAAGATTAGTGTGGAAGGATTTTCACACTAAGATAATATGGATGAGGTTGAGAAAAGATCATTGGAACAAATTGGATTCAAACTATCATTTTGGATATGTCATTTGTGCTCATATGTATGTGTGTGTGTGTATAACTAATTTAATAAAGGATTAGAATATACCCATGTGTATATGTGTGTGTGTGGTTGTCATTGATGTCAAACTTGTTCCAGATAATTGTTGGTTCACAATGCCTATGGTGCAAAGATATCTTGCTATGTTGGTGTTGTAGTTGTTCTATTGGTTGTTTCAGAAGTGTTCAAGTCTGGAAAGTGTTGTTGATGTTTTTATCTTCTTTGGTTATGATTTTGGTATTATGGATGTGATAGTTCTGTGCTCTAGAAATATATTTGTGTTCTCTGGATGTTGTGGCATATTTCATACCTAGTTGTGATATTCTATGTTAAACCTATCTTTGGGTCTGGATATGATTTGTGGAAGGTAATTTGATGTGTTATGGGTCTCATCATAATGTGTGGAGATCCAAATAAGATTTATTTTCATTGGAGAATATGTTTTGGCCCATTAATTGTCTATATGGATGCGTTGCATGTTGGGATGTTATAAATTTTGTTCCAGTGAATGAGGATTAGTGGATTGAGCTTAGGAAGATGTGTTTTGGTCTCCTCTTTCTCCTGGAGTGGATTAGTATGTTTATTTTGGTCTGAAAGATGTATTTTTTTCGATTGACTCGATTCAAGATTTTATGATCTATCTTGTATATAAAGAATGACTATGACTGAGTTGATAATGGTGAAGAGAAGAGTGTGAGAGAGGATGTGTGTGATGTGAAGATAATCAGCAAATTTTAGTGAAGAGAAGAGAAAATGAGTGGAGTTCAAATGATATGCAAGTTGTTTTAGATTGTGTCAAAGGTATGAGACAATATGTTGACAGATGAGGTTAGCAAAATGTGAATTGATGTTGGTCACTTGATGCAGAGTTCAAGGACAACTTCATGATCAAGAGATCCTTCTTTTCAAATCATTTTTGTATCTTTCCCTATTGGAATTAGCATTAGGTTTGCAAGTCTTCTTGTGTATCTTGCCCCAAGAGAAGTTAGCCTTGGTCTGCAAGTTCAGAGAATTGATCTCCTTCATTGTAATCTGATAGACATAGTGGATATATTTTGTGGGCAATTTTTCACCATTTTGTTTTCCTATTTGGGTTTTCCATGTAGAAAATATCAGTGTTCATGTGTTGGATATGTGTTGTTGATTAATTGTTTATGTGCTAAAATAATTTTTATTCAAGACTGCTTCACCCTCCCCTCTCAATCCTACTGTAGGTTCAACAATTGGTATCAGAGAAAGGTTCCTCTTGAGTAAGCTTAACCACTTGAGGTAGATCCGGTATGGCATAGGACATGCATAACAAGAAACCACCCTTTGATGGTACAAACTTTGCATACTAGGAGAGAATGGAATCACATTTGGAGACATTACATAATGGAATGTGGGAAATCATTCATATTGGATATACACCCTTCCAAGGTGATCCTCCAACTCTGGATGAGATAAAGTCAAAGGAGACTAATGTGAAGGCTCGAGCTATAATTTTTAGTTATATAAGTGATTCAATGTTTGGAAGATTAAAAGTATTAAAAGAAGCTAAAGTTGTATGGAATAAGCTATGTTTGTCATTTGAAGGATATTCAAAGACAAAACAAACCAAGCCTAGCCAAAAAAAATAATAATAATAATAAAAGTTCCTCAAGACCCATACGGGTTTTGACCTGAACATTATATTTAATAATAAAAAATAAGTTCCTCAAAACCTGTATGAGTTTTGAGAAACAATTTCTCATAACCCGTACTGGTTATGCAAAACTAGAAGTTTTGCCTTAGTTTTGCATAACCTGTATGGGTTATGTAGAACTAGGAACCAAAGAGGAAGTGGGAAGAGAGAGGGTTATGTAGAACTAGGAACCAAAGAGGAAGTGGGAAGAGAGAGAGAGAGAGAGAGAGAGAGAGAGAGAGAGAGAGAAGGGAGAGAGGGTGAGAATAGGATTCAGAGAGAGAGAGAGAGAGAGAGAGAGAGAAGGGAGAGAGGGTGAGAATAGGATTCAGAGAGAGAGAGAGAGTAGGGGGTAGGAAGAGAGCAATAGAATAGGATAAGGAGAGGGGGAGGGAGAGAGAGTTAGAGAGAGAGGGTGAGAATAGGATTAAGAGAGGGAGAGGAAGAGAGGATTAAGAGAGGGAGAGAGAGAGAGAGAGAGAGAGAGAGAGAGAATATGATAGGGAGAGGGGGAGGGAGAGAGTTAGAGAGAGAGAGAGATTAGGGGGTAGGAAGAGAGGGATATAATAGGATAAGGAGAGGGGGAGGGAGAGAGAGTTAGAGACAAAGAGAGAAAGGGATAGGAAGAGAGGGAGAGAGATAGGGAAAGAAAGAGAAGGGAGAGAGGGTGAGAATAGGAGAGAGAGAGAGAGAGTAGGATAGGGAGAGGGAGAGGGAGAGATAGTTAGAGAGAGAGAGAGATTAGGGGGTAGGAAGAGAGGGATAGAATAGGATAAGGAGAGGGGGAGGGGGAGAGAGTTAGAGACAAAGAGAGAAGGGCATAGGAAGAGAGGTAGAGAGAGATAGGGAAAGAAAGAGAAGCGAGAGAGGGTGAGAATAGGATTAAGAAAGAGAGAATAGGATAAGGAGAGGGGGAGGGAGGGAGAGGGAGAGAGGGAGATTGGGAAAAGGAGAGAGAGAGAGAGAGAGTAGGATAAGGAGAGGGGGTGAGAGAGAGAATTAGAGAGAGACTAGGGAGATAGGGAGGGGGATAGAGAGAGAGAGTAGGGGGTAGGAAGAGAGGGATAGAATGGGATAAGGTGAGGGGGAGGGAGAGAGTGTTATAGATAGAGAGAGAAGGGGATAGGAAGAGAGTGAGAGAGATAGGGAAATAAAGAGAAGGGAGAGAGGGTGAGAATAGGATTGAGAGAGAGAGAGGGAAATAAAGAGAAGGGAGAGAGGGTGAGAATAGGATTGAGAGAGAGAGAGAGTATGGGGAGAGGGGGTAAGTAGAGAACAGGGGATAAGAAGAGAGGGAGAGAATAGGATAAGGAGAGGGGAGAGAGAGAGGGAGAGAATAGGATAAGGAGAGGGGAGAGAGAGAGAGAGAGAGGGAGGGAGATTGCGAAAATGAGAGGGGGGAGGATGAGAGGGGGGAGGGAGAGAGGGAGATTTGGAAAAGGAGAGAGAGAGAGAGAGAGAGAGAGAGAGAGAGAGTAGGGTCAAGAGAGGGGGAGGGGGAGAGAGAATATGATAAGATAATGAGAGGGGGAGGGAAAGGGGGGAGAGGTAGAGGTAGGGGGAGAGAAAGAGAGAGAAGGGGGAGAGGGTGATAATAGGATAGGATAATGAGATTGAGAGAGGGATAGGGAGAGAGAGAGAGAGAGTAGGATGAGGAGAGGGTGAGAGACATGAGGTAGAGAGAGAACGAGAAGGAGAAGAGGGTGAGAGAGTTGGAAGAGAGAGAAGTGTGAGGGGGATAGAGATGAGATAGAACTCAAGGAGGATAATTAGGGCTCAAAACAGACAGAGATGGTGATGGGGAAGGAAGACGAGAAAGAGGAAAAGAAGAGAGACATGCATGTATACAAACATATATAAATATATGTATATATAACTATAGATATGCATATATACATACATAAACATATATTATCTATGTATGTCTATACATATGTGTAGTAAATGCTAAGTTTACAAGCCTACATTTTGATGTCTTCATAACCTGTACAGGTTTTGTGAAACTCAAAATGATGTCTTCATAACCCGTACTGGTTTTGTGAAACTCAAAATGATGGTTTTTCATAACCTGTATGGGTTTTGTGAAACTCAAAATGATGTTTTTCATAACCTGTACTAGTTTTGTGAAACTCAAAATGATAGTTTTTTATAACCCGTACGGGTTTTGTGAAACTCAAAATGATGGTTTTAGTTATACATAACCTGTATGGGTTATGTAGAACTATGAATGGTACTTTTTTTTTTTCAAAACCCGAGCAGGTTTTGGCTTGGTAAGAGGATTGGAAAATGACCCTAAGGCTTGCAAGCCCATTTTCCCTCCATTTTTGTCCCTTTACACATTTTTTCATCTTCCAACATGATTTCTTGACTTTATCATCATCAGGTTTACAAATGATAAAAAGGGTATCTCTAAAATTACCACCATAATCTCACACATCTTCTCACCTTTCTGACCATATAAATATTTCTATTTTTGGACAACATTATCATAGTAAACTTTAATTTTCTTTACCATTGCCTTGACAATCCTCATAGACATACATCTACCATTTTTTTAATAACTTTTGATATACTTGACCAAATTCAAAATAAATTACATATTATTGTTCTAAACTAGATTATATATAATTTTAAAAAAATAAGTTCTCATTTTCGATTATTTTGATGCAAGTTATGTCCAACGCATGAACAGGTACCAAATTTTCAAGATGCGATCACTTAAAAAAATCATAAAAAAAATAAAAAACTTCTAGATCTCAATCTTACCTATCATCCTACCAAAGGGTTTTGAAAAATACTAAATCTAACTATATATTTTGTGTAGCGCACGAAAAAAGCTATGTTATGTTTTTCAAGAACAATTTTTTGTGCGAGAGAGGTTTGACCCTCTTAATCTTATCCAATTTTAAAAAACTTTAGTATTTTAGAAACTAGATTTAGACTACTACAATTTTTATTCTTTTCTCAACTCCTTGTTTTGAGTGCGTGACCTTCAAATATCTCTTTGAAGTTCAGGTTTACCTGTTTTCAAAAAAAAGTGGCCACTTATACCCCCTTTCTGTTCACCATCTTGGTGCACTTACCCCATTACATGCTAAAATAGAACCTAATACATGGATCATTGACTTCGGATGTTCAAACCATATGACCGGTGATAAAGACATGTTTGTTAATCTCAAGAAATATGATGGTGGATTAGCGAAATTTTCCAGAGAAGATGGAGCAGCTATTCGAGGTATTGGAAGTGTTTCTATTGATGGTAAGCATAAAATTGATGATTTTTATTATATTGAAGGATTAAGACAGTTTGTTAATTGTTAGTTAGGTGTGTAGAAAAAATTATGAAGTTTGTTCAGTAGTATCAGATGTGTGATCAAAAAAAAAAAGACTGGTAAAAGAGTTGCAGAAGGAGTTAGAATGGGTGGAAATGTATACTACATAAATGATAAGAGAAAAAGAAAATGCTTTCGAACATAGAGTAATGAATGTTGGTTATGGCACAAAAGAATGGGACATGTCAATTTTTATAATATGGTCAAGATAATTTGTAGGTCTAAAGCAATTGGAGACTTACCTAGACTTGTGAAGCCTACTGATACTATGTGCAAAGAATGTCAATTGGGGAAACAAACAAAGAGAATATTCAAGAATAATGAGTATTCCACGATGAAACCACTAGAGCTAAATCATACATATTTGTGTGGACCTACAAGAACAAGAGGATTAAATGGAGAAAGGTATTTCATGTTACTTATTGATGATTTCTCTAGAATGACTTGGGTTACATTTCTAAAGGGTACAAATCTAAGGCTTTTGATAGATTTAAAGTTTTCAAATCCATGTTTGAGAATCAAGTAGATGCTAAGACTAAATGCTTAAGATTAGATAGAGAAAGATAAGTTGATTCATCATGGGATTAGAAGGCACTTCTCTACTCCAAGGACTCCTCAGCAGAATGATGTTGTGGAAAGGAAAAATAGGATTGTTATAGAGATGGCTAGGACTCTGTTAAAGTATGCTAATTTGGCTAATGTGTATTGGAAAGAGGCAATACATACTATTGTATGTTTTCTTAACAAGGTGCAGATTAGAGTAAATTATACCAAAACACCTTATGAGTTGTGGAATGGAAGACCTCCTACTATGAAATGCTTCAAAAAAATTTGAAGCAAATGTTACATTAAAATGGATGAGGACAATCTTGGGAAGTTTGACTCTAGAGCAGATGAAGAGATCTTTCTAGGATATGATACAAATAGAAAGGCTTACTGGTGTTTCAACAAAATCCTAAACAGGATAGTCGAGAGTACAAATGTGAAGGTATGTGAAGAATGGAATCAGATTGAACCTAAGACATAAACTAAGGTTGAGATTGTTCCAACAATTTTAGACAAGACAAGTGATCTAGAAGAGAACAAGGAGAAGGAAACAAATGAAGAGGAAGAAGAAGAAGAGGAAGACTCGGTAAAGGTTCCTGCTAACTATGTCCAAAAACATTATTAAAAAAATCAAATAATTGGATATAAGAAAAAAGGTGTTCAGACAAGAAGGAAGATTGTAGAAGCACAAGAACAAGCCAACTATTGTTTTCTATCAATCATTTCTTAGACAAAGACTTATGAGAAAGAAAGTAATGATGACAATTGGGTAAAAGCAGTGGAAGAAGAACTGGATCAGATACAGAAGAACAAGACTTGGGAACTAGTACCTAGACCAGTAAACAATAATGTCATAGGAACTAAATGGGTATTCAAGAACAAACTAAATGAGCAAGGACAAGTTACAAGAAATAAAGCAAGACTGGTATATAAAGGATATTCTCAAGTGGAAGGCATAGATTTTGCAGAAACTTTTTCTCTAGTAGCAAGGATGGAAGCTATATGTATGTTTCTTGCATTTTATGCTTACAAGAAATTTAGAGTTTATCAAATGGATGCCAAATCAACATTTTTGAATGGATATCTAGACGAAGAAGTATGCATTGAGCAACAAGATGGATTTAGATTGACAAAGCATCTAGATATGGTGTGCAAACTGAAGAAAGCATTGTATGGCCTCAAACAGGAACCTAGAGCCTGGTATGCAAGATTAGATAGGTATTTGTTTTGACAGAATTTCAGAAAAGGCATAGTAGACAGTAATCTTTATTTCAAGATTGATGGAGATAAGTAGTTAATTGTTGGCATTGTGTTATCATTGAAGTCAACCAGTATGGGATGACCATCAGTAGTAGAGATGTATGCACAACACTGCTAAGAAGAACTCTTGCATATTACCTTGTGTTGTAGAACACCAAAAATGGTAAGGAAGATGACCTCAGGAGTCACCAATACAAAAGGTTAATGTCTGACTTGTGTGATGAGATAGAAAGGTGTTTTGAGTAGTTGTTTGTGATGAAGAAGCAGTCATCGTGAGAAGCAATGATTGACAGTGAATGTGCTCACATCAGAATCACATGAAAAGCATTGCAGGATGTAGAAGACAAGGTGTTAAGGTGTTACTTCATCAAGTAAGGGAAGCTTATCTCCTATTATGCATTGAGTGCATCATAGTTTGGAGAGATAAGAGTGAAGAGGTAAAGGCAAGCATTTGAAGGATCACACTAGATCTACCAGTGAATTGGAGGAATGACCTAAGTGCATGAGATCAGGGTTATGTACTAGACCAAAAGAGAAGGCACGTTGAGATGCCAGTATAGAGGAATTGTGAAGCTTGTGTCACCTTGACAAACTGGTAGAGGAAGGAACAACATTAATCAGGGAGAAAGGCAAGGCTAAGCAAAAGCAGTCAGAAGTAGAAAGACCTGATTAAAGATGGAGCCTTGAGAAGATTGATGACATGGTGTCATCAAGAGTGGTAACCGGTATGTAAGTCTATCGGTTATATAAGCAAGGTGCAGTTGCAGATGACTTCCTACATTATGGGAAGGTGCATGATTTGAATGGACATGTCTGGAGACTGGTTTGAGAGTTCCATCGACAGTTCAAGATGAGAGTAGATATGATAAGGTAACCGGTAGAATGGTTGAGACCAGAAGGGTTAGCAAACCGACAGAAGCAAGGAACCAGTAGGGTGGTTGGTCGGTGATTCTACTTGGACTGACTTGAAGTGCCAAGTTGGCAAATAGTCGATATGGATGCCACATGGAGTCAACATGGCAAACCCACGTTTGGATAAGGATAAACTGTACATCGAGAGGGTTGCTGCTGGGTTGGTCATCTTTAATGAAAAGTCACCCAAATCATGGGACATGTTGCAGAGCTATTGTAGGGGTTTGAGGCTCGAGGTATGGAGGTCTAGAGGACAACTACGAGACAACTAAGAAAAATTGAGAAGATTGAGGTGATGAAGGAAAACAGCATGACAAATCTTTTGTGATTGACCGAGGGATTAGCTATGAAGGTAAAAACCAAGTCACCAGAAATGGAAGGTGTGATCGAGAAGATGCGACTATGGCGGAGTTGTGTATTTAGATGTCAGAAAGATCAAATCGTGCAAGATCTAATTGGATTTCATTTGCCTCGAGGATGGTGAGGAAACCCTAACCGCCTAGTTTTTGAATTGGTTTTTTGAGGGAAAACAAATCTATAAGTATACGATAGAAGAGGAAGAATAGCGTTGTTGAATAGAGGAATATAGTGTGATTTTGAGGTTGAAGACTTCTGCAAGCAAGATCAAATCAGCCAAGTGCTCAATGAGCATCTATCAGAAGAGTGGAAGTGAGAGAGAACCGGGTTGAATCTTTCAACCAATTGAAGGAAAGAATGGGTAGTGTTCATACTGGCAAAGCAGAAGTGAAGGAGGGTGAAGAGAGGTAAACTGATAGTGCTTATCAACAAAGAAGCAATAGGTGAAGAGATATAGTGATGTGAGTTGGTGAAGCAGAGAAGGTATCTCACCGATAGAACAAAATATATGTAATGGTTGCAAGATTCACTTGTGACAAGATAGCCACTCATGTATTTGATATTTACTTTGTGAACATTGAGTTGTAGCTCGGTGTAGGGGTTGTAGCTCCTTGGGTTGGTGCCCTAAAGTTAGGGATTGGTGCTCCTTTGGGTTGTAGCCCATAAATTAGGTAGGGGTTGGTGCTCCATGGGTTGGTGCCCTAAACTTTGTAACTATGTTTTACTATGAGGTTGGATTGGAGCAGTAGACTCCAGAAACATTGCTCACTGAGGTTTTTCCCATCTTGGGTTTTCCTCGTATATGCTAGTGTTATGTGATGTCTCCTTGTGTGTGTGTGTGTGTATTTGAATTAGTCTTGTCACTAACTGGTGAGTCTGCATTGTGTTTGATTCACAAACTGGTGTTGCTCACAAAGGAGAGCTGAAAGGAAAAGTTTTGAGAACCATTGATTCACCCCCTCCCCCTCTCAGTGGTGCATTGTGTCTAACAATTGATATCAGAGACTAGGTTCTCAGTTAGAAGAGTGTTCTCCATCTTGGGTAGATTCTGGCCTAAGGACACAATGGTTTTTTTAGTATCTATCTCTGCTATAGTTTTTGATGGCTCAAACTTTTCTATTTTGAGTCGCAAAATGGAAGTTTTTCTATCCTCTTTAGGATTTGATGTATGGATGTCAGTAGTAGATGGTCTTCCTAGAAAGGTTAGTCTTCCGACTGGATTTATAGAAGAAAGAAGAAACTAGTGCAATGAAGAAGCCATGAAGGCTATTCTCAGTGGACTCACTGATGATGTCTCTTCATAGGTGGACAGGTGTAAAACAACAAAGAGCTTATGAGAAAGATTAAAGAAGTTCTATGGAAATGAACCCTCAACTGTAGAACCAGAAATCGAAGCAAATATGAGAAATACCTCTCATATTTATTTGGATGAGGAAGATGGATCTTCCAGCAGCTGCAACAGTGAAGAAGAAGGAGGTCAACTCTTTGTGGCCCAAGAATCTGAAAGTGGGTGGGCAATCACCTCCCCTCAACAAGATGTGTTGACCAGTGATGATGATGAAGAGGAAGACATGGCAGATAGATCTAGCCATCAAGATCCTTCTAATGATGAAGAAGCAAGAGAAGTTGACCTTGAAGGAGAGCTTGTAAATACATTTGAAGAACTCAATAGAGTTAAAAGAGAATACAAGCTATTCAAGAATGTTGCTATTGTGGAATAGAACCGGTTAGTCAAATGCCTTGAAGAATCAGAGAAATGCATCTCAGAGTTGAAGACTCAGGAAAAAGACACCAAGGTATGTCGGTGTGAAGATCTAGCCTCTCAGCTAGAGATAAAAGACAAAAAACTTCAGTGGCTGCTTGAAGGAAACAAAGGCCAGACCTCTCCAGTTAGAAATGTTCCTCTAAAGAAGGTTGACTTGACCACAACTGGTGTGGACCTGCAAACAAAAATGAAGTTCAATACTGCAAGAAGGCATCTTCATACAAATCCCAGAAGTAAGGGGAAGATGAGAGAGGAAAACCTCACCGGAAGTGAGAAGATGAGGAAGCAGCAAAGGAGACCCTCCACCAGAAGAGGGCAAAGAAATGCTACCACCCACAAGGGGAAGCAAGTGTGGGAGAAGAAGAAGAGATCAGATAAAAGAGGTGCTCAGAATGGACAACCAAGGGTCCATTCCCAAAAAGGAAAATATGGGGATGCAAAACCGGCAAGATCTTCTCATGCATGGTAGAATAAATATGTAAGTCATATGTCGTCATTTACCAGTTACTATTTTACATGTAATGTTTATGGCCATAAGGAAAGGGAGTGTAGAATGAGATATAGAAAGGATAATGTAGGATCTCATAGAAATCATGCTTATGCGAAGGATGTATCCAGAAGTAGATACATGCATGTTCCTTCTCCCGGTTATGCAAATATTGTTTGTCATAACTACAATGGATCTGGTCATGGAAATTTTGAATGCAGAAAGAGGAACTTGCTATCACATGGAGGCTGACAAAATGGCCATGCTCTACAGAAAAGTGAAAATGGAGCATATGGAAGGCAGAGACCTGCATGGAACCAAAGGAGATATTTCCTTGCAAGAGTAAGAGGTCCACTGGTTCCCATTGCTAATCAAAGCAACATGACCAGGAGAAGATGGTCAAATCGGTATGAAAAGAGATTCCCCAAACATGAAGTTGGAATTGATGTTGTGTGTTATTATATCACTATTTCCAATTGTAATGCAAAGACCAAAAAAGAAAGGGCCCATCATCAGAAGAAGGCAAACCCTGCTCCCAAGTCCGAAAGTGGGGAGAAGAATGAGATTAAGCAGGTATGGAGGAAGAAGACCTTGGACCATCTTTGTGCATTTAATGCATAAGTGATATCTCCTAAATTCTAAAGGAGATGCAGGATCGTAGGGGGAGTATCACATCGAATTTATCATTCACCCCCTCAGTAATGAAGGCAACATAGAAAACCATGTTGTTGCTGGTATGGAGAAAGAAGATGACAAGTGTGTGTAGAAGTTGCCTTGTCTACACACCTACTGATCAGTGTTGGATGACCATTGCATGATTCAAAGAGTTAAGGTTAACAATTGGTATCAAGTGTTAACTGGTATAAGCAGGATGTCACTGACATGTATGCAAAACAGGTTATGTAAGACAATGATGTTGGGAATCATTGCAATAACCCCGGTAGCATGGAAGGTTGAGTTCGCATCTCAGGTGGTCTTGGAAAATACCTGAATGACATATGATTGGCCTGGCTATTAATAATGTAGGCATGCATATTTTTGGGCAAATTGGTTTTGATTTCTAGCATGATGATAACATTGTATGGCATTGTGTAGATCTAGAATCATGTCACAAGTTGTGGTGGATATGATGGAAATTGTAGAGGTGTTGCAGGTTGACCGACAAGTGAGCAGTATTCATTGACACATCAACATACGATATCAGTCTTTCTTGGCTTCGGACCTACATACTCAATTGGTGTCAATTGATGGTTAAGATCCCCATCTCAAGTGTTGTGACTTGAGAAGATGTAACAACCGGTGACGAGATAACAAGTGGTATCAAAGGAAGTGTTACACCCAATAAAGACAAAGGGGGAGAAATAATTATGTCAGTAACCAATATAGGGAGGAATGATATCCTAACAGTGCCCTTTGTCATTGTTGTCAAAGGGGGAGAAGGATTATGGAGTATATCAGATACTACATGTGTTGACATCAATGGTAAAGGGGGAGATTGTTGGCATTGTGTTGTCATTGATGTCAACTGGTATGGGATGACCACCAATGGTAGAGATTTATGCGTAATACTGCTATGAAGAAGTCTTACATATCACCTTGTGTTGCAGAACACCAGAAATGGTAAGGAAGATGACCTCGGGAGTCACCAGTACAATAGGTTAATGTTTGACTTGTGTGATGAGATAGAAAGGTGTTTTGAGCAGTTGTTTCTGATGAAGAAATAGTCATCATGAGAAGAAATGATTGATAGTGAATGTGCTCAAATTAGAATCACATGAAAAGCATTGTAGGATGTAGAAGACAAGGTGTTAAGGTGTTACTTCATTAGGTAAGTGAAGCTTATCTCCTATTATGCATTGAGTGCATCATAGTTTGGAGAGATAAGAGTGAAGAGGTAAAGGCAAGCACTTGAAGGATCACACCAGATCTACCAGTGAATTGAAGGAATGACCTAAGTGCATGAGATCAGGGTTATGTACTAGACCGAAAGAGAAGGCACGTTGAGATGCCAGTACAGAGGAAGTGTGAAGTTTGTGTCACCTTGACAAACTGGTAGAGGAAGGAACAACATTAATCAAGAAGAAAGGCAAGGCTAAGCAAAAGTAGTCAGAAGTAGAAAGACTTGATTAAAGATGGAGCCTTGAGAAGATTGATGACATGGTGTCATCAAGAGTGGTAACTGGTGTAGTCACATAAATCTGTCCACTTAATTAAATGAATACTTAGTATTTATTTGATTATTTAACCATCAATTAATAATTAATTAAATTAATATTTAATTAATTCATCTTAACCCTCTTCTCCTATTAATTAAATAAATTATTCAATTTATTTGATTTAATTCACTTAACCAAATTCAGACCATTAATTAAATAAATAAATCATATTTATTTAATTAAATATTCTCTCACATTTAAATAAATTAATATTTATTTAAATCCCCCAAAATCCCACCTCTCACATTTAAATAAATTAACATTTATTTAAATCACCTTTATCCTCTACCCACTTGTATTTTCCTACAAAAGCAAGTTGCACAATTATTTTAAATAAATAATTTATTTAAATCACCTTTATCCTCCACCCACTTGCATTTTCCTACAAAAGCAAGTTGCACAACTATTTTAAATAAATTATTTATTTAAAATCCTATTTATCCTCACCCACTTGAAACCTTTAATGGTTTCCCTTAAAGTATTCAAACTTGATGGCTTTAAAGTCTTCAAACTTGATGGCTTCCTTCTATAGTCTTCTTAAGACTTTAATGGTTTTCCTTAAAGTCTTCAAGCCTTTAATGGTTTCCCTCAAAGTCTTCAAGCATTTAAATGCTTTATCTTCATTTTCTCATTTAAATAAATTAATATTTATTTGAATATTTATCCAAATGCAAATTACACCATTTAATTGAAATAAATGATTTTATTTTAATTGAAAATACCAAAATTTCTCCCACTTGCATTTTCCTACAAAATCCACTTGTATGCCTAAACCCCTTCTAGATTCTTCTAAACCCTTCCTAATTAGCCTAATCCATCCCCTAATTATTGTCACATTCCTAAGCAAAATGGAGTCACTTCTCAAAGACTCCAAAGTCTTTGAAAAGCAATTAATGCTTTGTGTGTTCAACAAATTAACCCTCAAAGTCTTGGATAACCTTTGAAAGCTTTCAACCTTCAACCACTTAATCCCCAAAGTCTCCAATAACCATTAATGGTTAATTCAACCCTCCCACATGGTTAAAACATTTGTTTTGACTCAACCTCTACCCAACCCAAGGGTCTCATCAAGCCTTTAATGCTTTGACCATGATTATCTCTTAAACATTTGCACAAAGTTTTATCCTTGCATTAACTCCTAATCCAGTGGGTAATCTTAATTTAGACTTGACCCTTGCCTTCTAGATAACCATGAGGTCTTCTCAGGCCTTTAATGCCTCCAACCTCTTCTCTCAACCCAATCCTATGTTGAAACTTGTCACCATTTTATTGGTGCCAATTGTGCACATGGATCCCCAACTTTCAAACTTGACCCTTGATTAAACCATTCAATCTTAACCCTTCATTTCCCCATTTCTTCTATAAATAGAACCCTTCTCCTCAAACAAAGAAAAGAAGCATTTTAGAGTATTGTTGTTATACTGGCATTAGCATAGAGCTTTTTCATAGCATCACTATCTACTCTAGCATAGTATTTAGCTTTTCATTTCATATTTGAAGCTTAGTATTAAATCTCAATCCTCCATAAGCATCCATAGTGCAAAAAGCTGCTGAGAGCTACACTCATTTGGGACTTGGAGAGGAGAGGAACAAGGGAGGAGAAACTATGAGCATCTTGATTAGCTATTTCATTTTATGTTTATATGCTTTCTATTTCATGCTTAATATCTCTCTTGATATGCCTGTTTAGAATAATCTTTTGTTGCTAACACTAACGTTTGTTTCTTGTGCTCTTGTGTGTGTTGCCATCAAACAGATTTTCTAATCCTTTTTGCAGAGCATCATTTGGTGAACCCGACGTGAATCGAACACGCAACCTTCTGACATGGTTTGTGTGTTTTTGTGTTGATTGATCTTGGACTAACATTGTGCCATTTAGGAGGGCATCATTTGGTGAACCCGACGTGAATCCAAACACCAAAAAGATCAATTTTTTTTTTTTTTTAATCAATAACATGTTTGAATGTTGAAAATGTCACACAGGTTGCGATTTTGACACTGTTTTGGTGCGTTTGGCATTATTTTGGCGCTATTCCCCCTGTTTCAGTGCTTTTCCCTTCTCTGTCTTTCCCTTTCTTTTAATACGTTTGTGTTAAATAGTGCCTCTGTTCAAACGCAGACTAGCGCTATTGTAACAAAACGTTGTACAAATCACCTTGTAACCAAAAAAAAAAAAAAAAATTTAGGCTTGTAGAAGCCCACCAAATAGGCAGATTTTACTAACTATTTTTCTCTTTTGTGCAGATTTAAATTAGATTAAAGAGTAGATTTATATTTTTTACTAACTTGTTTTTGAAGTTGGTTTTAAAAATGAATTCACTTTTTATTTTGGTTTAAAATTAACTTCACATTTCAAATTTGGGCTTTTGAAAAAGAATCACACATTTGTTTGGGGCTCTTAAAAAGAATTTCATTGTTCAAAGGTAAAAAGAACCACAAACTTATACAAAAACAACTTTATTTTTTTTTTTTTGCAAGTTAGGAAACAAACTTCGTTTTGGTGCTTAAAATCAACAAGGCAAATTTTATTTCTTGCATCAAGATAAAACTCACAATCCACACTTCCATTTTTGGTGCAAATAAAATTCACAATCAACTTGTCTCATTTTTAAAGCAATCTTACTTCATGCAAACGTGTTTTTCATTAAGTTGACCAGGATTTTCAAATTCTAGTTTACTCAAACAATTGCCTTTGAAAATTAAAAAGAACACCATGATTGTTGGAGCAACATCTCCAAATAGTTAGATCACATTGCAATGATAGATTAAAAAGAACAGGTGTTTTTCGTGCTTGGCACACTTGTGCAAAGAGTTGGTCGAGTGGTCCTACTTCTAACACACACTATCCTCTCCCTTGGCTTTCGTGGTCCTAGGTGCAAGAGAAAAGTGTTAGTAACACTCACATTTTATCTTTTTAAGAGAGGCCTGCCAAGGGATCGATACTCTTGGGAACGACCTCGAGCGGTAAATCCTTCGAGCCGCTATAGAAATCAGGTGAGAGCGAAAGCTGTAGCCTTGGGTATAGCTGTTCCTACAGTGTAACTGGCCGAAAGGACAAATGGGCCCCACCACCAGTTACAAGGCTCTTAAGTGAGTCACTGCAGAATGAACTTATGTCCAAAGCCATCGAACATGACTAAACACCTTTAAGTAGTAGCCCACCTGTTCTATTGATTGAGGATATTTGAGGTATAATTTAGTGCAAGAGCATAGATGGTTTTGCTCCCAAGATACTCACCATACATATTTCCTTGAGTAGAAACATAGCTTTTTGAAAGGTCACTTGTGGCTTGATAAAAGTGGTGACTCCCCCATCATAGGGATCATCTATTTGTTATGCTCGTGCAAGACTTAGTATATCACATCCTTACCTGCCACGGCGGGATTCATAAGGTATGTAGTACCAAAGTCGAAGAAATATCAAGATGTGGGCTAAATTTATCACAACTGGCCATTTGACCTTAGGGATAAAAAGTGTTTGAAGTGTGTTCGTTTTACAGACCTAGAGCAAATTGAGCCGACTTCAGGCTTTGGAATTACACCTTAAAATAAATCTAAAGGAAGGGTCAAAAACAAGTCCAAGGATTGGGTTAATCTAGACCCATACTCATTTGTGCCTTTTTAGGCAACATTCTTGTGTTTGTGTGCTTGCTTTGTTTTCTTGTCAAAGAAAAATCAGAAAATCACTTTCAAAAACAAAGTACTCATCCAACATTTCTCAAAACAACTAAAAATACCAAAAACAAAGTCCAAACAACAAAGAGACAAATTTTATGACCATTCTTCACATCCTGCGAAAGAAGAAGAGTCATTAGAATATTACTTTGAAAAAGAGACCACTAAGCTCAAAGGCTTTGATCAAAAGAAGGAAATTCTTCTATCTCAATAGACAAATCTTTGTCTCACATAGAGTCTTTCTACATCGCATGCATCTATACCTTCAAGGTAAAACAAACGAGTTTGATTCAGAATCATTGAACAGTAGAGCTTTTATGCAATATAGAGCTCTGAGTTATCACAAAAATCAAGGAGGAAAGATTAATCCCAATTTCTTCCCAAACATCTGTATCACCTACAACACAGCTCGAGAAGTGCCACCAACGTCTGAAAGGGAAGAAGAAGAGTTTGTCCCATTTGTGACACAAAGTTTTTATTGAAAGTTGAAAACATTTTCATCCATCATCCCACTCATACATCATCACTTCATCATCAATCCATCCCAACTCTCAAAACATTAAGAGGTTCTTGTCCCACGATTCCTTTTTAGATATTGCTTGAAATCAAACACATCACATCACTTTTAGATTGTTTCTACATCTAGGATAAGCTCATCCTAAGAGACACATCTACGCAGGTTAAAACTAGTTCATGAGTGAATCCTCTCATTACTAGGTAGTCAAAATCTGTAACACATCTCAGATTTCTCTACACCTTATCACATCCAAACTCATCAAAACAAACAAGCAATTCAAAGAAGGAATTTCGGTTACATCTACCTTAAAGTGCTAGAGATCCACATACAACACAAATCACCAATCATCAATCTTTCATTTCATCACCAACTCATCATCATCTTCAATCAACTTCAAAACAAACTTGCAAACAAAATGGCTCAAACCCGATCGCGATCAAGGCAACGAGAAATAGAAATTGAGGAAGAAGAGGACAATCTCAATGAATTTCAAGAAGCACTTGGAGGAAATGTAAATGATGAAAACCCAAGTACTCCTACTCCGTCAACAATCGAAAGGGTTCAGCATAACCCTCATTTTAACAGATTATTTGATGAAATACTAAGGAGCAATGCGGATGCTCACTTTTTAAGACTCGCTCAAGAAGGAGCCAAACTCCCCTCTGACTTTGATCTTGCCCAATTAAGACAAGCATCAGAAAGACAAAGTCGCCATGAGGAGGAAAGGCGTAGAGATCCCATCAGATATAACATCCCTCGAGGTAACCCACCACCTCCTCCTCCAAATGAAATGGAGATGTTGCGGCAACAAGTCGAGAATCTCGCCCAACAACTTCATAGTGGTGTTAAGACCAATCAATTCTCACTTAACGACATCTGTCCCTATCCGTTTGATAGGAATCTTTATATGCCACCCTTTCCACGCGGGTTCGAAACACCCAAATTTGAAAAATATAGAGGAAAGGGGGATCCCCGTGATCATGTCCGAGAATTTCATTCTGCTTGTCTTGAAATAGCTTATGAGGACACATACCTAATGCGCCTTTTTCCCCAAAGCTTGGGAGGAACAACCACATCATGGTTTTCCCGACTTCCAGGTGGCATAAGAACATTTGAGGAACTCATCCAGAAGTTCCTATCTCATTACTCTTATAATATTGAACGCGACATCACCATGGCTGATCTATGCAACACCAAACAAAAACCAGGTGAATTATTCTCAGTATTCCTGCAACGATGGCGCCAAATGTCTAGCAGACGTTCTCTTCAGTTACCTGAACGAGAACTAGTGGAAATTTTCATTTCCAACTTAAATGAAGAAATGGAATTTCACCTGGATGTCAAAGATACAGATTCTTTTAACGATATGATCACCAAAGGTATAAAGTGTGAACGGGCACTCATCAAAAAAGGACTCATCAAAATCTTTAATGAACCCAAAGATGGTCCTCGCCCGCGCTTCAATAGCGATAAACCGAACTTCTGGAACAAGAATAAGAATATCGTTAACGATGGAGTTGTGGATGCTCGGACTGTCCAAAATGCACAACCTGTGGTTCGGTTTGCAGGACAAAATCCTCCACCTCAAAATAGCACAAATGTTCCTCTTAATCAAGGTCGCATCACATCTCAAGATGAACCAAGACCTCGTCAGCAAAAACAAAAACGCACATATACTCCCTTAGGGGAACCCATTGAAACAGTGATGCGACAACTCATTTCTCAGAATTTGATCACTCTACCTAAGCTATCCAACTATGAACCTCAGGTCAAACCAGCATGGTGGAAAGATACTGAACACTGTGAGTTCCATCAAGGAAGAGGACACAAGACAAGTAATTGTCACCGATTGAAAGATCTCATTCAAGATCTTATTGATCGAGGAGAAATTGAGATTGAAGGACATGACCCAAAAACAACCAATAATGATCATCAGATGTTCAAGAATCCACTTCCATCACAAGATCAAAGGGGTCCTTCCACTTCTAGGCGAGGCACTGATACCACTGATTATACGCAGGCTGCGTATAATTACACTGTCAATCACCTGTATGATGCCAGTGAACAAATTGCAACTATCACCTTCAAAAATCCCACCTCAAATTGCAATGTCAGTCCCTGCAAACTTGAATACAGACCAATTTCAAGCCATGGTTGGAAATCTAAAGTCATCACCTTGTCTCACTTTTTCTGAAAGCGACAACTCTTCCTTCCAGCAACCTCATAACGCCTCACTCCACATTGAAGGCTTCGTCAACCAACACAGGATCAAGCGAGTCTTGATCGATAATGGAGCAGGCCTAAACATTTGCACACTACAGTTGGTCACAGCATTGGGATATGCAATAGAATCAGTGGATCCTCGTAAGAAGATCACCATCAAAGCCTATGATGATGCAGAGCGTTCATCCAAAGGAGCTGTGGTACTACCAATCCGAGTGGGCCCTGTGGTAAAGCATATCATTTGTCAGGTTCTGGACCTTCCTCTGCCATATAATCTATTATTAGGGAGACCTTGGATACATGCCATGCAAGCCGTTCCATCTACCTACCATCAATGTATCAAGTTCCCACATAATGGTGCAGAGATCACAATCCTGGGCGATGCAAATCCCTTTGCATTTTGCCATAATATCAGCCATCAACCAGAAATTACTGTTCCTAATAATAGGGAAGCCATTTCCTCCACATCATATGTAAATCCCGCCTCTCTTGCTAGTTCAAACACCCCTATACCCAAGCAAGAAAAGCTTAAGATGAAAATCGCAGAGGAAGGTCCTGGAGAATACAACTTGAGTCAGCTCTTTTGTGTGGGACAAATGCCCACTTCTCCTAGAACACATGGTAAACCACAGCAGTTGCTCCAGCAACCACTAATCACGCCTCCATGTGCCTTAACGCCTTTCATTCTTGGAAAGAGTCAAGAGGAAGAGACACAAGATGAGGACCTGGCGGACTGGATCTATAAAGATCCCATCACCACTGACAAACCGCAAGTTACACTTCCTACGGAACAATATGGCAAAGGCCTCCTCATTATGCAAAGAATGGGATATGATGGTCAGAGTGCTTTGGGATACTGCAAACAAGGACGACACGAACCTCTACTACCAGAATTCAAGCCCAAAGGTAATACAGGCCTTGGCTTTGAAAAAGAGATCCTTCCTAAACTCAGATTTAAAGGAAAACCTAGCAAACCATTTTGCCCACCTACTGCAAAGAGGATACCTTTCATAATCAAAGCACCATCAAGCACTATCCCCACTGCCCCCTCAAGGCTCACAACTCCACCATCACCAATGTCACTCATCCCATCAAACGAACCAGTAATCCTATCAGCAACACCATTTGTAGCAGCAACTATATTGGAACCCGCAGCAGCATCTATGGCACCAGTAGTTCTAGCAGAAGCCACTGAGTCACCATTACCGATACTTCCAGTGACAAATCCATTAAACCCCATCACAATTCCTGCAACACCGATCACTACAAGGATACATAAACCAATCACACCTGCCGTGTTTAACTCCAAAGACATCCCAGTATGGTATAGCAATCGGATGCTGGAGAGTGATTCAGAGACCGACTCACATGAGTGGGAATTCGATTCAGTGCAACTTAACACTTCAGATGAGGAAGACACATCACCACCTCCACCCCGCAAAGACATCCCTGTTTACGGAGAAGCACAGATAAAGACCACTTGGGTACCTGAGCTGGAAACATCTTCCACAGACCCTACGTCTCATCCTACACCTGATTCTGACAGGGAGAGTACCATCAACGACCTTCACCACACTGTCTTAACCCTCACTGATACTTCTAACGAACTTAACCTAATCGATGAAGTAATGCCCATTATCCACCCTGAACTCATCGAATGGAACCAATCAAATCCCCCATGTCTTGATCTCTTCCAAAACGATGAGGCTATCATTGACTTTTTGGAATTAAGGGATAATCTACCAAGCGGGGATCACAAAGCTGGATTCGCCATTGAACTTAATAGCGCAGCATACTTCGGGGCGGATGCCAAACCCTTCAGCTGCAAAAATATAACATTAAAACATGGATCTTCTAGTGAAAACCACACTGTGGCACTGTTTGATCCAATAAAAGTAAAAAGAAAGAGCGTATCCAACGGTGAAAACCTCTCTGAGGCGCCTGAGGATGAAGGGTTTGACATTCTCCCTGCTAATGCACAACAGGAACGATCAACGATCCTCATTGAGGAGACCAAAGAATACAATGTGGGGACTCCTGAAAACCCTCATATTATACATATGGCATCTCTTCTCACTCCAGAGGAACAACCTACATTTATAGAGTTCTTCCAGCAGCGTCAGATCAACTTTGCATGGTCATATGCAGACATGCCTGGGCTTGATCCGGATTTAGTTATGCATCATCTCACAGTAGCAAAAGGAGCCAAACCTGTCAAGCAAAAACTTCGTAAGATGCATCCTCAGATTGCCGTGCTAGTCAAAACAAAACTCAAGAAACTCCTAGATGTTGGTTTCATTAGACCAATTGATTATGCAGAATGGATCTCCAACATTGTGCCAGTCAGCAAACCAAAAGGGGGCATCCGCATTTGTACAGACTTTAGAGATCTGAATAAGGCATGTCCTAAAGATGACTTCCCCCTACCAAATATCGACATCATAGTGGATTTGACAGCAGGACATGCCATGCTTTCACTCATGGATGGCTTTTCAGGATACAATCAAATAAAGATCGCACCAGAGGACCAACATAAGACAGCCTTCACATGTCCATGGGGCACATACTGCTGGAATGTAATGCCTTTTGGTCTAAAGAATGCAGGAGCGACCTATCAAAGAGCAATGACCACCATCTTCCATGACATGATGCATACTATGATGGAAGATTATGTGGATGACTTACTAGCAAAATCACTCACTAGAGATGGGCATCTCCACATCTTAGATAAAATCTTTGATAGACTGGAACAATACCATGTTCGACTCAACCCAAAGAAATGTGTCTTTGGAGTGACCTCCGGGAAGCTTCTAGGATACATTGTCTCAAGCAAAGGTATTGAGGTCGATCCAGCAAAGGTTAAGGCAATCATGGACATGCCACCTCCAAGGAATATCAGTCAGCTAAGGACACTACAAGGACGGCTTCAATCCATCCGAAGATTCATTGCACAATTGGCTGATAAGTGTCACCCATTCACACACTTGCTACACAAGAACATCCGCTTTCAGTGGGATGCCAGATGCCAACAAGCATTTCAGACGCTTAAAGACTATCTCATGAATCCACCATTGTTGATGCCACCAGATCCAAGTAGACCGTTGTTACTTTATATCTCAGCGACAAGTACAGCATTAGGTGTATTATTGGCACAACATAATGCAGAAGGAAAAGAGTGTGCTGTATACTACATCTCTCGTACACTGGTTGGCTATGAACTCAATTACACACCTATTGAGCGAGCTTGCCTAGCAATAATCCTGGCAGCCACTAAATTGCGGCACTATCTGTTGACACACAAGGTACAACTCATCACAAAGATTGATCCACTCAAGTACTTACTCAGCAAAGCAGCATTGACAGGCCGCTTGGCCAAATGGGTGATGATTCTAAGTGAATTTGACATTGAGTATGTGGACCGTAAAGCTATCAAAGGTCAAGTTATTGCAGATCAGTTGGCCGATGCACCACTCATAGGCGATCATCCCCTCATTTCCAATTTTCCAGATGAAGAGATATTCATGCTCACAGAAGTACAACCATGGAAGCTATATTTTGATGGTTCATACACTAGGCACGGCTCGGGGGCAGGCATTCTGTTTATCACACCTCAAGGTGATAGCATCCCGAAGTCTTACAGGCTCACATTTCCATGCACAAACAACATAGCAGAGTATGAGGCCTTGATCACAGGACTCAGGTTAGCCGTACAATGGAAATTAAAAGAATTGCAAGTATATGGCGATTCCCAACTAGTCATTCGACAAGCAACCGATGAATATCAGACCAAGGATGATAAACTCATGCCATACAAGCAAATGGTGGACAATCTAAAGACATCATTTACTACTATCACTTTTGAGCAGATACCAAGAGATCAGAATCGAGCTGCTGACGCTATGGCTACCATCGCATCTCTACTAGATCTTCCACAGAATTCAACACGCTATGAGTTCTTGGTAGAACAGCTTTGGATCCCCGCTTATGATATCCCTGAATCTGAGATGATATGTTGCCTTGTTGGTTTTGAATCCCCATGGTACGGTGAGTTCTACACCTATCTCCGCGATCACACCCTTCCTCCCAACCAATCAAATAACCAACGTAAAACCTTCATTCGCCAAACTGCTCGATATACCATTATTGCCGAAACCCTATACCGACGCAGTCTTGATGGTACTCTCCTTCGATGTCTGGAACAAGATGAGATAACAAAGGCTTTGGAAGAGGTACATGAAGGAATTTGCGGGACTCACTCAAGTGGTCCGTCACTAGCCAAGAAACTCATGCGAGCTGGATACTATTGGCCATCTATGGAAAAGGATTCCTACTACTTTGTCAGGAAATGCAAGAAATGTCAAGTTCATGGCGACCTGATACATGCACCAGCACAGGAACTACAACCAATCACAACACCATGGCCTTTTTGTCAATGGGGCCTTGACCTTGTGGGTAAAATCCATCCATCTTCATCCAATGGCCATAAATTCATTATTACCGCCACCGAATATTTCACCAAGTGGATCGAAGCTGTTCCACTTACCCAAGTCACCGGCAAGCAGATCGCCTCATTCATCCTCAACTACATCATCTGCCGGTATGGTGTACCCATGTCCATCGTCACAGATAACGGTCTTCCTTTTAAAAATCAGGATGTCCGTGAACTTTGTGAGAAATTTCATATCCAACACCGCTTTTCCACTCCCTATTACCCACAAGGCAATGGTCAGGCCGAAGCATCCAATAAAAACATATTGAGGATCCTAAAGAAGACAGTCAATGATGCCGGTCGTGATTGGCATGTTCAATTGAATCCAGCGCTATGGGCATATCGAACTAGCATTCGGACCCCTACAGGTGCAACTCCTTAGTCATTGGTCTATGGTGCCGAAGCTATCTTACCTATTGAGGTTGAGATACCATCATTACGAGTTTCCTTGCATAATCTCATTGATGATGAAGCATACAGAGTATCTCGTCTTCAGGACTTAGAGTTACTAGATGAGAAGCGACAAGCTGCATACAATCACCTCAAAGCCTATCAGCAACGCATGAGCAGAAGCTACAATCACCGAGTTAGATCTCATACATTTGAGGTAGGTGATCTTGTTCTTCGAGAAAATCCTCGCAACCAACCAAACAGAGAACATCAAGGCAAGTTTGAATCAAACTGGCTGGGCCCATATGTTGTCACTGCTGTATTCGGGTCCGGGGCATATCAGTTGGCTACATCAGAAGGCGAACCGCTTGCAGATCCAATCAATAGCATGCACCTCAAACGGTTTTATACCTAAGGTGTACAGAGCATCAGGCTCCCCTACATATCAGAAAAATACCAAAAACATTCAGAAAATTCCTGAAGAAAATACAAAAACATTCAAAAAAGTAAAGAAAAATCATGCATCCAAACGGTGAACAACCACTCCAGTGGCACCTTGGGTAAGTACGATGGCGAAAACCTGGCAAATAGGCGCCACTCGTAAAGGCAATGGCTCCAGTATCTTTCAGGCTCATTGCGATCACATTCATACATACACACATCCATCCATCTAACCATGGCTTGTTATTTGATCTGTCATCCAAGAAAGTACTTCATGCGTCTAGCATCCCGCTTTTTCATAAATCATGTCCAACTTGGGGGCAATGCCCTTACAATCTAGATGATGGAAGTGGATTCTACATTACTGGTGATTCATTGGCAAAAACATTCAAAAATGTCTCGCAAAATACAAAAACATTCAAAAATGTCTCGCAAAATACAAAAACATTCAAAAATGTCTCGCAAAATACAAAAACATTCAAAAATGTCTCGCAAAATATCAAAAACATTCAAAAATGACTCACAAAATCCACAAACATTCAAAAACTATTACACAAAATCCAAAAACATCGAAAAACCATCGAAAATCACCCAAAAAAACATGGCAACACCTTGTACATACCCATCCATGCAGATACCAAAATAAACATTGACAAACTACTCACACAATGACCATTTACCAATCAACCACACACTCAACATCAACAAATCAGAAACTGTCTTTAAAAACAAGGATGCATCCTTCCTTACCAAAACAAAGACAAGATGATGTTTTCTTTGACAAGAAAATTATGTTAGGCTGTCAAATACTTGGTTGATTTGTGAGTAATTCATTTGTTTATCTGTATCGGGATCTTTTCAACATTGTTTTGTATCATTTGCGCATTATTTCCGATGAAGTTCTGGGGCATGTACTAATGGTGTCTACGTGGGAAGTTCACTAGGCTATGTGATCTTATGCCAAATGCAATCATAGATCACTACGGCTTGCTGACTACAGCGTATACCTCGACCATATGAGCATGAACCATTACCAAGGATCCATATTCTTTATTCTTTATGTATATATTGTTTGTTTACAGGTACACTGCTCATTCTTTGGTTCCTCCTCATCCAATTTGGATAAAGGTTTTTATTTCTTAGTACGGTATGCACTTGTCTCAGGATATGATCAGCCTAAGATCAAGGAGGACGATCCAAGTCATGCATGAACGGAGATAATCCTTGTCTGTTCCGCAAGCAATACTCAGGTCAACTTGATCCATTATATCAAGTTGCTTGTATTAACTTGCTATATCAAAATCCATGTAAGAAATACTCTGGTCATCTTGAATCTTTATGTCAAGTTGCTTGTATTTTCTTACAACATTTTAAAGCTCAATGATGAAAAATAAAGCACCATGGATCGTCATTCCATCTCATCTGTATATATTGCATTTCGTTGCATTCCATCCATCCATACATTCATAATAGCTGCATATCATGCATACGTAGTCATAATAATGCATACTCTATTTTACTCATCTTCTTCCATAGGACTCGGTCCTAGTCCTCCATATCTTCTATCTAACATCGAATCCCCCCTCACCCTCCCTATCTTGATCATCAACATCATCCTAATCCCTTCATCACTTCCCATCCTCACTCATCCACAAAATTAAGCCAGTTACTCTGTCTACACAGATACATCGACTCCCACACACCTAGACTATCAACAGATACTCTGATCAAGTATCTTCGGGTCTCAACAGGTAATCGATTATGGTAATCCTAGACTACATCAGGCATTTATCATAATGACCTAGTCTCAACGGGGCTGCTATGATTCACCACAATCATCCATCCCACGCACACACTATCAATTGATCAACCAATCAAACACAATCCAATGGACAATTACATCAATTGTCTAAGTCTCAACGAGTATTTTGCTTCATATACCTTGACTTCATCGGGCAATTAAATCAATTGTCTAAGTCACATCAGGTCACTTTGATTCACTTACTCAGACTTTATCATGTCCAAGCGACCAACTGACATCAACTGTCACGCTTTGACTTGACCGGGGCAATTAAACCGATTGCACCAGATTGTCTAACCAATTTTGATCAATTGTATAGCATCAATCCAAACCCCACCCTACATCTGCTATGTATCTCTTGCATGACCTCAGGGTATTCGTTGGCTTGTTGTTTCTTCATATTCACTCCATTTTCTCCCATTCTTTCATCATTAGTTCTAATTTCTTCTATTCTACCTCCCCTTCGCTTTTCATTCTTTTTCGAGAGATCGCCCGATTTTTCAAAAAAAATTCGGCCCATCCCTCGAGGGGGCATACCACCCATTAAATTTACATTTTATGGGGCATTTCTTCATACCTATTTTTCTTTCTTTGAAACGACGCGATAAACCACACCGTCTCAAAGAGGGGCAAATGTAGTCACATAAATCTGTCCACTTAATTAAATGAATACTTAGTATTTATTTGATTATTTAACCATCAATTAATAATTAATTAAATTAATATTTAATTAATTCATCTTAACCCTCTTCTCCTATTAATTAAATAAATTATTCAATTTATTTGATTTAATTCACTTAACCAAATTCAGACCATTAATTAAATAAATAAATCATATTTATTTAATTAAATATTCTCTCACATTTAAATAAATTAATATTTATTTAAATCCCCCAAAATCCCACCTCTCACATTTAAATAAATTAACATTTATTTAAATCACCTTTATCCTCTACCCACTTGTATTTTCCTACAAAAGCAAGTTGCACAATTATTTTAAATAAATAATTTATTTAAATCACCTTTATCCTCCACCCACTTGCATTTTCCTACAAAAGCAAGTTGCACAACTATTTTAAATAAATTATTTATTTAAAATCCTATTTATCCTCACCCACTTGAAACCTTTAATGGTTTCCCTTAAAGTATTCAAACTTGATGGCTTTAAAGTCTTCAAACTTGATGGCTTCCTTCTATAGTCTTCTTAAGACTTTAATGGTTTTCCTTAAAGTCTTCAAGCCTTTAATGGTTTCCCTCAAAGTCTTCAAGCATTTAAATGCTTTATCTTCATTTTCTCATTTAAATAAATTAATATTTATTTGAATATTTATCCAAATGCAAATTACACCATTTAATTGAAATAAATGATTTTATTTTAATTGAAAATACCAAAATTTCTCCCACTTGCATTTTCCTACAAAATCCACTTGTATGCCTAAACCCCTTCTAGATTCTTCTAAACCCTTCCTAATTAGCCTAATCCATCCCCTAATTATTGTCACATTCCTAAGCAAAATGGAGTCACTTCTCAAAGACTCCAAAGTCTTTGAAAAGAAATTAATGCTTTGTGTGTTCAACAAATTAACCCTCAAAGTCTTGGATAACCTTTGAAAGCTTTCAACCTTCAACCACTTAATCCCCAAAGTCTCCAATAACCATTAATGGTTAATTCAACCCTCCCACATGGTTAAAACATTTGTTTTGACTCAACCTCTACCCAACCCAAGGGTCTCATCAAGCCTTTAATGCTTTGACCATGATTATCTCTTAAACATTTGCACAAAGGTTTATCCTTGCATTAACTCCTAATCCAGTGGGTAATCTTAATTTAGACTTGACCCTTGCCTTCTAGATAACCATGAGGTCTTCTCAGGCCTTTAATGCCTCCAACCTCTTCTCTCAACCCAATCCTATGTTGAAACTTGTCACCATTTTATTGGTGCCAATTGTGCACATGGATCCCCAACTTTCAAACTTGACCCTTGATTAAACCATTCAATCTTAACCCTTCATTTCCCCATTTCTTCTATAAATAGAACCCTTCTCCTCAAACAAAGAAAAGAAGCATTTTAGAGTATTGTTGTTATACTGGCATTAGCATAGAGCTTTTTCATAGCATCACTATCTACTCTAGCATAGTATTTAGCTTTTCATTTCATATTTGAAGCTTAGTATTAAATCTCAATCCTCCATAAGCATCCATAGTGCAAAAAGCTGCTGAGAGCTACACTCATTTGGGACTTGGAGAGGAGAGGAACAAGGGAGGAGCAACTATGAGCATCTTGATTAGCTATTTCATTTTATGTTTATATGCTTTCTATTTCATGCTTAATATCTCTCTTGATATGCCTGTTTAGAATAATCTTTTGTTGCTAACACTAACGTTTGTTTCTTGTGCTCTTGTGTGTGTTGCCATCAAATAGATTTTCTAATCCTTTTTGCAGAGCATCAACTGGTATGTAAGTCTACCGGTTATATAAGCAAGGTGCAGTTGCAAATGACTTCCTACATTATGGGAAGGTGCATGATTTGAATGGACATGTTTGGAGACCGGTTTGAGAGTTCCATCGACAGTTCAAGATGAGAGTAGATATGACAAGGTAACTAGTAGAATGGTTGAGACCATAAGGGTTAGCAAACCGACAGAAGAAAGGAACTAGTAGGGTGGTTGGTCGGTGATTCTACTTGGAACGACTTGAAGTGCCAAGCTGGCAAATAGTTGATATGGATGCCACATGGAGTCAACATGGAAAACCCATGTTTGGATAAGGATAAACTGTACATCGACAAGGTTACTGCTAGGTTGGTCAGCTTTAATAAAACGTCACCCAAATCATGGGACATGTTGCAAAGCTATTGCAAGGGTTTGAGGCTCAAGGTCTAGAGGACAACTACGAGACAGCTAAGAGAAATCAAGAAGATCAAGGCGATGAAGGAAAACAACACCAACGGATCTTTTGTGATTGACTGAGGGATTAGATATGAAGGTAAAAAGCAAGTCGCTAGAAATGGAAGGCATGATTGAGAAGATGCGACTATGGCGGAGTTGTGCATTCATATGTCAGGAAGATCAAATCATGCAAGATCTTATTGGATTTTGTTTGCCTCGAGGATGGTGAGGAAACCCTAACCGCCTAGTTTTTGAATTGGTTTTTTGAGGGAAAACAAATCTATAAGTATACGACAGAAGAGGAAGAATAGTGCTACTGAATAGAGGAATATAGTGTGATTTCGAGGTTGAAGACTTTTGCAAGCAAGATCAAATCAGCCAAGTGCTCAATGAGCATCTATTAGAAGAGTGGAAGTGAGAGAGAACCGGGTTGAATCTTTCAACCGGTTGAAGGAAAGAATGTGTAGTGTTCATACTGACAGAGCAGAAGTGAAGGAGGGTGAAGAGAGGTAAACTAATAGTGCTTATCAGCAAAGAAGCAACAGGTGAAGAGCGGTAGTGAAGTGAGTCGGTGAAGCAGAGAAGGTATCTCACCGATAGAACAAAATATATGTAATGGTTGCAAGATTCACTTGTGACAAGATAGCCACTCATGTATTTGATATTTACTTTGTGAACATTGAGTTGTAGCTCGATGTAGGGGTTGTAGCTCCTTGGATTGGTGCCCTAAAGTTAGGGATTGGTGCTCCTTTGGTTTGCAGCCCATAAATTAGGTAGGGGTTGATGCTCCTTGGGTTGGTGCCCTAAACTTTGTAACTATGTTTTACTAGGAGGTTGGACTGGAGCAGTAGACTCCAGCAACATTGCTCACTGAGGTTTTTCCCATCTTGGGTTTTCCTCGTATATGCTGGTGTTGTATGATGTCTCCTTGTGTGTGTGTATTTGAGTTAGTCTCATCACTAATCGGTAAGTCTGCATTGTGTTTGATTCACAAACCAGTATTGCTCACAAAGGAGAGCTGAAAGGAAAAGTTTTGAGAACCACTGATTCACCCCCTCCCCCTCTCAGTGGTGCATTGTGTCTAACAAGAACTAGGGCACCAACCCTTTACATAGTCAAACTATTGATGAGACCAAAGTGCAAAAATAGCACTATAATAGCATTAACAACAACTAACAACAAAAAGAGACGAAGTCTTAGAAATCAAAAATAGCAACAGAAAACACAAAAACAAACTACAGGGGCACCTTTCACACCCCAGTGGCATCAAAGGTACTATTCCACTCATTGGACAAGAACTTGTACAGGTCCCTAGCCTCTTGCTTATCCTCCTCTGTGTCCACAGTGCATTCCCTCAGAAGAGAGAGGGTGAGCGTCAAGCTATGTAAAACCTGCATATGAAATTTGTTAAGGCCCAGGTTCTCAATCCTTCACGTGATGTCCAACACGTTTGTGCACAAATTTTCCACTTTCTCCGGAGTAGGGACACCTTGGGGGTTCACAACAGTCATCTCATCCATAGTCTTATCCATCTCCTTGGCCACATCTTCAGCAAGGGAACAGTCAAAATCATTACCCAGGCCCATCAAGGGGAGAGAGTTCATCACCTATTCCGCCATCTTTAAATTCGGGTCCAAGTTACCAGAGTCCAAGGCTTTGTTATCAGAATTTTCCTCACCCATGACACCCTCAGTGTCCTCATTCATAGGGGTTGTATCCTTAACATCAATAGAGTCCTGGGTTTGCATCTCAGAATTGCCCGTGTCAGCGACACCAACAAGTATCAAAGCCATGGGGTCCCTAGTCATATTCACATCCATACCATCCCCATCAGGGGCCCCCATAGTGGTATTAGGGTCCTCTCCCTCCTTGTCCCTAATGGGGTCCTCCTTCGAGTCAATATTTTTTATCATAGGGGTCTTCTTTTTGCGGCTTTTAGAAGCTAATCTGGAGGATCTCCTTTTAACCTCAGAATTAGGGGAAGGATTGTCATTCTCAGCATCCTCAAAGGATGAATAGTCATCAAAGACAATACGTTTGCATTTAACAGGGGTTTGCCTTCGCCCGTGGATAGGGAGTGGGAAGCATTGGGAGAGGTGGACAGAGTCAAACTAGGGGAGACCATAGATAAGGAAACATCAGAGGCATAAGCAAGCAGAGACATGGTGGTCATAGCAAAGCCTTCATGAGAATACTGGAAAAATCTCAGGAAGGCCATAGACAAGGTGGCAAGCTACTGAGGAGTAGGCATGGGAGGCTGAGAGAGCGAGAGGTTCTGGGGGGCAAAGGGCCTCATGCAATTTAGACAGCCTATAAATAAGGTGTCGGTGAAGGAGGTAGGGTAGCTTATCCCCATGCTTGGGATCCATGGTGTCCTTAACAAATCTTTCAGTCGAATGCAGTAAATAAAAGGGTAGACAAAGCAAATCATTATTGCGGAAATGATTTAGAAGGGGCAAATGATAGTAGTAGAATACATTGTGCCTACTCTCGAGAGTGAAGTACTTCATGATTATAAGGTAGATCATGTTCCATGAGTGTTTGAGCTCCTCCCGAGTAAACCCACCCTGGAGTTTGACAGGTTCCTCACGGTTGTGGAAGAAGCATTTCAAACCTTCGCTATTGGCAACATGGCTCGTACTTTTCCAACATCAGCCGTTGAGGGCCATCTTCGTAGCTTGGGCAATAGTCTCCTCAAAGGCATCAAAGGAAATGGCACCCACCAAGACATGCCTCCCAGACTATGAGGAGGCAAAAGTAGCCGAGAGCTTCTCATCGTGGCCCTGCAAACATTCCAAAAAATTGGCAACCCTCCTTCAATGCAAAAATTCCAGATCAAGGGGTCATTTTTGAAATCATCTAGATTGTTTGGTTCGTATCTAACTCTATCACCCTCCATATCCTCCGCCAATAGAGCTTCTTTAGTCATGAAAAAAAATTCGTAGAGAAATTTGCAGAGACCCTTCAAGAAGCAAGCCGAGAAAAGATAATGGGAAGTGTGCAAGCCCGACGTCAATAAATGAGACATATGGTTGGGAGCATGGGAAAAATTGAAATCACTTTTAGAAATGATTTCTTGGTTACGAGGCATGAAGAGCCACCAAATATTGGTGGTAACCAACACGTTACAAATCCAATCCTACCTCATCATGACATTTTAAGCCCAAACGAATTACCAACAAAGAAGCACATCCATCACCGCCAGCCTAGCCGAACGAGTCACCACCACATTGGGAAATATCAAAGGAATATTCTCATGATTTGAATTATGAAACCAACACCTCGAGATGACCCCAAGGGAAGAGAGGAGAGTAAGGAAAACACTTGGCAGCAACTCAATCATTAGTAAGAATTTTGGATTTCTCTTCCTCAAGAAGGAAGTTAACAAGGTCTGGGAGGGACTTATGGCTCGTCCAACATCTCAAGAATGAAAGATTTAGGCCAATGGCCACCAGGGCATCTACCACTATGTTGTCTTCCCTGTAGACATGCATAATTTAAAACAAATCAAGCCTAAAGTTGAGCCTCAGGGTGTCCCTGATGGTTCCCTGAATGGTCCAATTAAGCCTATTCTGCCCTTTGGCAGCATCAATGATGAGCTTGGAGTCACCCTCAATGTTCATAATCCTGATTCCCATGGTGAGGGCGAGATAAATTCCCTAGGCTAAGGCCATAGCTTTAGCTTGATTAGAGGAATGCCCATTCAAGTTACCCACATAAGAAGCAACAAGGGCCCCCAAATGGGATCTGATGACCCCTCCACTAGCAACCAGACCCCCCCGGTAGCCCCATCAAAATTGAGTTTGAAATGTATAGTCGGAGGGGACCAGACTGTGCTTTGCCTCAGGAGTCTCTTAGAGTAGCCAACAAGAGAAATTGAGGGGGGGATGTTCCAACATATAGCAATTTCTTAGTCCCAGGTTGAGGGGAGTTTGGAGTCCAGTTGGGTTTTAGAAACAAAGATATTTTCAAGAATCAACTTAAGGAATCGAGCAAACATTGTTTCCACAAAGGCCTCTTTGTCTCTGAATATCATGTCATTCCTTTCCTTCCAGATACTCCAACTCACGTGAGGGGGGATATGCTTCAATGGTTATTGGATAAGAGGGTTGGAAGAGGGGTCCTGAAACTCTTGGGACAAACTTAACAAATTGTCATTCATAATCCAACAGATATTGAGCTTGTTGTAGACCATCCCCTAGAAATCGTGAGTAAGGCACAATGGAGGACGAGATGAGCAGGACTTTCCTCATCATTTTTGCAAAGGATGCATCTATTAGGGAATTGGAATCCCCGCTTGACCAAATTTTCTTGGGTCAAAATTTTTTTGAGGAGAGCATTCCACCAAAATAAATTAACCTTGGGAATGAGTTGGGGATTCTAGACCTCTTTCCAGATAGAGGTGTAATCAGGTTCTCTTAGCAAGTTGTTGTAGGCAATTTTGACATAGAAGTCTCTAGAAGGGTCCCACTTCCAAATGAATCTATCTTCGCTAGGAAAAAGGGGGAGGAACGTACCAGCCAAAATCTTCTAGAGGTCTCTAGTAGGAGATAGGAGGAAGGGATGATCAATGCAATAGTCCTCCAAAGTTCTTCAAGTGCAGATGTATAAATAATCACTGACTCTTTCTCCAGAGAATCTTTTGGTAGCATCCTAGAGCCTTCTAAGGGAGGGGGAAGAAGCAATGGGTTTCTCTCCCAACCAGAAGTTTTCCAAGAAGAGAATATTCCTTCCATTTCCAATAAGCCACCTCATACCATGGGATAAAGGGTCCATGTAGCTAAAGATGTTGTTCCAAATTTTGGAACCCCTCGGAAGGACCTTTTCTTTCATAACAGAGGAAAAGTCCCCATTACCCAGGTATTTGGCCCTGATGATCCTGCTCCAATCCACATCCTTATTCAAAAGCTTCCCAGCAATTTTGGTCATAACGACCTTATTGAACTTGGAGATCTTGTGGGTTCCCAACCAACCCATGGCCTACGAAAGACAAACTCTGTCTCAGCCCACCAAGGCAAGCCTCTTCTTTTCTTCCATTCACATCCAAAGGAAAGTATTTTAGATATTCTCCAACTTAGGAGCCATAGTCGCATAAATATTAAAAAGGGAGAGGAAGTACATAGGGATCCCTTGGAGGGAGGAGGAGAGCAACCGCAATTTCCCAGCACTATTGAGGAATCTACCTTCCCAACCAGCTAGCTTCTTCTGCATTCTTTCAAGGGTAGAGATCTAAAAGGAATTAGAGACATCTTTGATAGTCAAAGGGAGACCAAGGTAGTTGCCAAGGAGGGAGGCCTTTTGACAACCAAGGATTCTACAGACTTTATATTGGAGTTGGACATGAGTGTGAAAGAAGTAAATGTTTCTCTTCTCATAGTTAATGTGTTGGCCAGAGGCCAGAGAATAGGAGTTGAGAAAAGTTTTACAAGCCTTATCTTCCCACATAAAGGAGATACTAAAAAGAATAGTGTCATCGATGAATTGCTGCAGAACATTAGGAGGCGTCGTAGAGGCAGGTTTGATGTGCAGGAGAGCTCCCTTGCGAACCATGGAGTTTAAATTAGAAGCCAACACTTCAGAAAGGATGATGAAAAGGTAAGGGGAGAGAGGATCCCCTTGTCGAAGACCTCTAGAGGCCTTGAACTTCTCCAAGGGACTCCCGTTGAGAAGCACATAGTAGGTGACCATAGATATGCATTCCTCAATAAGTTTGATGAGTTTATCTCCAAAACCCATAGCTTTGAGAACTTTGAAAAGGACGTTCTAGTTGACTCTATCATAAGCCTTGGAGATGTCAAGCTTGAGCACCATCCCTGGCTGATGACACTTGTCCATGGAGTGGATAATATCATGAGTAGAGATGACCACATCAAGAATCTGTCTACCCATGACAAAACCTTTTTGGGAAGGGCTAATTAGAGAATCCAAGAAAATTTTGAGTCTATTAACAAGAACTTTGTTGAAGATTTTAAAAATAGTGTTGTAGAGACTGATAGGGCAGAAGTCCTTGAGACTGGATGCCTCCTAAATTTCAAGGACAAGGGAAATGAAGGTGTAATTGAGCTTGTTGAGAAGCCTTCCAGATCTGAAAAAATCCCTAGTGGCTAGAATAACATTAGGGCCCACCACATCCCAGAAATCTAGGGAAAAAGCCAAGGGGAAACCATCAGGACCCAAGGCTTTGAAGGAACCCATAGAAAAAATAGCAGACTTGACTTCCTCCTCAGAAACAGGAGCCAAAATGAGGTTGTTATCTTCCACCGAGAGGGGTGGCGAGAGGTAGTTGAGAAGATCCTCCCCAATAGGGGCCCCGGAGTCACCATCTTCCCCAAACAAAGTGGCAAAATAGTTAGTAGTTGGTCTTCTCAAACTATCCTCATCATTTACCTCTTGATTGTTCTCATCCAAGAGGGAGGAGATGTGGTTTCTATGCCTGCGAATAATAGTAGATCTGTGAAAGAAATTCATATTCTTGTCACCCTCTTTGAGCCATTGAACCCATGATTTCTATTTCCAGTAGAGTTTTTCTTTGTCGGAGTTTTCCTTCCATTTTCTGTGAAGAGAAGCCTCCTCCATATGGGTAGCTTTAAGGGAGTCACCTTGATCAATGTGCTCTTGGATAGCAATCAATTTACTATTGAGCTCCTTTTTTTGCCTGAAGATCTCCTCAAAGGTATATTTATTCCAACCCCAGATGTTCCTTTTAACCAAATCAAGCTTCTAGTCATTCTGAAACATAGGTGTGCCAGCGATTCAGACACTCCACCATCTTTTAATGCAATCCTTAAACTCCAAATGAGAGTTCCACATAATTTCATACCTAAAAGGATGATTTTTCCTTACAACATTCCTGGTATTCCAAAGGAGTAGGGAGTTGTGGTCAGAGATTGTTCTGGGGAGGGCAGTGAGCTTCAAGGAGGGACCAATTCCCCAATTGCTCGAGATAAGAAATCTGTCAAGTTTGGCTTGAATAAGATCCTTTCCCTTCCTAAGATTGGACCAGGTGAATTTTTGCCCTGTTAGTTCCACATCCATTAACCCATTCCTTCCAATAAAGTCAGCAAGATCAGTCATACTGTCAAAGTACTCTGGGAGGCCCCCCAACTTCTCAGAGGGGGTTAGAGGAGACTTGAAATCACCCACAATCAACCAGTGGGCATTGCAATTATTCTGTATTAGAGCAATTATGTCATTCCAGAGATTCAGTCTACCTAATCTCACATTGGGGGAATAAACATTAATGAGAAGGCAAGAGTCCATAGGGGAAGAGAGTTCAGGGACCAAAAGGTTGGCCGAGGAGGAGAGAAGACTGCTAGAAAAATGGGAGAGGTCCCACATGGTAACCAAGCCACTGGAGGCTCCAGTAGTATCACTAATAACAAACTTAGCACTAGGCCAAATTTTTCTAGCAAAAAGGGAAAAGGAATACATAGACATCTTAACTTCTTGGAGGAGAAGGACCATAATTTTATTTTCAAAAATACACTTCTTAAGAGCATATTGCTTTTGGGGGTTGTTGAGGCCTCTCATATTCCATGAGAGGACCTTCATTTCTTACCTTTTATAGATGTCTTCAAGGTCCACTGCCTGCCATTGACAATATCCCTTGCTGCTTCCTTTTGTCTCGATAGTCTCTATGATGGTCGGCCTGCTTTAATGTCTGTCCCCACATCAAGCTTTGCGTTCCTAGTTTTGTGTCTTTGAGTAATCTAGCCCTCATCAATAGGAGTTATGCAACCATTGGATGATGCACCAGGAGAACCAAGGGATGGGATACCCTAGTTTAGAGTGGGATGACATAACACCATTGGGGAGTGAGCCATCTCCAGGGTGAGAATGGGGTCCCTCGCAATCTCGCCATCTTCTAGTTGATCAACCGGTGACACCAAGCTGGCCATCGAGGAGATGCACTATTCCTTCAGGGCTGATTTAGAGGCCTCATCCACATACTTTGCAAGAGATCTGAGAAGGTTGATAATACTCTCAGCAAAGGGGTATTCTTCCCTAATCAGGTCCTCGACTGAAGGGGAGGCAAGTCTGAGCTAGGAGTAGGAGCCACAATCAACCCTTGATGAATGGGAGGAACATTTGGCATGGGGCTTTCAACCAGAGCTTTACATTGAGAAATAGTATGCCTAGTTTCACGGCATTTTTGGTAGAAAAGGGTGGCATTTTCATAAACATTGGCTTGAGTCTAGCTACCAAGCCTGGATTTGAGGGTAATAAAGTTGGGGAGATTCATGCTCACGGTAGCTTGAACAACATAGAAATGAACATAGACCAAGCACGATTTGTTTCTGATAATTTCATCAACACCAATAAAATGACTAAAGAAATTCCCAATCCATTTAAAGATGGACTCATCCCAGTATTCAAGGGGGAGCCCCAGGAGCCGAATGCAAACCGGAGTAGATTTCTACAAGTCAACCGCTAGGTCAAAACCAACCTTCTATCAACAAATGGAAAGATTGTTTTGACCATAGGACCAGTAGCTAGAGAGGACAAGAGCGACATCCTAGTCCTCGGCAATGAATTTGAAGAGGAAGAGGGCTCCAAGCATGACACTAACAGAAACACTCCCTTTCAGTTTCTATTTGTCCTTGACCCATTTTCTAACCATCTACACCGTGGAGTGCAGGGAGAAGAATTTTCCCACCAAAGTATTAGCCATGTTTTGCAAAATGCAGTCAAGAACAACATTAGGGAGCTCTAAAGACGTTCCCTCCTCAGTTTGCAAGTAGATGGGGATGATGTTGGGGTCCAGAGTCTCTGTTTCTGACCAACACATTTTTCCAGCCTTTGAGATTCGTGTTATCAGTAGGAGGTTCAAAGATATTTTTCTTATCATGAACAACTGACATGTCGGGTATTGGATTAGAAACCACGGGTGTGACCAGAGAGCTCTCTGAAGTAGAACCATCAAGTTGAATCATAGCCAGACCAGAAGGAGAATCCACCATGGGACTAGAAAAGGATGTGATAGATAGTTTTAGCATCACAGAGTCTAAAACGGGGTTCGTAGGGGGTGGGGGAAGATCCCCACCACAAGAGTTCACCATGAACGACAAGGGTTTGAAATTTGAAACTTGTAGAGTGGGAACTTACTCAGTCTCAATACAAAGTAGTTAATTGTTATAGTTTATGTTGATGACATTATATTTGGAGGAAATGATAGCTTATGTAAAGAGCTTGCTTAAGAGATGTGAAAATAATTTGAAATGTCAATGAATGGTGAGTTATCTTTCTTTCTTGGGTTACAATTTATTCAGTCTAAAAATGGAATTTTTATCTCACAAAGCAAGTATGTGAAATAGATGTTGAAGAAATTTGGTTTTGATGATTCTAAATCGGTTACAACTCCTTTAACCATCAGAAGCAAGATGAGAAAAGATGATGAGTCTTTAGATGTTGATCAGAAGAAGTACAAATTGATGATCGGTGGATTATTGTATTTGACTATATCCAAACCATATATCATGTAGGCTATTTGTTTGGTGTCTAGGTTTTAGGCAAATCCAAAGGTGAGACATGAGCAAGTTGTGAAAAGAATTTTCAGATATTTGAAAGGTACTGTGAATTTTGGACTTTAGTACATAAAGGTGGAGATTTAATGTTAAAATAATATATTGATGGGCTACAAGTGTTGATTATCGAAAGAGTACTAGTGGTAGTGTGTTCTTTTTAGGAGATAGATTGGTCTCCTAGTTTAGTAAGAAACAGGATTCAATTTCCCTAGCTACTATCGAAATAGAATATATTGCAGCAACATCTTGTTGTACTCAAATAATGTAGATGAACCAGACTCTTAGAGATATCGAGGTAAAATATGATGAAGCAATTCCTATTACATGTGACAATACAAGTGCAATAAACATTTCAAAGAATCTAGTTATGCATTCAAGAACAAAACACATTTCAATCATATATCACTACTTGAGGGAGAAGATTGTTGAGAAGGAAGTTCAGTTGGTATATAGTGATTGACTATCTTTCTTGGGATATACATGATGGTAGTAAGGCTCTCTTTTGGAATATTTGTGGGAGGGTTATCCTAGTTTATACATTTTCTTGGACATGGAGCAAGTACGTAATATTTTTGAAGTGTCTTTGGGTTGATTTGGTGAAAGACTTTGTTATCTTTCTAGTTGAGGACCAAACATTGGGTTGAAAATGGAAGGACTTCTCTTAATTGCACCTGCCAATAGGGTACATGTTCATTGTCTCTCATCTTCTCTTACTAATAGAGATCTAGTGTTTAGGCATCGAGTGGATAACTTGACTTGGTGTGGCTCCAAAATATGGCAATACAATGTCAAGGATGGATTAGAATGGTATGAGCATTCCCCTTCATCTTTGTTGGAGAAAATTTTATCTCCCAAAAGAAAGAACCTTTACTTGGGTTGCTTTGTAAAGAAGGACTTTAACTACAAATAAGTTCAAAAGGTTTGTATTTCAAGCCCTCTTGTGGTGTGTTCTATACAAAGCTCAAGAAGGGTCTATGGATCACCTTCTCCTAGATTGTATTCTCTCTTAGGAGTGTGTTAGTGTTGGCTTTTTGCCAAACTAGGGTGGTCTTGTGCCCTCCTAAGTGATTTACTTTTCTTATTCCAAGCCTCACTACAAAATAAGAAATTCGTTGCTTTGGGTAGCCTATGGATCACCAACCCATCCATTCTCCTATGAGAATTGTGGAAGGAAAGAAATAAGAGATTATTTTAGTATAAGGAGATGAACCTCAAAAAAGTTGATGTGGTAGTTGTTGAGATAGTGAATAGTAGATTATCTCTATTGACTCCAAAAGTGGTCTTTTTTTTACAAATTGGGATGCAAAGATGCGGTTTAATTGGAGTAGTGTCAAAAATTATACACCTTTAATTAGGGTGTCCAATTTTATACTCTCCTAGCACTCATTTTAGTAGATCCCATTTCTATATGCATTATAGGACCTTTTTTTATTTAATTCAATATTATGAGTCTTATTCCACTTTAATAAATCAACACTTTATTAGTTTGGCCCTTAATTATAGGTATGCCCTTTATCTTTTAGTATCCTGATTTATAATAATTTCAGCCCTATTTCAATCTCAAAACATGTTTCCCCCATCTAAACATTATATATTTTCATACAAATCTGTTTTCAACATTAGAACCCTATTATCTTGCATCCTTAAAAAGTTGAGCTCAAATTGTCAAGACTAAGACTCCCCAAGTATCCTAGTCTACTTCTTTTTTCCCTAAATTTTGGGAGGATAATAAGGTGGTCCTATCATATTCAAGTCTAGCTCTATGAAAAAAATAATAATTCTAAGTTGGCCTAAAGGTTTTTATTATGAAATTCCTATATAAGGAATCCATCCTAATTCATTTCATCATCTATCATTCACATATTCTTGCATCTACAAGTTTCATTCTAAGAGGAATTCTTCAAGATAGATCTAATTCAAGGAGCAACAAACTATATCAAGGCATATTCAATTATGTTTCAATTATGATTTCATGATATATTTTATGTGATTTATCATGTTATTTCATCAACACATGGAGGAATTATCCTAAGGACATTTCTTCATCAATTGAAGGTATAATCAATTCAGTCAATCATTTCAATTCAAGCATTTCCAATTCAATTTCAATTAAATTCAAGGGTTAATTCCAAACCTAGGGTTTGAATTAGGCAACCCCCTATAAACCATCCAAGCACCATTTTTCTCCTCATATGTGTGGTTACAAGTTTCTAGCAAAGACAAAAATATTAGGAAACATTTAGCAGAGATAGAGTATTACACCAAGATACGATAGAAACACCCTAGACTAGGGTACTTGGGGTGCCCCTGTCTAGACCAAGGCACCCTATGCGACCTTGTCCCCAAAAAACCTTCCTAGATTTCACAAGAAGCTAGTTTTGAGTCTTAGGAAGCTACATATAAGTTGGTTTGCAGCAATCAAAATACCAAGGCGCTCTGGGCGACCCTATCCAGTGAAATTAGCTCTAGACTCTAGGCACAAGTGCACCTCTATTCCAACTCATTTATATACTTGTTGTGAAGCCTATGTTTCAATATCAGATAGTATAATTAGTTCAAGATACTAATTCATGCATGTACCTTCTAGCCTAGTTCTTTACACTCAATTTGTATCTTTCCAATTCAATCAAAAGGAGTGGAATTCAATTTTCATTCAACCCTCTTCCTAATAGAATTGAGGTTGAAAACATTTAGTTCACTCTCCTTTTAATGTAATGTGTGTGAAATAGGTTTAAATCTTTGTTTATATGGCTAAACTTGTGAACCTTATTTCCATACAAAACAATTGGAAAAGGTTTTGTGTTCCTCCTTGGTTTGGGAATAGTGGCTTCATCTCTCTCTTGGATAGAGATCAAGTAAATTGTTCTTCACCTTAGGTGTAATGGTATAAGTTGAATTTTGATGGGGTGTTAAGACGTAATCTAGGTATCTCCAATGCAGGTTGTATTATTAGAGATTGGAAGGGTTTGATGATCCTGTCCTCCTTGAAACCTCTCCCTAATGAAATAAACAATGAGTTAAAATTTGGGCATTGATACATGGCCTCCACGTCTACAAGGATTTGGTCATCAAGAGAATTGAGATCAAAGGTGATACAGCTTTATTTATTAATGTTGTCTGATTTAGGTCCACTCAAAATTGGAATTGAAGGCTCTTTTGGAGCAAGAATTGGAACTTATCCAAAACTTTGAATTGCATTCGATTAACCATATTTTGAAAGAAGGAAATAGGAAGTCCAGTGGAATAGAAATGGCATAGCTAATGACATTGATCAAATCTCCATGTGAATCCAGATAGATTCAATTCATTGTTTTTGATAAGACAAGTCATACAACATTATTTTATCAATGACATCATAACATTTATGGCACACACAGTTGGAATAAGATCTTCCAAAATTTTGGAGAAATGAAATTCTTTCTTTTTGATTGCTAGTTGATGATGACAAGTGTCATGGCACTTCTATATTATCAATCATATCACCAATTTATTATTCTCTCCTTGCCTCTTTTGGAAACTCATGTGAGTGGCACATGATTTCACTATATTTGGCCATCTCACTTTAGTTTTATCTCATCCAATCCCATCTGGCTTAGGTGTGATAAGAGGGCAAATGTCATTCCTTGGTCTCATCATGAATCAAAGGATGAAGATGGTCTACCAAGAGACATGTTTTTTATACATGGTATCCATATACATGATCCTTAGCCAAGATTTTATAAACTTTATGGACAAATATAAAGTTAACACAGACATTTTGTCTCATTTTATTGCCTCCCTACTAGACCTGAACAAACCAAAAGTGAAGAAATTACTTCTACTATGTGAGGTTTTCAAGCATGATTTCTTGTTGGACATCATTGACATTGTCATGTTGGTTGAACCTCGTGTTAGTATCCCTTGGCCATGGGATATCATGAAATTATTCTAGCTAGGGGTGGAAAATAATATATAACCTTTTCTTTTGAACATGGATGTGCAAGTGTTGTCTCAACACTACCAGTGGGCAACTCTAAGTAGATACTTCCTCCACCAAGTGGTTGGTATCAACCATGATGGAAACCTTATGTGGTTGGAGTGGTTCATGCAGGTGGTTTTTGTTAGGAAAATGGTTTCTCAACCTTGCAATAATAAAAAATTACTATTAATAAATGAGCACAAGGGGTTGCAAGGGAGAGTTACCCCCTTTTAGGGTCTGGTGGGGATGACCCCCCCAATGAGGGGTTTAGGGGCCATGCACCTTATTTTTGTGTGTAATTTATCATTGTAAATCTTGATAGTTTATCATTAGGTCATAGACCTAATGGTGGATATTTTGCGTGCTTTATTTGACCTAGAAGGCAACCCTATTTTATGAGGGCATTGTATCACAGTTGAGTATTGTGATCTATTTTGAGAGTTTGATAGCTATTGAGTTGCCTCTAAATCTTAATTGGTGATACTCCTATGAGGAGTTTTCTCTGCAAGTATATTGTAATCTATTGTTGATTTTTGAATAATATATTGGGTGGCTTTTGGAATGTGGGTTTTTTTCACAGGGGCTTCACTTAGTGAACCTGGGTTATAGCACATGCATTCATGGAATACTAAAGAATCCCCCTATTTTCAAAAAATATTATCCTAAACACCTTTTTTGTCACCCCCTCCTAATACATAGCCTAGATTAAAATCTCCCCTATTGTCACCAAATGTAAACAATCATACTTAGTGGTGTCAGTTGATCAATCATAACAGGTTCAAAAAAAATTATTTGAACCAAATGTTGTTTTTCGCCTGAAATCTAAACAATCATAAAAATATCCCCCAAATCCAACCCACTTGAATTCTCCTACAAATCCACTTGCATGTTTAATCCCCCATTCTAGATTCTTCTAATCCATTCTAATTAGCCTAATTACCCCTTAAACATTTGCACATTCCTTAAGAAGAGATCACTTCTCAAAAATATGCATAAATGTACATGTTAAATGATATATAACAAAATAGCCTAATCCATGCTAATTAGCCTAATTACACCTCGATGCTTATGTCATTTTGCACTATCAAAATCCATGTAAGTTGTACTCAATTCATTATGGTTCAAATATACCATTGATGTTTGTACTAAACTTTCAACATTTTAAAAACTCAATGATGATAAAAAGAGCACAAACAATTGACCCACAGAATGACAACATGGCATAAATTGACCTGCACGGTTAAAATAGATATCCTAAGCATTATCATCATTATTATTATCACATTTCACTATCATCATTTACATCATTACCATATCATTTCGATTGCATTTCAAAATACTAGTGTGCATCCATTCATATCATTTAATATGTACATTTATCTATCATATTTTTTTTCCACATCATTTAGATACATTCTGCATATAATCATTATCTTCATTCATAAACATTCGTATAAAGTAATCAATGCATCCATCCCTACATAACATTATATAAGCATACATCACATAATAAATCCATCCATAGTATCATAGAGAATTATCATCAATATTTCATCAATATATCTATAAACATCAACATCATCATACATAAAATAATTACATCCATCATAAATTGTCATCATTATACATAAGCATAGCCATAAACTAAACATATCATCATGATACATGAGTCATCATTTAAACATATCATTCTGAAATCATAAAATCATCACATGCATTCATAAGCAGCAAACATATAAACATCTATAACCATATATTATAGAAATCATGGCATCCAACACATAAGAATCATCATATAAATATCATATCATCAAAAGTATCACATATGGATCCAAGGAAAAATCATTGTTGCATCTCATATAATCTCAAAAATAAATGTCAAGTGTGCAAATCATTAAATGTCAATATGTGTGATACATCAAAAAGAATGATATACATCATCAAATATTTGTACATCATCAACATAAAGTCAGGCATGACTATCCCCCAATTTTGAAGGTCTCACTGCACTTGTACCACCACTAAATGCTTTTGCACTAGGGTCTTCACCGAGTGGATCTCATCATAGTGGTCCAGTCACACCACTGCTCTTAGTACAAGAATGACTCTATCCAGATCTCATAGATGTCACAGCCACATAGCTAGGTGCTTGTTGATCCCTAGGAACCAGATCCTCGTATTATCATCAGTAATACTTGGCCTCCTTGGCCGAGTATTGTATCTCTCTAAGGGTGTCTCTGAGAGGGGCTACTACTGCTTCTCTATCCAATCTATTAGCTAGGGCCTTCGCTTGTCCCTTCTGCTCTATGGTAGTAACCCTCTTGGCCTGTAGTTGTGTTATATGTCTCTATTGCTACTCAGATTGCCTCTACAACTGTGAAACTTGTGCTTGTAGTTGTTGTACTAAGGCCTGTAATGCCCTAATATGAGCATCATGTTCATGGGGCGGCACATGAATCTCTACTTGTCTCTACAGTTGTCCTATGGCCTGTAGAATCTGCACATGGGAAGAAGTTTATGTTGCATCCATCCCTTTGACCTATGGAGGGGGCATCCCTGATCTCCTTTGTTGTACCACCCTATTCTTTGCATCTTGTCTAGCCCTAGTGACCCTTGCTCCACCTGATCCACCATCCTCACCACCCTCCTCCTCCTCATCATCATCATCTCCATCATCATCATCTCTATGCCTATGATCTCCTTTGACCTATGGCCTATCCTCATCCTCATCATCAAAAGTCGGTACTGGCTCGACATGATCAGATAATCATGGAACTGCATGGGCTATCCAGTACTTTGAGTAATCGGTCATCATACCTACATCAATCACCCTCACAGCATAGTGCTTGGTTTGTGCACCCAAACTCAAATACTATGCATAGGCTATGTTAGACAAATCTAATACCAACAGTAAACTAAGAGGGGGGGTGAATCAATTAACTATCAGAAATCAGAACTATTGCATATAAAAACCTTTAAGCCAAAGCACAAAGAAATCAACACAACGAATGATAAAAAATGAAAGCACAATACAAGCAACACCAATATTTTTGACATGAAAACTTGGTAAAGGAAAAAACCATAGTGGGAAACCCTACCCACAATCAGATAATACTTCTACAGTAGTATGTGAAATAATTACAATGGGAATTGCACTTGCAATCAATCCAACTGCCAAGAGCTCACTGCTCATCACAAAAAAGAATTCTCACTGACTAAAAAAACATCGGACTACAATCCAAAAAGAATGAACTATGAAAGTAGCATCTCCTAATGCTTGATATAGTTCCAATTAAGAATAGATGTCTTCCCTGCAATACCAAAACCTTCTGTCAAATGATATCTCACTTATTCGCACATAAAACTTCCTTTGATAATGTATACATAGTTATTGATCCTACACCTCTGACATATTACATGAATAAGTCACCTATAAATAGAGATCATCAACCTTATGATAAGGTCGGCTAAACCCTAAACCCATAATAACAAAAAATCCATTGCATGATATCACTAGACCAATATTATGATTTACATTACATAACATGAACCTCATTCAAATATTCAAAAAATTATATCTGTCGGAAATTCCGTTAAGACCAAAATCCAACACATTTCACCAACTGGTAGAAACCCTTAGTGCAATAACACAGAAAGTCTAACTGGGTCCAAATAGGACCACCTTAAAAACACACTAGCCAATGCAAAGTCACCAAACACTCAGGATAACATCAAGAAGCACCTTCAACATGATAGAAATAGATTCCATAAGCTGAACCAAAATCATTTGAAAAAAACATCAAATATCACTTATCGGTAAAGCTAACCGGTACCAAGAAATATTAATTGGGAACATAAGCCATAGTCACCGGAGCACGAAAACATGAATCAATAGAATATGGAAAGCATATAATCATCCAGAATAAGCATCCAAAATCACATCCAAGGATCTAATCATACCGGATCAGAATCAAAGCCAAAACCAAGATAAACACCAAGACAAATTGGGAGAGCACAACCATATCTAATCGAGATACAATGTTGACATCAATGACAACACTTAACCAAATCCAGCATATGCCAACAATCTCCCCCTTTGGCATTGATGGCAACACTAAATGTGAAAAACATCCAAGTGCTAAGGAATGCCAACAATCTCCCCCAAAGATATTATTGATTTTCACATGAATACCATCTCCTCCCCCCCTTTAACATCAATGACAAAGGACAGATACCAAACCAAAAATATTGAACCAAACAACTAACTACTCCCCTTGAGTTGTATCATCATCTCATCAACTCGGATCAAACAAAATATCTGATAAGCTTACTAGATTGATGCATTCTTGCATCTCTAAGTCTCCTCCGAAGGGTTGGTAACCCCCAACTGATCTCTGAGATATTCAAAATATCATTAGGCAATGGTTTTGTTAGAATATCTGCAATCTGCTCCTTAGTAGACACATAAACCAATCTGACTTCTTTTGCTTCAACCTTTTCTTTCAAGAAATTATACCTTATAGAAAAGTGTTTTGATTTGGAATGAAATACCAGATTCTTTGACATATCAATAGCAGCAATATTATCACAATGAATAAAAATAGGCTCATCATAACTTATCCTTATATATTTCAACATTTGTATCATCCATAAAATTTGAGTACAGTTGGTAGCAGTAGCTACATATTCTGCTTTAGCAATAGATAATGAAGTACATGATTGTTTCTTACTAAGCCATGAAACCAACTTCTTTCCAAGAAAGAATGCACCACCAATGGTTCTCTTCCTATCATCCACATCTCTTGCCAATCAAAGTCTGTATAGGCACATAGTCTAAAATCATCATCCTTTGGATACCATAACCCAAGGTTTGTTGTACCTACCAAATATCTAAATAGCCTCTTGACAACAATATCATGAGTTCCTCTAGGATCTAACTAAAATCTAGAAGTAATACAAACAACATTCATTATATCAGGTCCAGTCCGAGTTAAGTACAACAATCCACCAATCATTGATTTGTATCTACTTAAACTTACTTTAGTAGATTCATCATCCTTTGACAATTTGCAACAGGTTTTCATAGGAATATTGATAGGTTTTGAATTCTCAAGTCCAAATTTCTTAAGCAATTCCTTCACATACTTAGTTTGACAAATGAAAATACCTTTATCAATCTGAGTAATCTACAAACCTAAGAAAAATTTCATCTCACCAATCATAGACCTTTCAAATTCATTCTTCATATCATCAGCAAATTTCATGCATAGGCTTTCTTCTCCTCCAAAAATGATATCATCCACAAAGACTTCAATAATCAGTATGTCATCATGCTCAATTTTATAATATAGGTTACTATCAAAATTACCTTTTCTAAAACCAAGCTTAGAAAGATATCTATCCAATCTAGCATACCATGCTCTAGGGGCTTGGTTTAATCCATATAAAGCTTTCTTCAATCAACAAACCATGTCCTTGTCTTCTGATAAATAAAATCCATCAGGTTACTCAATATAGACTTCCTCCTCAAGATCTCCATTCAGAAATGCACATTTGACATCCATTTGATATACTTTGTAGTTCTTGTGTGCAGCATGGGCAAGAAATAGTCTTACCCCTTCAATTCTTGCAACTGGAGCATAAGAAACACCATAATCAACTCCTTCTTCTTGTAAATAACCTTTGCAAACCAATCTAGCCTTTTTTCTTACAACTTGACCTTCCTTATTCAATTTTTTCTTGAAAACCCATTTAGTTCCAATAATATTATTATCTTTAGATCTGGGAACTAATTCCCATGTCTTATTCTTTTCTATCTGATCTAATTCTTCTTTCATTTCTTTCACCCAATTTTCATCTTTACTTTCTTCAATAAATGATTCTGGTTTAATTTGAGAAATCAAACATACCTCTTCAATAGCTAGCCTTCTTCTAGTCATCACACCTTTGCTTTTATCTCCAATGATCTGATTTTTCGAATGTTTTAGTTTCACATGCTTGGGAGTCTTTGAATTTTCTTGATTTAATAACTCTTTCTATTGTTCAATAGTCACAGTTGAATTTTCGGATGTTGTTGAAGTCACTGATTCAATGCTCTGAGCAACATCTTGCATTACTGGTTCAGGTCTGATAAATTCATTTTCTGGTCCATAGTCATATGATTTGATCTGATTAATGCCTTGTTCATCCACCTTAACATTTATGCTCTCCATTATCCTATTCAATCTTTTGTTATAACATTTGTATGCTTTACTCTTAGTAGAATAACCCAAAAATATTCCTTCATCACTTCTAGGATCAAATTTTCCCAATGCATCATCTCTTCTAATGTAGCATTTACTTCCACACATATCAGTATGAATAAGATCAAGAATTTAATTAGATTTATCATGTATGCTTCTAAAAGAAGTTCTAACTTGCTTACCCATTTGACATTCTCTACATACCAGATTATGAGGTTTGACAATCTTGGACAAATCTCTAACAACCTGTGTTGAACTGATCTTCACTATGCAATCAAAATTTACATGACACATCCTCTTATACCATAACTAGATTTCATCAATCTGAGCAATCAAACAAGATTTCTCACCAGAGTTCAAATGAAAAATGTTTCCTTTGGTCTAGGTTCCAGAAGCAATTTCCAATCTAGATCTATTGATGATCTTGCATTTTCCATCTTTGAATTGCAAATGAAATCCTCTATCCACCATCTGACCTATGATTAAAATATTATGCTTCAAGCCTTAAACATAATAAACATTATCAATATTATTCTTACCATCCAATGATATTGTTCCTTTGCCTTTGATCCTGCATGTCTTATTGTCTCCAAATCTGACTAGTCCACCATCATATTCTTTCAATGATAGAAATTTTCTCTTGTCACCGGTCATGTGATGTGAGCATCCACTGTCTATAACCCATTCATCCTTTTCTTCAATTTTAGCATCTAAAGCCTTCTCCTCAGTACGAGTTTCTTCAATGATAGGTTCCAGAGAATCATCCTTGATAGCAATAAAGACCCAATCTTTAGTTGAGCTTCCATTGTCGACTCCACTTATATTTTCATCATCATCATCATCATCATCAGTAATACCAAAACCATCATCACCAGCATAATAGCATGATTTATCCTTATTCCTTCTAAATCTAGGTTTGTTCTGATATTCCGGATTAGGCTTATAACTCTTCACAAATCTTTCATGAATCTCAGCAGCTCTTTTAGGGTACCTAGAAGCAAAATGACCAATCTTATTGCATGAAAAATATTTAAAAGGCACTTTTCCTTCATACTTACTTCCAGCCAGTCCTTCAGGAATTCTTCTAGCAATCAGAGCTTCTAGCTCTTCAAGTTATCTCTCTTCCCTTTCAATGTCCTCCAAATCTTTAACATACAATTCCTTCCAATCTATCTTCTTCTTATAGGTAGCAGATGCTTTAAATGCAGTTTTAGTAGCACTCTGATCTCCAAGTTCCTTAAGTTCAAAAGCAGTCAATTTCCTAAGTAATGTATCTCTGGTAACAGGGGTACTTGACATTGTCTGGAGTTCATTGATTGCAGTAGCCTTCATCTTATAAGTCGGAGGTAGAACTCTCAGAACCTTTGACACAATCTCATCCTCACTAACTAATCTGTCATAGCATTTGGTTCCCATAACAATCTCATTTACTCTATCAATGAAAGAACTTATCTTCTAATCTTCTTCCATCTTTAAAGTTTCATATCTTACCCAAAAACATTAAAGTTTTGAAATCTTTACTGCTTGGTCACCTTCATAAAGAGTTTCAAGCTTTGTCCAAACCTACTTTGCATTCTCCAACTCTATGAAATTCAATAGCTTTTCATCAGATATAGGGCACTAAACAATGTTTTTTTTGCTCTAACATCATTTTAGCTCTCTTATATTCATCAACAGGTGTCAATGTTCCAGAATTAGGATCATGAGGTATATACCCTTTCTCCACTATCTCCCAAACTTCAGCTCCAAGACATCTCAGATGAATATTCATTCACTCCTTCCATTTTTTAAGTTTGTACCATCAAATATAGGACTCTCCTTCTGGTAGGGGTTGAATGTAGAACTAGAATTAGTTCCCATCGAATCTCCTCAAGTGGTTAATCTTCTGCAAAGAGGACCAATGCTCTGATACCAATTGTTAGACATATCTGATACCGAGAGTAAACTAAGAGGAGGGGTGAATCAATTTACTATTAGAAATCAAGACTATTGCATATCAAAATCTTTAAGCTAGAGCACAAAGAAACCAACATAATGAAGGAAAAACATGAAAGCACAATACACAACACCAATATTTTTGACGTGGAAAAACCGGTAAAGGGAAAAACCATGGTGGGAAATCCTACCCACAATCAAATAATACTTCGGCAGCAATATGTGAAATAATTATAGTGGGGATTGCACTTGTAATCAAGCCAACCCACTAGAGCTCACTGCTCATCACAAAAGAGAAGTCTCACTGACTTACAAAGCATTGGACTACAATCCAGAAAGAATGAACTGTGAAATTAGCATCTCCTAATGCTTGATACAGTTCTGGTTAAGTACGGATGTCTGCCCTGCAATACCAAAACCTTATGCCGAATGCTATATCACTTGTTTGCAAATAAATCTTCCTCTGATTTTTTAGACATAACCATCAATCCTACACCTCTAACATATTACACGAATAAGTCACCTATAAATACAGATCATCAACCTTATGGTAAGGTCGGCTAAACCCTAAACCCAAAAACCCATAATAACAAAAACTACATTACACGATATCACCGGACCAATATTATGATTTATATTACATAGCATGGACCTTATTCAAATATCCAAACAATTATATCCACCAAAAATTCCGTTAAGACCAAAATCCAACACGTTTCGCCAATCGATAGAAACCCTCAGTGCAATAACACATAAAGTCAAACCAAATCCAAATACGACCACCATAACAGCACGCCAGCTAATGCAAAGTCACCAAATACTCAAAATACGATCAAGAAGAAACTTCAACATGATAGAAACCAATTCTATTAGCCGGACCAAAATCATTTGAATAAAACATCAAATATCACTTACTAGTAAAGCTAACTAGTACCAAGAAATATCAACTGGGAACATAAGCGATAGTTATCAGAGCACCAAAACATGAACCAACAAAATATGGCAAGCAATAACCATCCAGAATAATCATCCAAAACCACATCCAAGGATCTGATCATACCGGATTAAAATCGAAGCCAAAACCAAGATAAGCACCAAGACAAACTGGGATAGAGAACCATATCCAATTGGGATACAGTGTTGACATCAATGACAACACTTAACCAAATCTAACATATGCCAACAGGTTTTGTCATTGGATATGGTGGGTCCCCACTTTGACACATCCTACTAACAAGGTGCATACAAACAGGCTCCCAATGGTACCCCCTGCTATCTACCATACTACCTATAGACCCAGCTATGTAAAAACATCTCAATCAAATCAATCTATCAAATAAATCAACAATCAATCAATTAAACCATATCGCAATCCAAATCAAACAAATAAAAAAGACCCATAACAAGAATTATATCAAGAACCATATGGAAACCAATTAGATCAAATGAAACCATATCAAAATCAAAATCAAAATCAAGAAGATCAATAAAATCATCCTAACAATCAATCTATCCATCAAAAACCATATCGAACTCAAAATACCCCATATCAAGAACCATATCAAAATCTAACAATTGAAATCAATCCAAATCAATCAGATCAAAGACCTATATCGAAATCAAAGAACCATATCAAAATCAAAAAAACCACTCAATTTAATCCATATCGACACCAATCAATCCAAACAACCCATGTCGTAGTTAATCCATACCATAATTTAGACAACAAAACAAATTTTCCATCTTTCAGTTTAAAAGTGCTAAAAGACAACACATATGCTTTAAATCGTCTCAATGCACTAAAAGATCAACTCAATGCACTAACAACTCATTCCTATGGGCTCAAACACATCAATGTACTAAACTTCACGGTGAATGTGCTATGTTGATCCTCCTATGCGTTGCATTGGCCCTATGCACTAAACTATCATGCAACCACACTAAACTATCCATCAAATGCGCTAATTTGAATCTATGTGCTAACATATCAATCAAATGCACTTGCCTATTTAACGAATGCACTAAACCTATGCCCTGGGTGACCTATGTGCTAAACTTCCTTTCATATGTGCTAAAACCTACTACAAACGTGCTAAGATGGGAAAATTTGTGGCAAAATTTTGGAAAAACGTGCAAAAAATTATAAAAAATCTCGCAAATAGGCACATTTTTTTAGCACTTACTGGTGGTCCATACGTGGCAAGCCTCTAGAAGCATCTGACTCACTCAAATTGGTGGGTGTGGTATGGAATCGACATTTTCTCCAAAGCTCTATTCTCCAATCACAAAGGATAAATGATTTCAAATAAGCCTTCTTTTTCACTTTTTACCTTTTAAAAGGGGTAAAAAGGGTGTAATTAAGTGGGAATATCTTTTCCACTTATTCAATTTAATTAATTCGGTGGACAAAATAAGTTTTTTGGGGAGATGAATCAGTCTAAACATTTTGACCACTTTAGATATCATCAAAATTTTGCAAGCATCAAAAAATCATAAAATTTTGGCAAAACATCAAAAATTCTAAAAAAATGAACAATACTCGATTCATCTATCAAGGGGGCATCATCGCATTATCATCTATCAAATCAACATCTGGGGCAAATCATTTTTTTTTAGCATCATCAAGCGATTTTTCTTTGAATCAACGTGTAGTCACACATCACTTCAAAGAGGGGCAAAATGTAGACACATAAATATGACTTCCAAATTAAATAAATATTTAATATTCATTTAATCCACTAACAATTCTTCTATTAATTAAATCATACTTAATTAATTCCCCACCCTCCTATTAATTAAATAAATCATTCAATTTATTTGATTTAGCCAAATTTTGTCTATTAATTAAATAAATCACATTTATTTAATTAAATCCCCCCTTTTTTCCCCTCTCTCATTTAAATAAATCAATATTTATTTAAATAGCTATTTCCATGCAAGTTGCACCAATAAATTGAAATAAATTAATTTTATTATAATTAAATCCTAAAATTCCAACCCACTTGCATTCTCCTACAAATCCACTTTCATGTCTAATCCCCCCTTCTATATTCTTCTAATCCATCCTAATTAGCCTAATTACCCCTTAAACATTTGCACATTCCTTAAGAAGAGGTCACTTCTCAAAAATATGCAAAAGTCTTCACAAACCATTAAAAGCTTTATCCCTTCAACAAGTTAACCTCTAAAGTCTTCAATAACCATTAATGGTTAACTCAAATTCAACCCTTGGTTAGAGACTTTCTCTCTAACTTAACCATCCTTTAACCCATAGGTATCTTCAAGCATTCATTGCTTTGACCATGGTTATCCCTTGACCATTGGACAAGATTTTATCCTTTGGATAAAAGCTTTATCCATTTACTCAACCCTAACCAAACCCCCTAGAATAACCACCATGTATTCTCAGGCATTTAATGCCTCTTTTTTTCCTCTCGAGCCTTCTCATGTTGACAATTGTCACCATTTCATTGGTGAAAATTGTAAACATGGATTGAGGATCGTTCAATCCTAGCCCTTGTTAAGATTATTTAATCTTAACCATCCAACTTCCCATTTCTTCTATAAATAGTTCCCATTCCATCATTATCAAGATAACAAGTTTTATGCATCTAAGTTATAGTCTATCAAAGTCTTAAGTTTTGCCTTTCTTTGTTGCAAATCATCATCTTAATCATTTAGAATAATTGTTAGTGTAGCATTTTATCATGTAAGCATATATCATGTTAGCCTAGCATGTTGTCATTACCATAACATAATCCTCATCTTAGTAAGGTTATCATGAGATCTTAGTTACATATTGCATATAGATTATTTTTATCACATATCACTCCTTCTTGGAGTTGTCATTCCAAAGGTCAGTTGCTCACTAATCTGAGAGAAATCATTGACTTGATAAATTCTATGAGATAAAGAACAATGAGACACCATTTGAAAATGTTACCCCCTACCTTCTTTTTCAAGAGTTGCTCATCCACAAGAGACCTTTTCTTCATTATCATTGTTGCTCTATCAAAGAATCCTTGCCACATCAGAACTATGTTTATCTTTCTTGACTTCCAGTTCCACCTGATATTGCGATAAAGTGAATAGTTAGCACTTATTGGGTGATGAGCAACGAGCTTTGCATTTCCTACATCTCGTCTTTTCCCGACACCCGATAACCCTTCCCAATTTCATCAAAATATCAGGGATTTTCAGACTATATTCCTATCCACCTCTAAACTAAACATTGTCATGTACAATTTCCAAAAAGGTAGACCAATTTGGATTTGTAAAGTACCATCATTATTAATGAGATTAAACGGATAAAGGCATGCAAGGGTGGCGACACGAGGGGTAATTCCTAACGTTGTTATTCTCTACAAATTGAAATAAATGCATCCTTTTTTTTGAAAAGCTGACTAAGATAACGTATGTCATCATGAGCTTCCCTTTCTGAAATGGTCTTAGCTCATGAAGAAATGCCATTTGATAATCTAGACTTGAATTGGCCGAAAAATCACCAAAGAAACATTATTAAAGGGTTGCATGCTCTTGCATGGAATTAGCAGACCAATTTTGCCGAATATAGAAAGATTGTTACTTTATTGAGGAAGATTACTGAACAAGCTGAAAATCATGAGCAGATCCTACAGGAAGAGTTAGTTGCTGGAAGGAATCCTAGTAATTAGTTCTTAAGACATTGAAGAAAATGGTGCTTAAGGGAAAAGGCCCCCTCATACAGCTGGATGTCGAATACATGCAGGATAATATTTTCTTCGACCTTACTGACCTCGCCTGGGAACTCATAGAAGATGAAGATGATTTTTTGGCATTCCTCTGGGTTCTTATAGAAGAGGAGACAAAAACAGAAATGATCGACAAATAGATAGTTGGTCAGAACCTGGTACCTAAAGAGGAGGAGATTTAGAGTCGACGGTTGTTTATGATATGGTTTTTCTTAGTCTTGGTCATTTTTGTTTTATCTAAAAAATCATGTTCATGACAGTTGCTTTCAAAACAATTACAGAAAGATAAGTCATTTCTTGGAAATGGAAAAGTTTTGATAAGATATAAAAAGGGATGATTAGTAGATAGAATGGTGGGGGGGAAGGTAGTTTCATAATATCAAACTTGGTGTTGTTTTATGAAATGCAAATGTATTATATAGTTTATTGATGAATATGGAAACTTTAGAATGGTCTATCTATACTTAGACTTTGTGCTAAGATGTATAATCTATGTGTTCTTCCTATGTGAATGCTTACTGTTCAAGTTTTCATATGATGAATTGTTTTAAAGCTTGTCTTCCCTAATAAATTCATTGTTATATGATGTTCATCTTTGTGTGAAGTATTGTATGACAATGATTGGTTAATGATCTAGAGAAAATTCATTCATCATTTTTATGATTGTTATAGTTAAAACTTTTACCTTTCCTGCTTTTTTGTTAAAAGCACACCCTAGAAAAACTCTAAAATTATATCATAAGAGGGAGTTGTACCTCTAAAATTCAGAGTAAAGTTGCAAAAATAATTGCAACTTATCTAACTGTTGATTAATAGTTTGTTCTCTTGTGTGGGCATAGTTGTTATATTTTAAAGAGAACAAAATCTATTAACCAACAGATTTTTGGCGACTCTACTCAGGAAGGAAATTACAACTTCTTTTCCTAAATATTCATTATTTCTCTCCCAACAAAAGGAAGTTGGCGACTCTGATTGAGTTATAAATATGTTCCAGTGCCAAATAAATAGGCGTAGGGGACAAGCCCCGCCTACAATTGAATATATACTAGCCGAAGATGATAAGATTCTTCTTTCTTTTTGGGATTCCTTCAAACAAAGTGTCTTTGAAGCTGAAAAAAGGAGGTTACATCCATCCAAAGATTACAAATCTGTCTTGCTAGCTATGTTGGTATTTTGGTATGGTTTTGTCATTGATGTCAACACCTACTAAAACACTAGCACTTTGGAGATCCAATAGCATTCACCGACAAGCAAGTAACTATTTCACAGTTACTGGTATATGGTTCACCGGTAGGATATAATTATCACCGGCACTTGGAATGATATGGAAGACACTTGGTAATATCGAAGACATCATGTGGACATCTTATCTTAATGAACTAATCATTGGTATATTCATATTTGCATATTTGCTTTTATCGGCAAATAGGTCCAAGGTTATCCAGAGTTACACTGGCAGGTTTATCTTTTCTAGATCAACATGACATGTTATGGAGATGATTAATTATTGTTGTAAATGCATTAAGCCGACATGTTCAATCAGTTATTGCATCGAATATTATATTGTTTGTACAATATTTTTTATTATAATATCTTGTAGAGCCGACCTACTAAAATTGGTCTTAGGTTATGGTATAAATGTAAGATCTTATTTGTAAGATCAAGTGTGGAATGCAAAAAAGAATTGTGTAAAGGTATATGCGAGATTAAGTAGTGCAATACACGCAGACATCATTTGAAGATGAAGCTAGGTTTTTGTGAAAGCATATCAACATTACATCCATACTAAATCCAGCATATGAAGATGCTATTTTGTGCAGTACATTCTTATTGGATTTAACCATCCAGTTGTAGTCAGTGTGACTCCCATTTTTTGATTGAGCAGTGAGCTCTACGTTGTTGGTCTTTCTACATGTGCAAACCCCATTTATGTACACTTACTATCTGTAGCAGTATCATCTGATTGTGGGTAAGGTTTCCCACCGTGGTTTTTCCCCTTACAGGGTTTCCACTTACAAATATTGGTGTTATGTGTTGTGGATGACTTTGTGTTTATGTTTCATGCATTAATCTTTACCAGTATAGCAATTAACTGTTAAAACTGTCTACCGGCATACTTAAATGGTTTACCGGTATTAAGCATTAAGTTGGTTAAGTTGTTTTTGGTTTGAATTTATTAGACAACTAATTCACCCCACCCCCCCCCCCCCCTCTCAATTGTCTCTGGGACCTAACAATTGGTATCAAAGCTTAGTCCTCTTTTGCAGAAGTTTAATAGCTTGAGGAGATCCAATGTCTACTAACTATTTTAGGAAGGACAGTCCTAAACTTGATGGAACCATCTATGGCATATGGAAGATCAAAATGGAGACACATCTGAATTGCATTGGAAAAGACATCTGGCAAGTTACAAAGAATGGTTATACTATTGCTGTACCAAGTTAGCCTAGTCCAGCTAACTTGACAAAAGATGAGGAAAATGATTGCAAAGCAAGAGAAGCACTTTTGAGCACATTATCAGATCAACAAATCATGGGACTATCAGATAGGTCTACTGCTAAAGCTATTTGGTATCATTTGGAAACACTGAATGAAGGAGATTCCATAGTCAAAATTGCAAAACTTGAAAGCTTCTGGGTCAGGTATGAACATCTGAAAATGGAAGAAGATGAAAGGATTTCTTCTTTTATGGAAAGAGTAAATGAAATTGTTTTGGGTATTAAATATTGTGGAGGAACCTTAACTGAGGATGATATTGTTTCAAAAGTTTCAAGAGGATTACCATCGACATATAAAATGAAGGTTACTACTATAATTGAGTTGAGAACAATGCCTAATACATTAGTAACTAGGGATACATTGATTGGGAAACTTTCAGCTTTTGAAAATGAAGAATTTGGTCCTGTTGCTACTATAAAGACAGATTTAGCCTTTAAAGCATCAACATCATCCACTCCATCATTTGACAAATCTGATTGGAAAGCCTTTTATGCAAGAGAACTTGAAGAAAGCAGGAAAGAAAATGAAGAACTTGAAGAACTTGAAGCATTGTTTGCAAGGAAAATGCCTAAAGGTCCAGTTGGAAGTAAGTATGAAGGTAAAACACCCTTTAAATGTTTTAACTACAATAAGCTTGGTCATATGGCTTCGAGATTCCTTGATAGACATGATAGACTAAGAGAAGAAGCTAGAAGAACATACAAGCCTAATCCTAAATATCAGGCATACAGATTTAAGAAGAATAAAGACAAATCTTGTTACATTGCTGATGAAGGTGTGACTGATGATTCTGATGAGGATCTAGCAGACAATGGATGGGTTTTTGTTGCTATAACAGAAGATCAACCGGCACCTACTGCTCAACCGGTAGAACAAGCCCTAGCAGCTAAAGTTGAAGTAAAGGATGAATGGATCATTGACTCAGGATGCTCACATCATATGACAGGGGACAAAGGTAAATTCTTGAACTTTCAAGAATACAATGGAGGTTTAGTAAGATTTGGAGATGACAAAGCTTGTTCAATCAAAGGTAAGAGTGCAATATCTCTTGATGGTAAGCATAACACTGACAATGTTTACTATGTTGAACGATTAAAGCATAATCTTTTGAGTGTTGGTCAATTAGTTGAGAAAGGATTTCAGTTACAATTTCAAAATGGAAAATACAAAATCATGAATAGAACTGGTTTGGAAATTGCAATCGGTAATCAAACTAGAGGTAATATCTTTCATTTTAATAACAGTGAAAAGACATGCTTGATTGCACATATAGATGAAAGTTGGTTATGGCATAAGAGACTCTGTCATGTAAACTTTGATTGCATGGTAAAGATCAATACTACTAAGGCAGTTAGAGATTTACCTAAAATTGTCAAATCTCAGAATACAATATGTAAGGAATGTCAATTTGGAAAACAAGTTAGAGCTAGTTTCAAAAGTATTCTAGAAAAATCCAATAATTCTCTTGATTTGATTCACATTGATTTATGTGGTCTAGCTAGAAATAAAAGCTTACAAGGTGATAGATATTTCATGCTAATCATTAATGACTATTCTAGAATGTGTTGGGTTACTTTTCTCAAAGAAAAATCAAAAGCACTTGGAAAGTTCAAACTATTCAAAGCAATGGTTGAAAATGAAACCGGTAAGAAAATCAAATGCTTAAGATCAGATCAAGGAGGAGAATTCACATCTAAGGACTTTAATACATTCTGTGAAGTGAATGGAATCAGAAGACAGCTATCAACACCTCAGACACCATGGCAGAATGGAGTTGTTGAAAGGAAAAATAGAACTATCTTGGATGCAGCAAGAAGTATGTTATCAGAATTAAATTTACCACATGTGTATTGGAGAGAAGCAGTCAGTACAACAGTCTATACATTCAACAAAGTTCATATCAAAGTTGAAACCAGTAAGACTCCTCATGAGCTATAGTTTGGTAATACCCCTATTCTTAAGTATTTCAGAATTTTTGGAAGTAAATGTTATATCAGAAGAGATGAGTATATTGGAAAATTTGATCCTAGAAGTGATGAAGGAATATTTCTTGGTTATTCATCTAAGAGAAAGGCATATAGATGTTTTAACAAGAGATTGCAGAAAATTGTTGAGAGTACAAATGTAAAAATTGATGAACAATTCAGAGGAACTTCAAGGTATATAGACTCTGAACCGACAACAGAAATTGTGACAAATGAACCTACACTAAATCCACCAGTATAGAATGAAGACCCAGTTACCTTGGTACCATCTGAGGATTCCACAATAATTGAAGAACAACAGCAAACAAAGACACCCCGGTATGTAAGACTGAATCATTCTAAAGATCAAATAATTGGAAACAAGTTTAAAGGAGTTATGACAAGAGGAAGATTGGCAAATGAAGAGGTATGTCTTATTTCTCAAATTGAACCATCATCTATTAATGAGGCATGTGAAGATAAATTTTGGATTAAAGTTATGGAAGAAGAATTAGAACAAATTGAGAAAAATAACATTTGGACATTAGTTCCCTGGCCTAAATATAAAAATGTAATTGGAACCAAATGGGTATTCAGAAACAAACTTAATGAAGATGGTAAGGTTGTCAGAAATAAAGCAAGACTAGTGTGTAAGGGATATTCTCAGAAGGAAGGAGTTGATTACAATGAAACCTTTGCACCGGTAGCTAGAATTGAGGCAGTCAGATTATTCTTGGCTTTTGCAACACACAAGAACTACAAAGTTTATCAAATGGATATTAAATGTGCATTTTTTAATGAAGATCTTGAAGAGGAAGTATACATTGAACAACCTAATAGATTTTCTTTGACAAATGACAATGATATGGTTTGTAGGTTAAGAAAAGCTCTGTATGGATTAAAACAAGCTCCAAGAGCTTGGTATGCAAGATTGGATAAGTATCTTTTAAAGATTGGTTTTACTAAAGGAAATGCTAATAATGACATCTTGATTATTGAAGTATTTGTTGATGATATAATCTTTGGAGGAGAAGATGGTTTATGTAAGGAATTTTCTATTAAAATTCAGCAAGAATTTGAAATGTCTATGATTGGAGAAATAAAATTGTTTTTAGGATTGTAGATTTCACAGACTGATAAAGGTATATTCTTGAGTCAATCCAAATACTTGAAAGAGTTACTAAAGAAATTTGGGATGGAGAACTCTAAACCGATAAGCACACATATGACTACAAATGACAAATTATCTCAAAGGGATGAATCTACACCTGTTAATCCAACTAGATACAAATCTATGATAGGAGGTTTATTGTACTTGACACAAACTAGACCTGTTATTATGAATGTAGTATGTATTGTTTCAAGATTTCAAAGTAATCCTAGAGAAAATCATGAATCAACAGTAAAAAGGATTTTTCAGTACTTACAAGGCACTATAAATCTTGGATTATGGTATCCTAGAGATGAAAACCTTGAATTATGTGCATACACAAATGCAAATTGGGCAGGAGATGTGGATGATAGAAAAAGCAACACTAGCAGAGCATTGTTTCTTGGAAACAGACTAGTTTCTTGGTTGAGTAAGAAATAGAGTTGTACATCTTTATCAACAGCAAAATCAGAATATGTTGCAGCAGCAACTAACTGTACACAAGTACTATGGCTTAAGAAAATGTTGAAAGACATAAAGGTAAAATGCAAGGAACCTATTACTATATATTGTGATAACACTGCAGCAATTGATATATCTAAGAATCCAGTACTACATTCTAAAAAAAAAACATGTTTCTATCAAACTAAATTTTCTGAGGGAAGAAGTTGAAGAAAAGGAGATAAAACTAGTTTATGTGAATACTAAAGAACAGCTTGCAGATATCTTTACAAAACATTTGCCCAAGGAGACTTTTGAATATCTCATAGATCAGCTCGGAGTCATACCACCACCGGTAGAGACTTAGATAGTTGATGATTGTCATCAACCAACAGAATTAACAAACAAATCTTTTACTCCGGTCTTTGATGAGGAAGCTACTTCTCAAGGGGAGTAGTTGGTATATTGAATTGATTGGTATTTTGTATATGAACTTAGTTTTGTTATAACTTTGGCATTTAATGTCAAAGGGGGAGAGATATCTATGGAAAAACACATTATCTTTTGAGGAGAGATTGGTATTAAAAAACTTTGGATAACACATGTTGCTCCCAGGGGGAGAGATTGTTGTTTGGGAGAGACTATTACTCTCTATATGTATTTTGATTTTTGGTTATGATCTTTTTGGAGATTGTTGGTTTTTGGTATTTGGCATTTCTGTTTTGGCAATTTGATGGTTTTTCCATCTTGTGTTGTCATCAATGCCAAAGGGGGAGATTGTTGGTATTTTGGTATGGTTTTGTCATTGATGTTAACACCTACTAAAACACTAGCACGTTGGAGATCTAGCGGCATTCACTGGCAAGCAAGTAACTATTGCATAGTTACTGGTATATGGTTCACTGGCAGGATATAATGATCATTGGCACTTGGAATGATGTGGAAGACACTTGGTAATATTGAAGACATCGTGTGGACATCTTATCTTAATAAATTAATCATTGGTATATTCATATTTGCATATTTGCTTTTACCGGCAAATAGGTCCAGGGTTATCCAAGGTTACACCGGCAGGTTTATCTTTTCCAGATCAGCATGGCACGCTATGGAGATGATTAATTATTGTTGTAAATGTATTAAGCCGACATGTTCAATTAGTTATTGCATCGGATATTATATTGTTTGTACAATATTTTTTATTGTAATATCTTGTAGAGCCAACCTACTAAAATTGGTCTTAGGTTATGGTACAAATGTAAGATCTTATTTGTAAGATCAAGTGTGGAATCCGAAAAAGAATTGTGTAAAGGTATATGTGAGATTAAGTAGTGCAATACATGTAGACATCATTTGAAGGTGAAGCTAGGTTTTTGTGAAAGCATATCAGCATTACACGAGTACTAAATCCAGCATATGAAGATGTTATTTTGTGCAGTAAATTCTTATTGGATTTAACCATCCAACTATAGTCAGTGTGACTCCCATTTTGTGATTGAGCAGTGAGCTCTAGTTTGTTGGCCTTTCTGCATGTGCAGACCCCATTTATGTACACTTACTATTTGTAGTAGTATCATTTGATTGTGGGTAAGGTTTCCCACTGTGGCTTTTCCCCTTACAGGGTTTCCACGTACAAATATTTGTGTTGTGTTGTGGATGACTTTGTGTTTATGTTTCATGCATTAATCTTTACCGGTATAGCAATTAACTATTAAAATTGTCTACCAGTATACTTAACTAGTTTACTGATATTAAGCATTAAGTTGGTTAAGTTGTTTTTGGTTTGAATTTATTAGACAACTGATTCACCACCCCTACCCCCTCTCAGTTTTCTCCAGGACCTAACAAGATAGAGGTTTGTGTCATTGATATTATTTACTTAAAGACCTCAGACAAGGGATTCATGATTTGCAAGAAAAAGTTGAGAAATTAAGGTTAAACTGAAAATGGAGATCAAGGTTCTTATAACTTTTATGTTCTTGATAGGCAAGGTTCTGAGCAAACATTGACCGAGTCTAGTAATTGGTGTTTGAGCTATTCAGATAGTCACCTTTTATGTCAAATTGTTGATAAAGATGGCCTCGTTGATGAAAAGAAAGGTATGGACATAAATGAAGAAAAGAGAAATAATGCCCTAGATGGATCCACCAAAGAAATCCTAGATCTTGAACCAGAGGTGGAAGTCTTCATCTTTAATAATGATGCAGTGTCATACAAAAATGGAAAAGAATCAGGAATATTATAAGTTGGCCAAACAAACCCTTGTATGATACAGTCTAAATATTTAGCATTCAAGTTTCTAGAAGAAAGAGAAGGAAAGGAAGTACAAGAGAGAATAATGTTCTTCTCTTCTATTCAAAGACATGAGATAATAGAATTTGATAAAATTATAGATGAGATGCATTTCTTCCTTAGTAATTACTTTGTTAATAAAATAGAGGCTATCTCTACCAGGTTTGACCCCATGTTGGTAGAATGTAACATTCCAGAATCATGGTCAACAACTATAAGTATAGAGGATGATTCATTGAGCAGTCTCGAAAAGAAAGGTTTGAGTCTGGTTGTTCCTTTGAAATGTCCTTCCAAGACTCAAGAAATTACCAGTGATGGTGAGCCAGGTTACTTTATAGAAGTTGCACAAGAAGAATTTGAAGTAAGTCAAAAGATCTATAATGAAGAATGGTTGTTTGGGTATGAATGTATGTACATAGAATCCACGTGCGCTGCCAGTTTGAGTTTCAACAATGAAATGGTCTCCAAGGGGCTGTTATTCCCAATCACATCTTGTGGCCACAATCCTCTTTTTTGCAAAGGCCCTTACTTCTCTCAACTAGTTGATGGCTTCAAATGATCAAATATGTAAGTACTCTGAAGTAGGTCTTTATTTCCATGTATATACTTTAGGAAATTATGGCGTGGTTTGCTTTCTCTCTATTGGTTTTCGGCTTGTTCTTTTGGGTTTACATCCTTCGCTCCTTTTTGCATGCAGCATGTCATTATCCCTCACTTCTTCTGACTCTATAGCCCAATGGGTTAGGCACTAGTCTTTCCATATAACTCTAGACTCTCTACATCCTCTTGGTCCATGTCCCTAGACAAAGCCATTTGTTACCCCCTACCTTCTTTTTCGAGAGTTGCTCATCTGTGGGAGACCTTTTCTTCCTTATCGGTGTTGCTCTATCAAAGAATCCTTGTCGCATCATAACTAGGTTTGTCTTTCTTGACTTCCAGTTCCACCCGATATCACAACAAAGTGAATAGTTAGCACTTACTGGGTAATGAGCAATGAGCTTTGCATTCCCTACTTCCTATCTTTTCTCGACACTTGGTTAGCCTTCCCGATTTTATCAGAATATAGGGGATTTTTAGACTATATTCTTGTCCACCTCTAAACTACCCATTGCCATGAATAATTTCCAAAAAGGTAAACCAATTGGGATTTGTAAAGTACCATCATTATTAATGAGATTAAATGGCTAACGACATGCAAGGGTCACGTCATGAGTGATAATTCCTGACGTTGTTATTTTCTGCAAATTGTAATAAATGCCTCCTATTTTTTGAAAAGTTGACTAAGATAACCTATGTCACCATGAGATTCCCTCGCTAAAATGGTCTTACCTCCTGAGGAATTGCCATTTGATAATCCAAACTTGAATTGGTCATAAAATCAACAACAAACCATTATTCAAGAGTTGCATGCACTTACATGGAAGCAATAGACCAATTTTGCCAAATATAGAAAGACTATTGCTTTATTGAGGAAGATTACCAAACAAGCTGAAAATCATGATGTTGGCATTGTGTTGTCACTGATGTCAACTGGTATGGGATGACTACTGGTAGAAGAGATGTATATGCAACATTGCTATGAAGGAGTACAGGATGTGATATCTTGGATATCACCTTGTGTTGCAAAACACAGGTAAGGTAAGGAAGAGTGATTATTGGAGTCACTAGTACACAAGGTTGTGCCTGACTTATGTGGATGGAATGGTAAGTTTACCAGTACCGGCACAATATATCACCAGCAAGAAGAGTATGTCAACTAGCAAGTGAAGTGTTGATAATGAGTAGAATGCTTGGATGGTGTTTGTGATGAAGAGGCGGAATGTTACCCGAATCACATCAATACCGGAAGAGAAGAATGAATAGATCACCAGAATGTTGTGAGGTTGAAGAACAACAAGACTCCCACTGGATGAAGAATGCAGTCACCATATGAAGAGTTGACTAATAGTGAATGTGCCCACATCAGATCACATGTGTCTGTTTGAAGAGATGCTACACAAATAGGAAAGTCACATGAGTACAATGCAGAAAGTAGATGGTGTCACTCCACCAGTAAGTGGAACTTATCTCCTATTATGCATTATGTGCATCATAGCTTTGTGAGATAACAAAGAATATGTAAAGGTAGTTGTTTGAAGGTTCACACTGGATCTACCAGTAAATTGAGGGAATGCCTTAAGTGTATAAGAATAGGAATATGCACCGGACCGACATAGAAGGCAAGTTGAGTTGCTGGAACAGATGAAATGCGATGTGTTTGTCATTTGACAAACCGGTTGTGATATGGTTTAAGCTAATCAAGGAGAAGGCAAGGCTGAGCAGATGCAGTCAGAGGAGAATGGCAGGATTGAAGATGGAGTCTGGTGAACATTGATGACATGGTGTCATCAAGAGTGTTTACTAGTATGTAAGTCCACTGGTACTATGAACAAGGTGCAGATGCAGGTGTCTTCCCACTTTGTGGGAATGTGCATGTTTTGGATAGACATGTCTGGCAGCCAATTAAGGGGTTCCACCAGTAGTTCAGCTAGGTGCAAACATGAAGGTTAACCGATAGAGTGTGAGATACCGACAGGGTTAGTAAACTGGCAGAGAAGAGAAACCGGTAGAGTGTTTGGTCAGTGATCCTATATGGGCTGACATGAAGAGTCAAGCTGGCAACTGGTCAACATGGGTGCCACATGGAGTCAAGGTGGTGGACCGACATTTAGATGAAGAAGGAATGTACACCGATGGAGTAGTTGCAAAGTTGGTCGACATTAATGGAAGATCCCACAAATCACAGGATGTGTTGCAGAGTCATTGTAGAGGTTTGCAGCTCGAGGTCTGGAGGACAACTACGAGCTAGCTAAGAGTGATTGAGGAGATTGAGGTGAATGAAGGAAATAGTAAGACCAATCTTGGTGGCTCACCAAGAGATCAGCCAATAAGAGAAAAAGAAGATCACCAGAGATAGAATTCGTGATCAAGAAGGTGCGTTAATGGCAGAGTTGTACAATTGGCTGTCTGGGTGATCAGATCGGGAAAGATCTGATTGGATTTGGTTTTCCTCGAGGATGATGAGGAAAACCTAACTACCTAGATTTTGAATAGGCTTTTGGCTGGAAAACTAAACTATAAATATGCTGGCCAAAGACATAGTTAAAGTGTTGTTGAATGGAAGAAGAGTGTGTTGCTGCGAAGTGATTGAGTATTACTTCTGCATGGGAAAGCAAATCAGCCAAGTGCTCAACGAGTATCTAAGAAGAGAGTGAAGGTGAGGGAAAATCAGGTTGAAGTGTTCAACCAATAGTAGAGTAGAACTGGTAGAGTCCATATCGGCAGAACAAAAGTGAAGGAAGTTACAGAGTAGGCAGACATAGAACTGGCAGAGTTTCATATCGGTAAAGAGAAGAACAATGAGGAAGAGATCCAGCAGAGAAGAAAGATAGTAGAGGTGAACCGGTAGAGTTTATCGATAGTGAAGCAGTAGGAGAAGTGTATCGATGCAGGAGAGAAGTTATCTCGCTGACAGAGTAAGGTAAATGAAATGGTTAAAAGATTCACTTGTAACAAGACAACTACTTTGTAATTGAAGTTTTGATTGTGATCACTGAGTTGTATCTTGGTGTGGGGGTTTTAGCTCCTTTGGGTTGTATCCCATAAATGAGTTATGGGTTGGTGCTTCTTGGGTTGGTTTGCTAAATCAGGGGTTGTAGCTCCTTGGGTTGGTGCCCTAAACATTGTAATAGAGTTTTCATTGTGAGGTTGGATTGGAGAAGTAAACTCTAGCAGTATTGCTCACTAAGGTTTTTCCCATCTTGGGTTTTCCTCGTATATGTTGGTGCTATGTGATGTCCCCTTATGTGATTGCATTTGTGTTGGTCTCCCCACTAACCAATAAGTCTATTCTGAGCTATATCTAATAATCGGTATACTCACATAAGTCAATTAAAGGGAAACAGTTTGAGAACCACTGATTCACCCCCCTCTCAGTGGTGCATTGTGTCTAACAATTGGTATCAGAGTGTAGGTTCCTAGTTAGACAAGCTTTCTCCAACTTGGGTAGATTTTGGCTTAAGAAAAAAATGGTTTGTTTAGTGCCAAACTCTACTCTAGTGCTTAATGGATCAAACTATGCCATTTCGAGTTGTAGAATGGAAGTCTTCCTATCCTCTCTAGGGTTTGATGTATGGATATCGGTTATCAATGGTCTCCCTAGGAATGGCAGTCCTCTCTTTGGATATGATTAAGAAAGAAGATGCTTGTGAAATGAAGAAGCCATGAAGGCCATATTCAGTGGGCTCACCAGTGATGTCTCCTCACAGGTGGATAAGTGTAAATCAGCAAAGAGTCTATGGGACAGACTAAGGAAGCTATATGGAAATGAACCCTACACCACTAAATCAGTTTGTGGAAGTGAAAATAATTGTTGTGCAGATGCATGCACAGATGACAAAGGTAGATTAGTTTGTTGCAGTAGAAATGATGAAGAAGGAACCCACCTCTTCATGGCTCAAGGATCTAAAGATGAGGTGCACACATCTGAAAGTGATAGGGCAAATAGATCCCACCGACAAGATGTGTTTGGCAGTGATGATGAGGAAGAAGGAAACAAGTTAGATAGTGTAGCGTCCTAAAATTGTGACACTTGCAATTTCAACTGCATTTCGGTCTTCACGATGGTGACGCAACACGCAACCTGAATGGAGACCCCGAAACCTGTTTATGACACCAAAAACTGCATTTTCTTGCACCCTGGCCTAAACCTCCTTTGCACCCTACTGTCCCGGGAGGTGGGACCAGAGTGCCCAGCGCCCTGGTCCTTCAGGACCAAGGCGCCCAGTGCCCTGGTCCCCCAGGGCGCCCAGTGCCCTGGTCCCCCAGGACCATGGCGCCCAGCGCCCTGGTCCCTGGCCCTATTTTGGGCCTGGTCTCCTATGGGGCTTCGGGTCCTTTTGTTTGCAAATTGGAAATTATCATTTCCTAGTCGGCCTAAGGTCGGGAAAATCAGTCTATCAGCCCTAATTGACAAGTATATAAACTACATTTTCCTCTCTCATTTGATAAGATGAAAGAAGATGGAAAAGGCGTGGAAACTATACTCAAACATTCAAGCATTCAAGCATTCAAGCATTCCTTCAAGCAATTGATCATTCTAAGTCTCCATTCAAGGCTAAGTGTTGCATTCAAGACAAGGATTCAACCATTGAAGAGGAGATCACATACTACAACATACAACATAAAACATACAACATACAACAACATCTATACCTTCGCACATAAGGATACAAACATCCTTACAACAAGGTATTAGTACTTGTTTTACATTACAGACATTTACATTTACAGCAATTTCTCATTTCTTGGTTAATTCCAAAACCGGGGTTTGACCTAAAGGCAAACCCCTAATCCCTAACCCCCCAATCATCTTCTCTTTTCTGTGTGTAGGTTGCAGGTACGTGGTTGAAATTGAAGATCTGGAATCCTTGTGCAGAGACGAACAGATCCCCCTTCATTTCGCAGATTTTTCGGAGGACCGTGTGCACGCCGGGCGCCATCGTCCCGTCAACTTTTTCTCAAATTTGCAGGACAGTGCCGTATCGACATTTTACTACTAATTCCAGGTCCGCAGCTTCATCCTATATCCCTATCTCAGTTTATAAGCGAATCTTTCTCACTTTCTATGCATTCCTAGCTTAATTCTTCTATCAACATTCTTTACAAAAGAGGGTAGCCTTGTTGTCTTAACCCTTGAAACTCATTTAGCATCCAATCTTGCATTGTGTGGGATTGGATCTTGTGGGTTTCAACCCCTCTTTTGAATGTAAAGTCTCCCTAAGTGAAAACCATCAACCCTAGCAACCTCCCTTCTCTCTCCTTGGAGTTGGAAGAGGGGAGAGCAACTAGGGTTCGAGCGATTTTCCGCTTTACATTTTGGTGAACCCGACGTGAACATCCTTTCTGGTTATTCATGGTTAGATTTGAAAATTGGATTCCTTGATTACATTTCCATGTTTGATCTCTTGCAAATTTTAGAGGTTAATTGCATAAAAACCCTAAAATTTCTTTTTAGTAATTGAACTTGTGAAATATTTAATTGTTAATGCTTGTTTTAGATCTGCCCTTCTATTACAAATTATCAATTCATATTTGTGCTTTAATTTTGAAAATTAAGTGGTTAAGTGTCAAAACCCTAAATTTTGAAACCCTCTTGATTCAACCTTTGTCCGACAATTTCACTGATCAAAACATCTCCAAATCAGCTGTAACTTTGGATTCCGCAATAAAATCACAATATCTTTCATCCCTGAAAATTTGGAAAAAAGTTGCGAGGACCGTGTGCACTCTGAGCGCCATCATCCCCGACATTTTTTTCGAAATTTTGGGAGTTAGATCTTACTGTATTTTCCTGCTAAAATCCAGAATTTTGGCTAAATTTATCAGATCTAACAATTTCAAAATTACAGTCAAAGTTGGTCTTTTGATTGCTTGGATTAAGGCTTCTAAACATTCAAAAATCATTGAAATTGAAATTTTGTGTCATAATTGTGTTCTTACTGTCCTAAATCTGAAAAGTGTGTTTGCATTCATTCGAAATTTCAGTGCTTTATTCAAATTCTTGCAATTTGTGACTTTTGAAATTAAGTGCTTAATTACAACAACTTTGATTTCCGCTTTCAAAATTGAATTTTGCGTGAAATTGAGTCAATTTTTAAATTTCAAAATTTGCATTGCTCTTGACATTCCCTCTAAAATCATAAAATTCAAAATTTCAGTTTCCCTCTCTTTTTCAAAATTCAAATTTTTGCATTTTTCGACAATATTGGTAGTGTTCAATTTTGAAATTGCAACTTTAATTTGGCCTATCTACAGATCGTAAAATCACTCAATTTTTTCAAATTAGCTTTAAAATCATCATAACTTTCATCCCTGCAAATTTCAAAAAAAGTTGTCGGGACCGTGTGCACTCCGAGCGCCACGGTCCCTAACTTTTTTTCTGAAATTTCGGGAGATTGTCCTGATTGTATTTAACAGCTTAAATCTAGAAGATTGGCTGATTTTACTGAAAATTGCTATCTCTAAAATTCAAAATTTTCTCTCCCTCTCTAGTGCATGAGTTTTACAACAATAAGCCCTACTTACACTATTCCCGTTAGACGAAGCCGTAGAATTAAGTCTTTCCAAGGTTTAATTACTGAGGAGATGGAACCTAATTTGAATAGCCTTTTTAACGAGGACATGGGTAATTCCTCTAATCCTCCTAATGATGAAGAAGCTCTCCATGAGGTTTCTGTAGAACAACTTTCGAAATTGGATAATCAATTTGACGATTTTCGACAATGGATGTCTCAAGAATACCCCGATAGTCAAGCTCTTCCTTCAACTGAGGGTCTTAAACATATGCTTCAAAGTGATAAGAATGGAATTGATATTTGGCGTGGTATTGCACACATTGTGGATTCGAATGTGATGCCTATGAAGAGTTGTGCCGAATCTTTAGGTTATACACAACCTCCTACACAAGTTAATCATTCTATTCCCTTGACAACTTCTATTGCTAGCATACCTACCTTTACATCAAACATAATGGCTACTTCTATACAAGACATTCCGCCTATGATCACTAGTCATGGGGGCAATCCTTCTTTTTCAATTAACCCTCTTCCTTCATTTAATCTGACTTCTTCATTCATTCCTTCAATGAGTGTTCCTATTACATCTTCACAAATGAACATGACGCAAGGGGGCAATTCATTCAATCATTCCATTCCTCCTTGTAGTGTTCCTCTTGTCCAATCATCTCCTATGACTAACTATCATAGAGTCCCACCACCTTACTCTTTACCTTCTTTCAATAACATAACACCTCCATCTCAATCTAACACATCTAATATGAATTCTTTGACTGAAGTGACCATTAACAATCTTGCACAAACTGTCTCTTCTTTACAGCAACAAATTGCCTCTATGAATCAATCTAAGTTTAGTGTGCCCACATTTGATGTTGCGAGCCCACTTTCTCTTGACATTGTTCGAGCTATTCCCCCTAAACATGTTGAAATCCCGCATTTGGAGCTTTATAATAGTAAAGGTGATCCTCTAACGCATGTTAAGACTTTTCAAACAATATGTACCGATTTTGCTTATGACCAAAGGTTGCTTGCAAAACTGTTTACTAGAACATTAAGAGACAAATCCCTACAATGGTATTGCTCGTTGCCTTCTTATTCTATTACTTCTTTCGAACAACTTGCAAATGCTTTCATTCAACAATTTCAAAACAATATAAGTCCTAAAGTTACTTTGATTGATTTAATGCATTGTAAACAAGGTGTTAAAGAAAAAGTGACTGATTTCATTGGTAGATATAAGCATTTGTATGCTCAAATTTCTTTTCCAGTACCTGACAATGATATTCAAAGAATCTTTATTTCTAATTTACAAAAAGATATTCGAGACAAACTTTTGTTTTCTAAGTTTACTTCTTTCCAACAGTTGTGTGCAACTCTTCACAATTATCAACTGACTGTGAGTCAAATGGAACAATCTCATCCTATGGCTCCGAGTGATAAGGGTGATAGCAGTCAACAACCATTTGGAAAGTTTAAACCGAACGGAGATTCCATCAAATTCAATGAAAACATCATCAACAACAATGTGAATGCAGCATCAGGTGTGCCTCCTATTTCTAAATTTTTCAAGAAAGAAAGAAAGTTTACTCCTTTGAATGAATCATTGCATAGTATTATGAATAAGTTATTGGAACAAAATGTGCTTACTCTTCCTCCTATAAGGCAAATAGATCCTGCAAAGATTACTTCACCTTATTTTGATAACAAATCTTTTTGTCACTTTCATCGTCAGCCTAGGCATGATACTGAAAAATGTTTTTCTTTAAAGGGTAAAATTCAAGATTTGATTGATAATAATACTATCTCTATTTCGGGAGTGAATGATAAAGGCAATACATCTGTAGCTCCTCCTAACCAAAATCTTCAGATTTTTACTGATCCATTACCTTCTCATAGCTCTAATGCGATTGAGGCTAATGATTCCCCTCTCTCATTTGATAGTCTTGTGTCTATGACTCCGAATGTGATTAACTTTGTAGAGCAGCAAGAAAACCCTAAAGAACCTTCCATCACATTTGATTCTAGTGAAACCATTAGGGCACCCGATGGTCCTTTATAAATGGTTGTAAAAGTCAAGAATACACCTTGCTGTGGAGTGCTTATTGATCCTTCGTGCATGATTAATGTTATTACTGAAGAATTTCTTTTTACTTTGCAATTGAATCAAGTGATTTATGACAAAACAGATGTGGTTGTGAAATTATTTGATGCATTTTCTTCTCCTGCAATTGGTTCTATTACATTACCTATTGAAGTTCATAACAAATCTCTTGATGTGAACTTTGCTATTATTCCATCTTCCGAACAATTTCGTGTGAAGCTTGGCTATCCTTGGCTATCTTCCATGAAAGCTATTGCTTCTCCTATTCATAAATGTTTGAAATTTCCCCATAATGGTGAAATTGTTACTGTCAATCATAGTCTCTTTAAACCAGCTGAAAGAACTTCTAGCATTCCTATTGATTATTTTTGGCCTAAACAATTCCAATCTCTTCCTCCGCGAAGTGATCATCTTTTCAAATCTTATCAAAAGTGGAAAACAGATATGATCCTATCTTTAAGTGAACCTAGAACACCTAAACTTGATATTCCTATCGTTCTTGAGAAGGAAGTTCTTCCTTTGAAAGATAAAACTAATGTCTTTCCTCAAGAAGATTCCCAACCCATCCCTATGGATGTAACTATGTCTATGCCTAATAAACCTTCTAAGAGTAGACCTATACCTCCTCGTCATGATGGACTCGGTCTCCTTCCTAAACCAAATATTCCTCCCTTATATGGAGCAGTTCCTCCTCCTTCCTTCTATAGAGAGAAGAGACCTTCCTCTTCTCCTATTATCCAGCCTAAGAAACCACAACCTAAACACCCAAATGATAAGGATGAGAACATTCCTCCTCCTCAATCTTCTCCACTTCCTACTAAGACTAGACGAAATCATTCTGCATGTGAACGCTAATGAAAGCATCGTCTTAGGGCTCAAGCAACTGCTTCTCAAACTTTGCAATCTCCAAAAACACCTTTAACAAGCATTATTCCATTTTCTCCAAAATCTCCTAAACATAAGATGCATGATGGTCTTGATCCTATGCGAGTTAAAGATCCTATTTTTATAAATCTTGATGATGTTATAGATGAAAATGTTATTCATGATGAAAATGTTACTTCCTTTGCTTCTGATAGTGAATATGAACTTGTTGATATTGATAACCATTTATCTAATGAATTTTCTAAAGCACTTATCCTAGCTCCTAGACAAGAACAACGTGGCTCAGGATATGAACATAGCCCTTGTTTGGATCTTGTGATAGCTCCATCTGTTGTGTTGGATGTTCCTCCTCTAGCGTGTTCCCTGCCTTCCCGAAACATTGATTAGCAAGATCGGGGGGTAGATGACGTGCTAGACTAGTTTCATTAGCATAGCAGATTCTCTCCTCCTCTCTTTTGTTACTTCTTCTATATGTTATTCTCATTCTTCTAATTGTTGTCCTTAGTGTTGTCTACTTGAGGACGATGCAAAGCATTGAGATCTCTTTTGGTCTCTCTCATGTTGACTCAAAAGACACATGTGTTCCCTTCTTCTAGGTGACCTTCCTTGATTGGGGAATGAAGAACAATTATGCATACATACATATGATATATATACATGAATTATCATACAGCATACTGACCCCGAGGAAAGCGAAGTCACCTCGTGCTTTGTGTTTTGTGTCTATTATCCTTGGGTTTATCTCACACTTGGGGGCTAAATCTTTGTGATAACGTGCTCCTTTCCTTTCTCATTTCCTATGTGTATCACTACGTTAAAACAATCACCCCCGTTGAGGCGTTTGCGATTGCTTTAACGTAGGGGGGCATATACCCCATCTATTCCTTCAGGATACTTGAAAATTTCTTGACAAACTTAGCTTTGCCTTGAAAATTTTTGGTATTTCTTTTGCATGACTCATAGTGAGGGAACCTTAGTACTGACAGTCATGGTTCTCCCTCGTGATCTTCCCTTTTACTTTGTCAATCAAAGTCGTAAGATCCTTAGTCCACTGGGGGCTTGGTGTGTCTTGCCTCCTTGACGTGGTGAAAGTCTTTCAATGTTGTTTCCTTGTACTTTACCGGAAGTATGAGCATACATACTCCCGCTAAAGTGGGGGCTAAATGTAGCGTCCTAAAATTGTGACACTTGCAATTTCAACTGCATTTCGGTCTTCACGATGGCGACGCAACACGCAACCTGAATGGAGACCCCGAAACCTGTTTATGACACCAAAAACTGCATTTTCTTGCACCCTGGCCTGAACCTCCTTTGCACCCTGCTGTCCCGGGAGGTGGGACCAGAGCGCCCAGCATCCTGGTCCTTCAGGACCAGGGCGCCCAGTGCCCTGGTCCCTGGCCCTATTTTGGGCCTGGTCTCCTATGGGGCTTCGGGTCCTTTTTTTTGCAAATTGGAAATTATCATTTCCTGGTCGGCCTAAGGTCGGGAAAATCAGTCTATCAGCCCTAATTGACAAGTATATAAACTACATTTTCCTCTCTCATTTGGTAAGATGAAAGAAGATGAAAAAGGCGTGGAAACTATACTCAAACATTCAAGCATTCAAGCATTCAAGCATTATTTCAAGCAATTGATCATTCTAAGTCTCCATTCAAGGTTAAGTGTTGCATTCAAGACAAGGATTCAACCATTGAAGAGGAGATCACATACTACAACATACAACATACAACATACAACAACATCTATACCTTCACACATAAGGATACAAACATCCTTACAACAAGGTATTAGTACTTGTTTTACATTACAGACATTTACATTTACAGCAATTTCTCATTTCTTGGTTAATTCCAAAACCGGGGTTTGACCTAAAGGCAAACCCCTAATCCCTAACCCCCCAATCGTCTTCACTTTTCTGTGTGTAGGTTGCAGGTACGCGGTTGAAATTGAAGATCTGGAATCCTTGTGCAGAGACGAACAAATCCCCCTTCGTTTTACGGATTTTTCGGAGGACTGTGTGCACGCCGGGCGCCATCGTCCCGTCAACTTTTGCTCAAATTTGTAGGACAGCGCCGTATCAACATTTTACTACTAATTCCAGGTCTGCAGCTTCATCCTATATCCCTATCTCAGTTTATAAGCGAATCTTTCTCACTTTCTATGCATTCCTAGCTTAATTCTTCTATCAACATTCTTTACAAAAGAGGGTAGCCTTATTGTCTTAACCCTTGAAACTCATTTAGCATCCAATCTTGCATTGTGTGGGATTGGATCTTGTGGGTTTCAACCCCTCTTTTGAATGTAAAGTCTCCCTAAGTGAAAACCATCAACCCTAGCAACCTCCCTTCTCTCTCCTTGGAGTTGGAAGAGGGGAGAGCAACTAGGGTTCGAGCGATTTTCCGCTTTACAGATAGATCTAGCCATCAAGATCTATTTGATAGTGAAGGAGAACAAGAAGAGGAGGTAGAAGTTCATCTTGAAGTAGAGCTTGTGAATGCACTTGAAGAACTCAATAGAGTAAGAAGTGAATACAGGCTATTCGAGAATGTTGCTATAGTGAAGCAGAACCAACTGACAAAATGGCTTGAAGAATCTAAGAAATGCATCTTAGAGTTGAGAACTCAAGAAGAAGGCACCAAGGAGTGTCAGTGTGAAGATCTAGCATCTAGGCTAGAAGTTAAAAATGAAGAATATCAACAGTTGCATGGATAAATGGAGGTTCTCCGAAATGACCTTGACAAATGTTAGGTTGAGCTCAAGGTAAGAATGTTAGGTCCCGGAGACAACTGAGAGGGGGGGTGAATCAGTTGTCTAATAAATTCAAACCAAAAACAACTTAACCAAACTTAATGCTTAATACTGATAAACCAAGGTTAATGTCAGTAGACAGTTTATAAGTTAATTGTAGTACTGGTAAAGATTAATGCATGAAACAAAGAAGACAATAACATCCACAACAAATAACACGAGTATTTGTACGTGGAAACCCTATAAGGGTAAAAACCACGGTGGGAAACCTTACCCACAATCAGATGATACTACTGCTGATAGTATGTGTATACAATAGGGGGTCTGCACATGTAGAAAGGCCAAGCACCTAGAGCTCACTGCTCAAACACAAATAGGAGTCACACTAACTAGAATTGGATGGTTAAATCTAATAATGATGTACTTCTCAAAATAGCATTTTCATATGTTGGTTATAGTACTGGTTCAGTTTTGATATGTCTTCATAAAACCTTCCTCTACCTTCAAATGATGTGTGCATATAGCTCTACTTATTCTTGCATATACCTTATTACAATCCTTTTCGCATTCACCTCTCCCTTCTACTTCGATCAAATAAGATCTTACATATATATCGAAGCCCAGGACCAAAATGTATGGGTCGGCTTTACAAAAGATATTAATAAAACAATTTACAAGTAAAACAATAGCTGATGCAATATCAGATTCAACATGTCGGCTTAATGCATTTACAACATTAATAAATCATCTCCATAGCATGTCGTGCTGATCTAGAATAGATAAGCCTATCAGTACTTATCTTGGACCTATTTGCCGGTAATAGCAAATATGCAAACACGAATATACCAATGAACAAATTTTCAAGACAAAGTGTCCAAATGATGTCTTTGACATAACCAAGTGTTTTCCATGTCATTCCAAGTGTTGGTGAACAATATATCCTGTCAGTGAACAAGATACCGGTGACTGTGTATAAGTCACTTGCTTGTCGGTTAACATTGCCAGAGTTGATAAGTGTTTGTTGGCAAATGCACACTCCAATGAGAAATTATAGGTGATTGAAGATATTGTCATTGATGGCAACCTTGCAATCATGTGATATCAGCAGGCAGACATAGGCATCGACATCGACAGACTCTACACCGGCACACAGAACACCGACACCTAAAAGGAAGAATACCGGCAACCTGGCCGACAACAATTTTGTATTATTGTATTTTGTAATTAATTATAAATCTTTTGTAAGCCAACATGGCAGATTGTAATATGACTCATATATGTATGACATCATTGTAGATCATTTAAGTAGACAAGAGATAGGATGTGAAGGATGGAAAAGTAATAGTAGACCTAAAATACAAATTATTGGTTAAAGGTTTATGTTGTAGTAGAAATTAAACCAGTACTGAATCTGGGAGAGCAGATGCCAATTTGAAGCAGTACAAGACATTGGATTGGTATAAACCATTTTTGTAAGTCAGTGTGACTTCTTTTGTAATTGAGGAGTGAGCTCTAGGCACTTGGCCTTCCTGCATGTGCAGGCCCCTAGTGTAAGAGTAATATTCTCTTATTGGCCAGTAAGCAAATATTGTGGGTCACAAATCCCACTGAGGTTTTTCCCACACCGGGTTTCCTCATTAAAATACTGTGTTATGGTGTGCTTCTCATGTTGTTGTTATTGTTCTTATTTACTGCATTATTTTTGGTTTACCAGTACTCATTTTTAATATGCTTTTCATGTTTTAAATCAAGTAATTTGATATACCGATTAGATATTGATTCACCCCCCCCCCCTCTTAGTATCTTTGGGAATCCTAACAGTGTTGACATCAATGACAAAACCATATCAACATATCCAAAATACCAACAATCTCCCCCTTTGGCATTGATGGAAACACAAGATGGAAAACCATCAAAGTACTAAAACAGAAATGTCAAATACCAAAAACCAACAATCTCCCAAAAGAGATCATATCCAGAAATCAAAATTCAGGTACAGAGAGTAATCAATCTCTCCCAAAATAGCAATCTCTCTCCAAGGGATAAAGTCTCTCTCCCTAGGAGTAACATGTGTTTTTCCATATCAATCTCTTCCCCTTTGACATCAAATGCCAAAGCAATACAAAAAACAGGTTTAAATACAAAATACCAACTTATTCAGTATACCAACTACTCCCCCTAAGAAGTAGCTCTCCTCATCAAAGCCGGAGTAAAAGATTTCTCTGTTAGTTCTGTTGGTTGATGACAAACATCAACTGTCTAAGTCTCTACTGGTGGGGGTATGACCCCAAGTTGATCTCTGAGATATTCAGAAGTCTCCTTAGGCAAAGGCTTAGTGAAAATATCTACAATCTACTCTTTAGTATTAACATAAACCAGTTTTACTTCTTTTGCTTCAACTTCTCTTTCAAAAAATTCAGTTTGATAGAGACATGTTTAGTTTTAGAATGTAGTATCAGATTCTTAGATATATCAATTGTTGTTGTATTATCAAAATAGATAGTTATAGGTTCCTTGCATTTCACCTTTATTTCTTTCAACATTTGCTTAAGCCATAATACCTGTGTACAGTTAGTTGCTACTGCAACATATTCTGATTCAATTGTTGATAAACATGTACAACTTTGTTTCTTTCTCAACCAAGAAATTAATCTGCTTCCAAGAAAAATTCTTCATCAGTGGTGCTTTTCCTATCATCTACATCTCCTACCCAATTTGCATCTGTGTATGCACATAATTCAAAGTTTTCATCTCTAGGATACCATAGGCCAAGATTTGTGGTGCCTTGTAAGTACTGAAAAATCTTTTTTACTGTTGATTCATGATTTTCTCTAGGATTACTCTGAACACTTGAAACAATACATACTGCATTCATAATATCAGGTCTTGTTTGTGTCAAATATAATAAACCTCCTATCATAGATTTTTACCTAGTCGGATTAGCAGGTGTAGATTCATCCCTTAGTGATAATTTGTCATTTCTAGTCATATGTGTGCTTACCGGTTTAGATTCTTCCATCCCAAATTTCTTTAGTAACTCCTTCAAGTACTTAGATTGACTCAAGAATATACCTTTATCAGTCTATGAAATCTGCAATCCTAAAAAGAATTTTATCTCTCCAATCATAGACATTTCAAATTCTTGTTGCATTTCAATAGAAAAGTCTTTACATAATCCATCTTCTCCTCCAAAGATTATATCAACAATAAAAACTTCTATAACCAAGATGTCATCATTAGTCACTTTATAATATAAGTTGTTGTCAGCATTACCTCTAGAAAAACCAATCTTCAAAAGGTATTTATCCAATCTAGCATACTAAGCTCTTGGAGCTTGCTTTAACCCATACAAAGCTTTCTTTAACCTGCAAACCATATCTTTGTTATCTATCAAAGAAAATCCATTAGGTTGCTCAATGTAAACTTCTTCTTCAAGATCTCCATTCAGAAATGCACATTTAACATCCAATTGATATACTTTGTAGTTTTTGTGTGCTACAAAAGCCAAAAATAATCTGACTACCTCAATTCTAGCTACCAGTGCAAAGGTTTCATTGTAATCAATTCCTTCTTTCTGTGAATATCCCTTACACACTAGTCTTTCTTTATTTCTAATTACCTTACCATTTTCATTAAGTTTGTTTCTGAATACCCATTTTGTTCCAATTACATTTTTGTCTTTAGGTCGGGGAACTAATGTCCATGTTTTATTCTTCTCAATTTGATCTAATTCTTCTTTCATAGCTTTAATCCAGTGTTTATCTTCACATGCTTCATTAATTGATGCTAGTTCAATTTGAGAAATAAGACATACCTCTTCATTTTCCAGTCTTCCTCTTGTCATAACTCCTCGATATTTGTTCCCAATTATTTGATCTTCAAATTGGTTCAATCTTACATACTGGGGTGTCTTTGTTTGTTGATGTTCTTCAGTTATAGTGTAATTTTCAGATGATACCAGTGTAACTAGATCTTCATTTTGTACCGGTGTGTTCAATGTAGGTTCATTTGTCAATATCTCTGTTGTCGGTTCAGAGTCTATATACCTTGAAGTTCCTCTAAACTCTTCATCAATTTTCACATTTGTTCTCTAATCAATTTTCTGCAATCTCTTGTTAAAACATCTATATGCCTTGCTCTTAGATGAATAGCAAAGAAATATTCCTTCATCACTTCTAGGATCAAATTTGTCAATATACTCATCTCTTCTAATATAGCATTTACTTCCAAATATTCTGAAATATTTAAGAGTAGGAGTAATACCAAACCATAGTTCATGAGGGGTCTTACCAATTTCACCTTTGATGTGAACTTTGTTGAATGTGTAGACTGTTGTGCTTATTGCCTCTCTCTAATATACATGTGGTAGATTTTCTAATAATAACATACTTCTAGCTGCATCCAAGATAGTTTTATTTTTCCTTTCTACAACCCCATTCTATTGGGGTGTCTGGGGTGCTGATAACTGTCTTTTGATTTCATTTACTTCACAGAATGTATTAAATTCCTTAGATATAAATTCACCTCCTTGATCTGATCTCAGACATTTGATTTTCTTACCGGTTTCATTCTCTACCATTGCCTTGAATAGCTTGAATTTCCCAAGTGCTTCTAATTTTTTTTTGAGAAAAGTAACCCAACACATTCTAGAATAGTCATCAATGATTAGCATGAAATATCTATGACCTTGTAAGCTTTTAGTTCTAGCTGGACCACATAAATCAATATGAATTAAGTCAAGAGCATTATTGTATGTTGGGGATATCCATCTCAGAGCTTTAATATCATGGATCTAAAATGAGATGATCATAGGACCACAAGCTAGGGAGTTTGAAAAATTAGAGCTTGACTATCCATTACCATTGAGAAGGGAATCAGAAGCACCCAGGGTTCTGTATTATGATTGGCAAAAGTTGCTAATAAGAGATTATGTTAGTAAGATAGTACTTCCAATGAAGGAGGAAGTCTATCAAGCGTATGACCATTTGGTTCAAACCCAAAGGACAATCGCACTAGAAGGGTTAACTCAACGCTGGAATAATCTACCAGATCATTTAAAAATAGGAGAACCTTACTCATTATAGAATTTTCATGCAGCCATACAAAGAACCTCCAGATACATACAGCTAGGCAGGGAGAAAGCCAACAAATGGTTGTCATTGATCTTCTAGCCTCTGATCCTTATGTGGCCACTTTTGGCATGCCAACCAACAGAACAGAATTATGATGTAGTTGTAGAAGAAATAGCTAGATGGTCCAGGTTGGAGAAAATGAAAGGATTTTATTGGAATTTGTCTTCCAAGGGAACCGGATAGGACATTGTTGGTGATTTCAGAGTTTCAGCAAAAATCAGAAATTTTCCTTTTGTTGCAGGAGCAACAAACCCTTAAAGTTGGGGGGCATGATAAGTCGATGCTTTGACATGTTTTTTATCATGACTCTTAGGTTTTTGGCATCTTTTGGGTTTCATTGTGATAGTAAAGTATTGTGAATTGACTATATGTAATCCATGTTTTAAATCTGAACTTATGAAATCATGTTTGAACTTTGTCGGTTAATTCCTACAGCCATACCAATTTATTCCTATAGCCAAATGATTTGTCCCTGTGATATGCAGATTATTTAGGATAATGTCATATGTGAGTTAATAAATGTATTAACTGAGTAAGATACATATGCATGTCCTTTATGTTGTTTTTGTTTTAGTGCAGATAATAATTGATGTTGCGGTGGATGATTTTCTTTCACGCCTAAGGACTGGAGAATCGCGTTCAGATAACTAGAGGTCAAACTAAAGGGGATTCGAGCAAGTGCAATGTATGGCATAATCAGAGTAGTTGTACTTCACCATGGGAGTTTAACTCTAGTGCATATTGAATTCGCAAAATATCGCTTTGGCGTGCAAAGACTGTGGTTCGGTTTTAGGATCCACAGTTCCTGCAGCCAAGCCCTCAGTTATCTCCTTCGTCTGACAATAATCTGCCTCTTCTTCTGGGCATAATTTGAGTTGTCCATTTTAGTTGATATTTTCTTTATAATAACCTCTTCCTTCTTTCTTAGAGTTAGACAAGATGGAAAGGAATTGAGCAGAGTTTTGACAAGCATTCTGAATTTTCTCTTTTAGAATATGTAATCATTTTCAGGAAGAAATTAATAAAGAATATGTTGTTTTGATCTGTTAAAAGTATTTTGCTGACAGTTTGGTATCACTCATCCAAGGGGGACCACTTGGTGAGTGATCCTATGTTTATAATCAGTGAAGTGAGTTTTTACTTACTTGAAATAGAAGTTCATGACTGGATTGTTCCTGCAGCCACTGGAAATAGATCTGTTGACTGTTCCTACAGCCAAGACAGAACGGTGTGATTTCTGTTATTTTCATTAGATCATTCCAGCAGTGTTTTGTGAAGCCTTCATGTAGTCTTTTATGATTTGCATTCCCGCCTTTCCTTTTTGCATAATGTTAGTTACTGTAGTAATGTAGAATAATCATTTCAAGAGCTTAGTGCATATATATTGTAGACCCATTTCAAGTTTTACGTTCCTAGATTGATAACTAAATGAACACCAGCCATAAAAATAGTAAACTCTACCATATGAATGTCCAAAATTTGTATTGAGATTTCAAGTAGAGGTATTATTATTATCATTATAGTTGGGGAAGACATTTTTGGCACTGTTGTCGGGGATGGTGATAGGGAGGATGGGCAAGGTAATTTCCCAGTAGGCTTGTATGTTCATGAAGTAATAGGTCCTTGCTAGTTTCAAGGTGAAGTCACCAAAATCAGAGTGCAAAAGGTTTATAGACAGCCTAGCAACTCTCCTTGATCCACCTCCCTAAGTCAAACACTTCTTGGTTGCTCAAGGGCTTCAACTCCATAGTTTTTGGCTTGGTAATCTAGCACCTTACTCTCTCAATTGGAATTCATTCCCTCTATCCTTGATATGTTCTCTGACTACACAAGGTCACCTTTTGTTGAATTACAAGTTTGTGTCAAGTTTTACCCACATGGGTGTCTTTGGTCTTCTACGTTTTGGAGTGTAATAATCCTTCTCAAGTGCTACAAACTGAGTTATGGAGTCTATCTCACCAAATCTGTTAGATGCAAGAAATTTCAACTTGTTTCCACTAGATTTGATGGGTTTTAGGCTTTACAACCTTCCTTTCTATACCCAATTTGACAAAAAAACCAATTTTTAGGCCTAAAACGGGCTACAAGGAATTAGCCCTCCTTTTGGGGTTTTGTGCTCACCCTGCTCCAACGATGGACTTCCAGAAAAAAAGAACTTCATATTCGGATACCCTTTTGGAAATTATTGAGGATTTTCTAAGTTTTAGGGTCCACTAGGCCTCCTCCATGACTGTCCCAAAAATGGGTGCAAAAGGAAGGGTTTGCAAGGGTTTTGGAGGCAAGAATCAACTTGCAAGATAGAAATATTCAAAGGGAACCATGAAACCTTATTTATACCATGTCACATACTATTTATACCAAAATGAAGTATTTTTACACCTTCAAAGGGTTAGAGAACAAGATTTTACAAAAGATGCTCATAGGGAGTGTGCAACATTGACAACTTTTCCATTCTTGCTTTCTACAAACACGTCATTTTCATGAGAACCAATTACATTCTAAAGAATGTAAACATGTCTATCATTAGTGACAAGAAAGAACCACATTAGCCCTACACAAAAAGGCATTAGGCAATTACAAAACAATGAGTCATTCACTGTCAAACTAATTGTCACTGCACTTTGCCCTTTCACTATTTTTTTCACTTTAGACCTGCACTTTCCACTGTTAAAACTCTTTTTCAAAGGTCTGATTTGTTCTCTTTATCAATGCTCTATCTTTGGATGCTTTTTTTCCTTCATACCTTCCATTTGGAAGAGGAAGATTACAAAAACAAATCAACCAAAATGCAAAAATCAGTCATGATTGATTGTGACAGCCAGCTGGGCATTACAACTTTGCCTAAAGGATCATTACTTGATCTTGGAAATCTCAAAACCCATGGGTAGGGTCAAAAACCACTCCTTGTTCTTGTTTGCAAGCAAATAGAAGGAGGTACAAGGCTTTACAAACTCCAGTATATGGTGGAGAGTAAGCAAATGTATGGAATCCAACATCAAAACAGTGACTCACTATTTTTTACACCATTTTCACAAACTGAAAATGCAATCATCCTTATCATAGCTTAGAAATCCTCTTTTCCTTTACATATAACCTTAAACATCAAAACAAGTCTATCCATCTTATGTATGCATTTTCTATAGAAGAGCAAAGCATCAAACTTCTTCAAAGACCCTAGCCAAATGGCACACCTGCCTAGGGCTCCATGGCCACAAAACTTCTTGCACCTGCATTTTTAAAATCAAATCATGTATTTACATATCTTACAAGTTGACCAACTAGTTTTTGGGAAGCCATGAACATTTAGGGCCTCAAGAAGCCAAGTTGGTCAAGCATCCTTGCCAATTTCCTAGACAAGGTAGTCAAAACTAAATAATTTTGCCTAGAACTCAAAACTTAATGAAATTCAATGCCACCAAAGGGAAAAGCTTCAAGAAGCATAAGAAAACTAGAAAATGCAAAAATAGTACATCCATGTATAGCAGGTGTACGGAATGTTGCTCACATGGAGTCAAAATATAGAGAAAAATAAGGTAAAATTAGTGCAAACTTGCAAAATGCTTGATATCTGTGAATGATCAACCCTTACAATGGTTCAAACAGGAGAATAAACACCTCTCCAAGTCAATTATCCTCCTGTATGGACAAGTACATGTCCAAGAGCACTCAAATTTGACATTTTCATGTCTAAAATGACAACTTTTAGTGCCTAGATGATGCAAGGTTGATCTCAAAGACTACCAATCACCTAAGAACACTACTCACACCTAAAAACCAAGCACAAATCATGTCTAAAAACTTTCAAAACAAAAATACATTGAAAACTCACTTTTTCCATCATTTTGCCAAGCAACTCCAAACTGGCAACTTTGAGCAAAAAGATGAAAAGAGGAAATAAGACCACACAATGAGTTAAAAACTCATCTAAAAAACCTAGAACAACTCAAAAACATCTTAGACAAACTTTCCAACTCAAGACTAATAAAAATCAAACTTGCTATCAAACCTGTGATGAAATGAAACTAGGTGCTCCTACAGCATACTCCCCCGGTGACAAAGAAGTCATGTGACTCCTTTGGGCAGAAAAGAGAAAGGAATACTAGCCTTGTGGAAGTCACTTTCAAGTATCCAAGTGGCTTCAAAGGCTAGTTGATCTTTCCACTTGATCAAATGTTCAAAGTAGTCATGTTGTCTAGTCTTCTTGATGATTCTGGAATCAAGTACCTATTCAGGAATGGGAGAAGAAGAAGAGGGGAGAGATAGATCAGAAAGGGAATGTGAAATGTCTAAAGCTCTCTGAGTCTCTTCTGGAGGCTTCCCCTTGAAAGGTACCAAATCTACAACATTAAAGATAGGAGACAACGAAACATCAGTAGGTAAATCAATCTTATAAGCATTAGGACCATACTTAGCCAAAATCCTGCAAGGCCCTATTCTTATCATCTATAACTGTGTAGGAAATCCCTTTTGCAATCTAGACTTGTTGAGATGCACCATCATAAAATCTCCAACTGAGAATTGGACATCCCTCTTTGAAGCATCCACCCTTGCCTTGACTCTTGCGGTGGTGTCCTACAAAGACTGCTTAACCTGTTCATGGATCTCTTTCAAAGACTGTGCCATATCCTCTGTTGTCCCACTAACATGTTGCAAGTTAGTCACATCATGTAACTCAAAAACACCTTTTGGATGCATACCATAAACAATCTGAAATGGACTCTTACTAGTGGATCTGTTTACACTATCATTATAGGCAAATTCTGCTTGTGGAATGAGCCGATCCCAGCTTTGTCCATACTCCTTGGTGAGACATCTGAGTAGATTACCCAATGTTCTATTCACCACTTTTGTTTGGCCATTTGTTTGTGGATGATAAGTTGAGCCAAAAGACAAGTTAGTACCCAATTTCTTCCACAAAGTCTTCCAAAAATGACCCAAAAACTTAACATCTCTATCTGACACAATGCTAGATGGAAAACCATGTATCTTGATAACTTCTTTAAAGAAAAGGAAAGCAATATGACTAGCATCATTAGTAGTTTTGCAAGGTATAAAGTGAGCCATTTTGCTAAATCTGTCAACAACCACAAAAATACTGTCATATCCTGCTTTTGTCTTTGGTAAACCTACAACAAAATCCATGCTGATGCACTCCCATGGCCTAGAAGGAATGGGAAGTGGCTGATATAAACCAACATTAGTGCTATTACCTTTGGCCTTCTGACATACTGTACACTTCTCAACATACCTTATGACATCTCGCTGCATCTTAGGCTAGTAATAGAAGCATTGAACCAACTCTAAGGTCTTATTGAGACCAAAATGGCCACTCAAACACCTATTGTGTTTCTCTTGGATAAGGTTTTCTCTCATGAAACCTTTGGGAACACATAGTTTTCCTCCCTTGAATAACAAACCATTCTATAATGTATAGTCAGCATACTCACTATGGAAATGATTCTCAAAAGCATGACAAACTTTATAAGCAGCAGCAAAATCATCATCATTAGGATACAAATCTTGAAAGCAATCAATACCATTACTCTTAACTTGAATCTCCTGAATAGTCAACAATCTCCTACTTAAAGCATCAGCTACCTTGTTACATTGGCCTTTCTTGTGCTTAAGAGTAAAATTATATGCTTGTAGGTATTCTACCCATTTCACATGCCTATGGTTGAGTTTATCTTGAGAATTCAAAAAATTGACTGCCCGGTTGTCTGTATACACAACAAACTCTTTAAGAAGCAAGTAATGCCTCCACTTCCTGAGTGCCTACACCAATGCATATAACTCTAAATCATAGGATGAGTAATTTTTCTTTGCATCATTCAATTTCTCACTAAAGAAAGCAACTGGTCTATTATCCTGACTCAAGACTGCACCTACTGCAAGATGACTGGCATCACATTCTATGGTAAAGAGCTTATCAAAACTAGGAAGGATTAACACTGGTTGTGTAGCAACTCTAGTTTTCAGTAACTCAAACCCCTTATTGCTTTCTTTTGTCCATTGAAACTTAACCTTATGACCACCCTTTATTGTATCTAACATGGGTGCATAAATCTCACTGAACCCTCTGATAAACTTTCTATAAAACTGGGCTAGACCATGAAAACTCCTAACTTCACTGGCTGATTGTGGGGTTGGCCAACTTGTTATGGATGCAACTTTAAATTGATCCATCTTAAGATCTCCATTGGACACAACAAAACCAAGATAGACTAGCTCTTGCTGCATAAAATCACATTTCTCAAGATTTATGGTTAACTGCTCATCAGATAATCTTTGCAAAACAATGGCTAAGTGTTTCAAATGCTCCTCTTTAGTCTTACTAAAAATGAGAATATCATCTAAGTAGACTACCACAAACTTACTAAGAAAATCCTACAATACTTCATTCATTAGCCTCATAAAGGTACTGGGAGCATTAGAGAGTCCAAAAGGCATAACCAACCATTCATAAAGACCCTCATTTGTTTTGAAAGCAGTTTTCCACTCATCACCCTCTTTTATTCTTATCTGATGGTAACCACTCTTTAAGTCTATTTTTGTAAAATACCTTGCACCCCCTAAACAATCCATCAAATCTTCTATCCTAGGAATAGGGAATCTATACCTTATTGTGATTTTGTTGATGGCTCTAGAGTCTGTGCATAGTCTCCATGTGCCCCCTTTCTTAGGTGCTAACACTATAGGCATGGCACAAGGACTTATACTCTTTCTTATTAATCCTTGATCCAACAACTCTTGAATCTGCCTAGCTACCTCTTTGTTCTATTTAGGAGTCATCTTATAAGCTTCTTTGTTTGGCAAAGAAGCTCTTGGTATAAAGTCAATCTGATGACTAATGGCTCTACGAGGAGGTAATGTTGTTGGTTGTCCATCACTGATGATGCCCTTAAAGTTATCAAGAATTTGTTGCACTTCTTGTGGGATCTCAACTTGTTTTTCTTTCTTCTCCTCCTTAGGTCTCACTTCAAGTGCATAACCAATCCCATCTCCCTCTTTCATGGTTTGGATGAACTCTTTTTCATTGACTAATAACACTTTAGGTGCCTGTGGTTTGTTGTTCTCTATCTCTTCACTAAGGGACTAAATTTTGTAGACAATGCCATTCTTTTGAAAGGAATATTTGTTTTTTTCACAATCATGGTGTGCCTTTTTATCAAATTGCCAAGGTCTACCCAATAGTAGATGGCAAGAATCCATAGGAAGGATGTCACATAGTATCCTATCCTTATATTCACCTATGTTGAAGTCTATCCATGCTTGTTCATTAACTAGGACATGTTGCCCCTTGTTTAACAAGGTTACCTTGTAGGGTTCAATGTGCCTCATTCTAGGTAGGTTCAATTTGCTAACTGCCTCCTCTGAGATAATGTTATCTGTGGAACCTAAATCTATAACCACCTTACATACCTTGCCCAAGATTTTGCACTTGATCCTGAACAATGCTCTTCTCTAAGACACTTCACACTTGTGAGGTTCTTGCATCAATACTCTCCTCATCATTAGACTCTCACCATCTTTGGGTGCTAGGTGCATTGTTGGAGTTCTTGTACTACTTCCTTCCTCCTAAACATAGTTCACTCTCTTTTCACCTCCATGGGAAGAACTAGGCTTTTCTGGACACCTATAAGAAAGATGACCCAATTTCTGACAGTTATAGCATTTCATTGTGGAGAAGTAAGACCCTCTACCTAGTCCACTAGATCTACCCCTTCCTGGGTTGCTTGATCCCCTACCCCTATAGTTGGGCTTGCTCTGAGAATCCCCACTTTTCTCTATAAGTTTAGATTCTCCCTGGGACCTTTGATCTATGTGTCTTCCCCCAAAACTGCCTCTATGGCCTTGACCATCTCTGCCTCTTCCTCTACCTCTATTATGCTACTCTTGCTTCTTCCTACTCCTTTCCTCTACCTTGAGTGCAAGTTGATAGCACTTCTAGACTATTGTAGGACACAACAAACTTAACTCTTCCTAAATGTTCCATCTCAAGCCATTGAGATACCTAGCAACCTTGACATTTTCATCCTTTTTGATCTTTGACCTAAGGCATAGCTTCTGAAACTCCTCGATGTAGCTACTGACATCTAACTCCTTTTGCCTAAGGTTTTGCCTTTTCCTATGAAGTTGTATTTCATAGTCCTTAGGAATGTAAGTCTCTCTGATCTTGAACAACATTCCCTTCCAAGTTGCTATGGGCTTTTTGCCCTCTTTCTCACGTTCATCCTGAATGAACTTCCACCATGTTAAGGCAACTCCTCTCAATCTAGACTTAGCCACCACTTTCTAGGCCTCTGTCACACCATCACATTCAAAATGGTTCTCAAGACCCTCAATCCACTCCATGACCACTTCTGGGTCCATTTTACCAATGAATAGTGGGACTCCTTCTAGTGTTCTCCCACTCATAGTCTTTAAGGCTTTCAAAAAGGGTTCATTCTCTATCACAGGGTCTGGTATAGGGGTTTCATCCTCTATAGCTAATAGCTTACCCCTATCTCCTGTTCCTTCTACCTTATTGCTAGCTTCATCTACCTTCAATTCTACTTCTCCCAATTTTTGCTCTAGGAGGTCTAGCTTCACTCTGAGTAACCTATTTTCTTCCTCCTAATCTTCCATTTTCTTTCCTCACTCTGCATTTGTCACCATGGTTGCCAAATTGTTACTTCTTCCCAAGTGTAATTGTGCTTTGATACCACTATGATAGGGAGGATGGGCAAAGTAATTGCCTAGTAGGCTTTTATGTTCACTAAGTAATAGGTCCTTGCTAGTTTCAAGGTGTAGTCACCAAAATCAGAGTGCAAAAGGTTCATAGACAACCTAGCAACTCTCCTTGATCCACCTCCCTAAGTCAAACACTTCTTGGTTGCTCAAGGGCTTCAACTCCATAGTTTTTGGCTTGGTAATCTAGCACCTTACTCTCTAAATTGGAATTCATTCCCTCTATCCCTGATCTATTCTCTAACTGCACAAGGTCACCTTTTGTTGAATTACAAGTTTGTGTCAAGTTTTACCCCCATGGGTGTCTTTGGTCTTCTACGTTTTGGAGTGTAGTAATCCTTCTCAAGTGCTACAAACTGAGTTATGGAGTCTATCTCACCAAATGTGTTAGATGCAAGCAAGTTCAACTTGTTTCAACTGGTTTTGATGGGTTTTAGGCTTTACAACCTTCCTTTGTGTACCCGATTTGACAAAAAAACCAATTTTTAGGCCTAAAACGGGCTACAAGGAATTAGCCCTCCTTTTGGGGTTTTGTGCTCACCCTACTCCAACGATGGACTTCCAGACAAAAAAAAATTCATATTCGGATACCCTTTTGGAAATTATTGAGGATTTTCTAAGTTTTAGGGTCCACTAGGCCTCCTCCATGACTGTCCCAAAAATGGGTGCAAAAGGAAGGGTTTGCAAGGGTTTTGGAGGCAAGAATCAACTTGCAAGATAGAAATATTCAAAGGGAACCATGAAACCTTATTTCTACCATGTCACATACTATTTAGACCAAAATGAAGTATTTTTACACCTTCAAAGGGTTAGAGAACAAGATTTTACAAAAGATGCTCATAGGGAGTGTGCAACATTGACAACTTTTCCATTCTTGCTTTCTACAAACACGTCATTTTTATGAGAACCAATTACATTCTAAAGAATGTAAACATGTCTATCATTAGTGACAAGAAAGAACCACATTAGCCCTACACAAAAAGGCATTAGGCAATTACAAAACAATGAGTCATTCACTGTCAAACTAATTGTCACTGCACTTTGCCCTTTCACTATTTTTTTCACTTTAGACCTGCACTTTCCACTGTCAAAACTCTTTTTCAAAGGTCTGATTTGTTCTCTTTATCAATGCTCTATCTTTGGATGCTTTTTTTCCTTCATACCTTCCATTTGGAAGAGGAAGATTGCAAAAACAAATCAACTAAAATGCAAAAATCAGTCATGATTGATTGTGACAGCCAGCTGGGCATTACAACTTTGCCTAAAGGATCATTAATTGATCTTGGAAATCTCAAAACCCATGGGTAGGGTCAAAAACCACTCCTTGTTCTTGTTTGCAAGCAAATAGAAGGAGGTACAAGGTTTTACAAACTCCAATATATGGTGGAGAGTAAGCAAATGTATGGAATCCAACATCAAAACAGTGACTCACTATTTTTTACACCATTTTCACAAACTGAAAATGCAATCATCCTTATCATAGCTTAGAAAGCCTCTTTTCCTTTACATACAACCTTAAACATCAAAACAAGTCTGTCCATCTGATGTATGCATTTGCTATAGAAGAGCAAAGCATCAAACTTCTTCAAAGACCCTAGCCAAATGGCACACCTGCCTAGGGCTCCGTGGCCACAAAACTTCTTGCACCTGCATTTTTAAAATAAAATCGTGTATTGACATATCTTACAAGTTGACCAACTGGTTTTTGGGAAGCCATGAACATTTAGGGCCTCAAGAAGCCAAGTTGGTCAAGCATCCTTGCCAATTTCCTAGACAAGGTAGTCAAAACTAAATAATTTTGCCTAGAACTCAAAACTTAATGAAATTCAATGCCACCAAAGGGAAAAGCTTCAAGAAGCATAAGAGAACTAGAAAATGCAAAAATAGTATGGCCACGTATAGTAGGTGTACGGACTGCTACTCACATGGAGTCAAAATATAGAGAAAAATAAGGTAAAATTAGTGCAAACTTGCAAAATGCTTGATATCTCCGAATGATCAACCCTTACAATGGTTCAAATAGTAGAATAAATACCTCTCCAAGTCAGTTATCCTCCTGTATGGACAGGTACATGTGCAAGAGCACTTAAATTTGACATCTTCATGTCTAAAATGACAACTTTTAGTGCCTAGATGATGCAAGGTTGATCTCAAAGACTACCAATCACCTAAGAACACTACTCACACCTAAAAACCAATCACAAAGCATGTCTAAAAACTTTCAAAACAAAAATACATTGAAAACTCACTTTTTCCATCATTTTGCCAAGCAACTCCAAACTGGCAACTTTGAGCAAAAAGATGAAAACAGGAAACAAGACCACACAATGAGTTAAAAACTCATCCAAACAACCTAGAACAACTCAATAACATTTTAGACAAACTTTCCAACTCAAGACTAATAAAAATCAAACTTGCTATCAAACCTCTGATGAAATGAAACTAGGTGCTCCTACACCAGATGGTGTCAAGCTAAGAAACTTTTATGATTATTTTAGGTGCTAGTTAATTGTTTGAAATTTCATGAATCTGTATGCATAATAGAAGAAGAGATGCCAGAGGTAGATTTCTTCCCACTCATCCTACTCATACAAAAAATAATTTCCCAGATATAAACCCTTTTGCTGAATTGTATCAAGTCCCATAGAATTTGAATCACCCTGAGTCTGAATTTCCAGAAGGTAGTCTTCAGTTCCTTTTTGGTCCACAAGATGAAGAATTTCCTATAGTAACAACCCCCATAAGTCCAATGCAAGGGAACCCACCTCCTATTGGGAATAATCCACCACCACCACCTAGTCCAACGTTTGAGTTTCCCATCTTTGACCAACATGATAATGCTAACCTCAAGAACATTCTAGCATCTTCACTTCCTGAATTCTATGGGTTGGTGACAGAGGATCCGAGTACATTTCTGTTTGAGTTTGATGTTCTCTTTAGGAGTTTTGACTATACTACAGATGCCCATAGACTCAAAAAATTTCCAGCCACTTTCAAAGAGTCATCCTTGAGATGGTTTATGAGCTTGGTAGTAGCACAATCAACACATGGGATGAGATGAAATGGTTGTTTCTTGCAAAATACAAAGATTATTGTAGAAACACTGATCATCATGGGGATGATATCTTTAGAATGACACAAACTAAAGATGAGAGCCTTGAGGATTATCTGGAAAGATTTTTGTTTAGTGTCAAGAAGTCCAAGCATAGTACTCTGAATGAAGATTCCCTCAAATTGATATTCTTGAGGAGTATCAGTGATGAATACACCAATTCCTTATATCTCATGGGAGGAGGTGATGTTACACAATCTACTTGGGCTAAAATAGGACAAATTTGCAAGAAGTATTCCAGATCTACTTCTAACAAGAATAGGAGATTTAAGCCAGGGGCACCATCATCAGCATCTAGAACTGGAGTTTCTAGATTGGAACTTAGCCATCTGTTAAAAGATTTCAAGGAGGACATTATAAACAATATGGCTAGTCAGTTGGATACATTGGCAGCTAAGAAGAAGCGTGAGGAAGCTAATGCATTTCTTGCAGAATTTCATCCTCATTGTAAGCAGCGAAAGAAAGATTGCAGATGTAAGATGGTTGCAAATGTTGAAGTACCTAATTTCAAACCAATTCAAGGTGAGGATGAACAAGTCTTCTATGTTGCTCAAAGAAGACCAAATTTTCAAAGACAAGGTATGCCACCCGATCAACTTTCATTTTCTAGTTATAGTGGTAATTCTTATGCACCAAATAACCAATGGCAACCACAGTACTCTCAAAATTTCGGTAACTATCCACATTGGTATGGATCACAAGGCCAAGGATAGCAATTTGCTAATCAAATCCCCCAGTGGTAGCAGCCATAAGGAAATTGGTATCCACCTCAGGGTCCAAGGAACCAGTTTCAAGGGAATTGGCAACCTACCTCTCAATGGAGGGGAAACCCATCCTGGCCATCCCAATCTTATGGATATCAGCCCCCTGCTCAGCGTTCACAACCTCCTACTTTAATGTCTCATCTTACAGCTACAGCTGCACCTCCTAAGCCAACGCAGTTGCCTACTCAACCGTTGCCTAATCCAAATATCAAATCTCAGCAATGACAACAAGCTTATTCAGTTGATGCTAATCAATACCCAGCCTATTCTTTATCACTAGATGATATTCACCTCCAATCTGGTACAACTCTACCTAATCCCTCTCATCCAATTATTACTGAGGTACAAGAAGAGCAATCAATCTCTGATCCTAAAGATATAATACCTCAGAATCAAATATTACCACCATTTCCCCATAGACTGAAAGACAAAGAAGTTTCCACTGAACAACAGCAAAGCTTTGATATTCTTGATCAACTGAAGCACATTTGTGTTAAATTCCATTGTTGCAAGCAATAAAGGATGTCCCTATATATGGTAAGGCATTGAGAGAAGCATGCCTAAAGAAACCTAGCAGAAAGAAAAAGGATCCACAAACAGTTCATGTTATGGGTCAATTGGCTGATATTATTGTAAACCGGAAAATCGCTCGAACCCTAGTTGCTCTCCCCTCTTCCAACTCCAAGGAGAGAGAAGGGAGGTTGCTAGGGTTGATGGTTTTCACTTAGCGAGACTTTACATTCAAAAGAGGGGTTGAAACCCACAAGATCCAATCCCACACAATGCAAGATTGGATGCTAAATGAGTTTCAAGGGTTAAGACAACAAGGCTACCCTCTTTTGTAAAGAATGTTGATAGAAGAATTAAGCTAGGAATGCATAGAAAGTGAGAAAGATTCGCTTATAAACTGATATAGGGATATAGGATGAAGCTGCGGACCTGGAATTAGCTGTAAAATGTCGATACGGCACTGTCCTGCAAATTTGAGCAAAAGTTGACGGGACGATGGCGCCCGGCGTGCACACGGTCCTCCGAAAAATCCGCGAAACGAAGGGGGATCTATTCGTCTCTGCACAAGGATTCCAGATCTTTAATTTCAGCCGCGTACCTGCAACCTACACACAGAAAAGCAAAGATGATTGGGGGGTTAGGGATTAGGGGTTTTCCTTTAGGTCAAACCCCAGTTTTGGAATTAACCAAGTAATGAGAAATGTTGTAAATGTAAATGTCTGTAATGTAAAACAAGTACTAATACCTTGTTGTAGGGATGTTTGTATCCTTATGTGCAAAGGTATAGATGTTGTTGTTTGTTGTATGTTGTAGTATGTAGTAAGTGATCTCCTCTTCAATGGTTGAATCCTTGTCTTGAATGCAACACTTAGCCTTGAATGGAGACTTAGAATGATCAATTGCTTGAAGGAATGCTTGAATGCTTGAATGCTTGAATGTTTGAGTATAGTTTCCATGCCTTTTCCGTCTTCTTTCATCTTACCAAATGAGAGAGGAAAATGTAGTTTATATACTTGTCAATTAGGGCTGATAGACTGATTTTCCCGACCTTAGGCCGACCAGGAAATGATAATTTCCAATTTGCAAACAAAAGGACCCGAAGCCCCATAGGAGACCGGGCCCAAAATAGGGCCAGGGACCAGGGCGCTGGGCGCCCTGGTCCTGAAGGACCAGGGTGTTGGGCGCCCTGGTCCTGAAGGACCAGGGTGCTGGGCGCTCTGGTCCCACCTCCTGGGACAGCAGGGTGCAAAGGAGGTTTAGGCCAGCGTGCTTGAAAAATGCAGTTTTTGGTGTCGTGGGCAAGTTTCGGGGTCTCCATTCAGGTTCCGTGTTGTGTCGCCATTGTGAAGACCGAAATGCAGTCGAAATTGCAAGTGTCGCAATTTTAGGACGCTACATTTAGCCCCCACTTTAGCGGGAGTATAGGCGTACGCTCATACTTTCGGTAAAGTACAAGGAAACAACATTGAAAAACTTTTACCATGTCAAGGAGGCAAGACACACCAAGCCCCCAGTGGACTAAGGATCTTACGACTTCGATTGATAAAGTAAAAGGGAAGATCACGAGGGAGAACCATGACTGTCAGTAGTAAGGTTCCCTCACTATGAGTCATGCAAAAGAAATACCAAAAATTTTCAAGGCAAAGCTAAGCTTACCAAGAAATTTTCAAGTATCTTGAAAGGATAGACAGGGTGTATGCCCCCCTACGTTAAAGCGATCACACACGCCTCAACGGGGGTGATTGTTTTAACGTAGTGATACACATAAGAAATGAGAAAGGAAAGTTGCACGTTATCACAAAGATTTAGCCCCCAAGTGTGAGATAAACCCAAGGATAATAGACACAAAACACAAAGCACGAGGTGACTTCGCTTTCCTCAGGGTCAGTATGCTGTATGATAAGTCATGTATATAATATGTATGTATGCATAATTGTTCTTCATTCCCCAATCAAGGAAGGTCACCTAGAAGAAGGGAACACATGTGTCTTTTGAGTCAACATGAGAGAGACCAAAAGAGATCTCAATGCTTTGCATCATCCTCAAGTAGACAACACTAAGGACAACAAATAGAAGAATGAGAATAACACATAGAAGAAGTAACAAAAGAGAGGAGGAGAGAATCTGCTATGCTAATGTAACTAGTCTAGCATGTCATCTACCCCCCAATCTTGCTGATCAATGTTTCGGGAAGGTAGGGAACACGCTAGAGGAGGAACATCCAACACAGCAGATGGAGCTATCACAAGATCCAAACAAGGGCTATGTTCATGTTCCGAGCCACGTTGTTTTTGTCTAGGAGCTAGGATAAGTGCTTTAGAAAATTCATTAGATAAATGGTTATCAATATCAACAAGTTCATATTCACTATCAGAAGCAAGAGGAGTAACATGTTCATCATGAATAACATTTTCATCTATAGCATCATCAAGATTTATAAAAATAGGGTCTTTAACTCGCACAGGATCAAGACCATCATGTATCTTATGTTTAGGAGATTTTGGAGAAAATGGAATAATGCTTGTTAAAGGTGTTTTTGGAGATTGCAAAGTTTGAGAAGCAGTTGCTTGAGCTCTAAGACAACGCTTTCATCGGTGTTCACTAGAAAATGGAATTTTTTAGGCCAAAAATAATCAATAGGAACACTAGAAGTTCTTTCAGCTGGTTTAAAGAGACTATGATTGACAGTAACAACTTCACCATTATGGGGAAATTTCAAACATTTATGAATAGGAGAAGCAACAGCTTTCATGGAAGATAGCCAAGGATAGCCAAGCTTCACATGAAATTGTTCGGACGAAGGAATAATAGCAAAGCTTACATCAAGGGATTTGTTATGGACCTCAATAGGCAATGTAATAGAACCAATTGCAGGAGAAGAAAATGCATCAAATAATTTCACAATCACGTCTGTTTTGTCATAAATCACTTGATTCAATTGCAAAGTAAAAAGAAATTCTTCAATAATAACATTAACCATGCACGAAGGATCAATAAGCACTCCACGGCAAGGTGTATTCTTAACTTTTGCAACTATGTATAAAGGACCATCAGGTGCCCTAATAGTTTCACTAGAATCAAATGTGATGGAAGGTTCTTTAGGGTTTTCTTGCTGCTCTACAAAGTTAATCACATTCGGAGTCAAAGACACAAGACCATCAGATGAGAGAGAGGAATCATTAGCCTCAATCGCATTAGCGGTATGAGAAGGTAATGGATCAGTAAAAATCTGAAGATTTTGGTTAGGAGGAGCTACAGATGTATTGCCTTTATCATTCACTCCCGAAATAGAGATAGTATTATTATCAATCAAATCTTGAATTTTACCCTTTAAAGAAAAACATTTTTCAGTATCATGCCCAGGCTGACGATGAAAGTGACAAAAAGATTTGTTATCAAAATAAGGTGAAGTAATCTTTGCAGGATCTATTTGCCTTATAGGAGGAAGAGTAAGCACATTTTGTTCCAATAACTTATTCATAATACTATGCAATGATTCATTCAAAGGAGTATACTTTCTTTCTTTCTTGAAAAATTTAGAAATAGGAGGCACACCTGATGCTGCATTCACATTGTTGTTGATGATGTTTTCATTGAATTTGATGGAATCTCTGTTCGGTTTAAACTTCCCAAATGGTTGTTGACTGCTATCACCCTTATCACTCGAAGCCATAGGATGAGATTGTTCCATTTGACTCACAGTCAGTTGATAATTGTGAAGAGTTGCACACAACTGTTGGAAAGAAGTAAACTCAAAAAACAGAAGTTTGTCTTGAATAGCTTTTTGTAAATTAGAAATAAAGATTCTTTGAATATCATTGTCAGGTACTGGAAAAGAAATTTGAGCATACAAATGCTTATATCTACCAATGAAATCAGTCACTTTTTCTTTAACACCTTGTTTACAATGCATTAAATCAATCAAAGTAACTTTAGGACTTATATTGTTTTGAAATTGTTGAATGAAAGCATTTGCAAGTTGTTCGAAAGAAGTAATAGAATAAGAAGGCAACGACAAATACCATTGTAGGGCTTTGTCTCTTAATATTCTAGTAAACAGTTTCGCAAGCAACCTTTGGTCATAAGCAAAATCAGTACATATTGTTTGAAAAGTCTTAACATGTGTTAGAGGATCACCTTTACCATTATAAAGCTCCAAATGCGGGATTTCAACATGTTTAGGAGGGATAGCTCGGACAATGTCAAGAGAAAGTGGGCTCGCAACATCAAATGTGGGCACACTAAACTTAGATTGATTCATAGAGGCAATTTGTTGCTGTAAAGAAGAGACAGTTTGTGCAAGATTGTTAATGGTCGCTTCAGTTGAAGAATTCATATTAGGTGTGTTAGATTGAGATGGAGGTGTTATGTTATTGAAAGAAGGTAAAGAGTAAGGTGGTGGGACACTATGATAGTTAGTCATAGGAGATTATTGGACAGGAGGAACACTACAAGGAGGAGTGGAATGATTGAATGAATTGCCCCCTTGCGCCATGTTCATTTGTGAAGATGTAATAGGAACACTCATTGAAGGAATGAATGAAGAAGTCGGATTGAATGAAGGAAGAGGGTTAATTGAAGAAGAAGGATTGCCTCCATGACTAGTGATCATAGGGGGAATGTCTTGTATAGAAGTAGCCATTATGTTTGCTGTAAAGGTAGGTATGCTAGCAATAGAAGTTGTCAAGGGAATAGAATGATTAACTTGTGTAGGAGGTTGTGTATAACCTAAAGATTCGGCACAACTCTTCATAGGCACCATATTCGAATCCACAATGTGTGCAATACCACGCAAAATATCAATTCCATTCTTATCACTTTGAAGCATATGTTTTAGACCCTCAATTAAAGGAAGAGCTTGACTATCAGGGTATTCTTGAGACATCCATTGTCGAAAATCGTCAAATTGATTATCCAATTTCGAAAGTTGTTCTACAGAAACCTCATGGAGAGCTTCTTCATCATTGGGAGGATTAGAGGAATTACCCATGTCCTCGTTAAAAAGGTTATTCAAATTAGGTTCCATCTCCTCAGTAATTAAACCTTGGAAAGACTTAATTCTACGGCTTCGTCTAACGGGAATAGTGTAAGTAGGGCTTATTATTGTAAAACTCATGCACTAGAGAGGGAGAGAAAATTTTGAATTTTAGAGATAGCAATTTTCAGTAAAATCAGCAAATCTTCTAGATTTAAGCTGTTAAATACAATCAGGACAATCTCCCGAAATTTCAGAAAAAAAGTCAGGGACCGTGGCGCTCGGAGTGCACACGATCCCGGTAACTTTTTTTGAAATTTGCAGGGATGAAAGTTATGATGATTTTAAAGCTAATCTGAAAAAATTGAGTGATTTTACGATCTGTAGATAGGCCAAATTAAAGTTGCAATCTCAAAATTGAATCCTACCAAGATTGTCGAAAAATGCAAAATTTGAATTTTGAAAAAGAGAGGGAAACTGAAATTTTAAATTTTATGATTTTAGAGGGAATGTTAAGAGCAATGGAAGTTTTGAAAATTAAAAATTGACTCAATTTCACGCAAAATTCGATTTTGAAAGCGGAAATCAAAGTTGTTGTAATTAAGCACTTAATTTCAAAAGTCACAAATTGCAAGAATTTGAATAAAGCACTGAAATTTCGAATGAATGCAAACACACTTTTCAGATTTAGGACAGTAAGAAACACAATTTTGACATGAATTTCAGTTTCAACAATTTTTGAATGTTTAGAAGCCTTAATCCAAGCAATCACAAGACCAACTTTGACTGTAATTTTGAAAGTGTTAGATTTGATAAAATCAGCCAAAATTCTGGATTTTAGCAGAAAAATACAGTAAGATCTAGCTCCCGAAATTTCAAAAAAAATGTCAGGGACGATGGCGCTCGGAGTGCACACGGTCCTCGCAACTTTTTTCCAAATTTTCAGGGATGAAAGATATTGTGATTTTATTGCGGAATCCAAAGTTACAGCTGATTTGGAGATGTTTTGATCAGTGAAATTGTCGGACAAAGGTTGGATCAATAGGGTTTCAAAAATTAGGGTTTTGACACTTAACCACTTAATTTTCAAAATTAAAGCACAAACATGAATTGATAATTTTTAATAGAAGGGCAGATCTGAAACAAGCATTAATAATTAAATATTTCACAAGTTCAATTACTAAAAAGAAATTTTAGGGTTTTTTATGCAATTAACCTCTAAAATTTTGCAAAAGATCAAACATGGAAATGTAATCAAGGAATCAAATTTTCAAATCTAACCATGAATAATCAGAAAGGATGTTCACGTCAGGTTCACCAAAATGTAAAGTGAAAAATCGCTCGAACCCTAGTTGCTCTCCCCTCTTCCAACTCCAAGGAGAGAGAAGGGAGGTTGCTAGGGTTGATGGTTTTCACTTAGGGAGACTTTACATTCAAAAGAGGGGTTGAAACCCACAAGATCCAATCCCACACAATGTAAGATTGGATGCTAAATGAGTTTCAAGGGTTAAGACAACAAGGCTACCCTCTTTTGTAAAGAATGTTGATAGAAGAATTAAGCTAGGAATGCATAGAAAGTGAGAAAGATTCGCTTATAAACTGATATAGGGATATAGGATGAAGCTGCGGACCTGGAATTAGCTGTAAAATGTCGATACGGCACTGTCCTGCAAATTTGAGCAAAAGTTGACGGGACGATGGCGCCCGGCGTGCACACGGTCCTCCGAAAAATCCGCGAAATGAAGGGGGATCTGTTCGTCTCTGCACAAGGATTCCAGATCTTCAATTTCAGCTGCGTACCTGCAACCTACACACAGAAAAGCGAAGACGATTGGGGGGTTAGGGATTAGGGGTTTTCCTTTAGGTCAAACCCTGGTTTTCGAATTAACCAAGTAATGAGAAATGTTGTAAATGTAAATGTCTGTAATGTAAAACAAGTACTAATACCTTGTTGTAAGGATGTTTGTATCCTTATGTGCGAAGGTATAGATGTTGTTGTTTGTTGTATGTTGTATTATGTAGTAAGTGATCTCCTCTTCAATGGTTGAATCCTTGTCTTGAATGCAACACTTAGCCTTGAATGGAGACTTAGAATGATCAATTGCTTGAAGGAATGCTTGAATGCTTGAATGCTTGAATGTTTGAGTATAGTTTCCATGCCTTTTCCGTCTTCTTTCATCTTACCAAATGAGAGAGGAAAATGTAGTTTATATACTTGTCAATTAGGGCTGATAGACTGATTTTCCCGACCTTAGGCCGACCAGGAAATGATAATTTCCAATTTGCAAACAAAAGGACCCGAAGCCCCATAGGAGACCGGGCCCAAAATAGGGCCAGGGACCAGGGCGTTGGGCGCCATGGTCCTGGGGGACTAGGGTGCTGGGCGCCCTAGTCCTGAAGGACCAGGGCGCTGGGCGCTCTGGTCCCACCTCCCGGGACAGCAGGGTGCAAAGGAGGTTCAGGCCAAGGTGCTTGAAAAATGCAGTTTTTGGTGATGTGGACAAGTTTCGGGGTCTCCATTCAGGTTCCGTGTTGCGTCGCCATCATGAAGACCGAAATGCAGTCGAAATTGCAAGTGTCGCAATTTTAGGACGCTACAATTATGTTAGGAAAAATTTCTATTCCAAAGTATTCTGATCCAGGTAGTTCTGTTGTGAGTATAGTCATTAATGACAGTCAAATAAAATAATGTTTTAGTTGATCTAGGGGCAGCCATTAATGTAACGACAAGGGAAGTAATGAAACATCTAGAGATTGATAGTTTAAGGGCTACACCCACAGTTCTCCAACTTGTTCATGGCTCTGCAGTAAGACCTGATAGTATCATAGAAGATATAGTAGTTATTCTAGATTCCTGGGAATATCCTCTAGACTTTATGATTTTATCTCCAAAAGCAACATTGGGGGGATATCTAGTTATTTTGGGAAGACCATGGCTTGCCACAGCTGATGCATATATTGGGTGTAGCTCAGGAGACATGACTATTTCAGATGGCAGTTCCACAAAAATATTAGCCTTGTATTTTCCAGCACAACCTTAGCTTGAGCAGCAGCAGGCTGTTTGGCCTATTTTGGGAGAGGAATCTGAAGAAATTGACTCTATTAATCACCTTATGATGATTAATCGAGTGCCACTCATGCAGTTATATGATGAAGAATCAATTCTTTATAAGATCCTGATAAATGAATTAATAGAAGACCAAGAATTGCAAGAATTGGTTCCGAATATTGCAGGTTTGAACTTTCCTGTAGCCATTGATATCTTGCATACCTTGTTGCCATAGGAATTGTCTTATTCTCATTTTTCTAATATAAATCAGATTGATCTTACTATCAAGATAGAGGTGGAGTTGAATAAATATTTGAACATCAATAAGAATATAGCAGATACTCAAAAGGATAGCCTAGTGGACTTGCTGAAACTTCATAGAAATGCTTTTGCATGGGATTACAAGGATATGAATGGAATTGATCCAGCAGTTTGTACTCATCGTATTTACATAAAGGATGAGTGTTGCCCCCTTAGACAACCTCAAAGAAGAGTCAACCCTGCCTTGAAGGAGATAGTTAAAGAAGAATTGCAGAAATTGTTGAAAGCTGGGTTTATCTATCCTATCTCTGACAGTCAATGGGTATCACCTTTGGTGATAGTTCCTACAAAGGGAGGCAAATGGAGAGTATGTGTTTATTATAGAGCCTTAAACTTAGCCACAAGGAAAGATCATTTTCCACTACCATTTGTGGATCAAGTATTGGATTCTCTTGTTGGTAAGAGATATTTTTCATTCCTGGATGGATTTAGTGGCTATAATCAGATACAAATAGCTCCCGAGGATCAGAAGAAAATAACATTTACTTTCCCATGGGGCACATATGCATATTATGTTCTTCCTTTTGGGTTGTGTAATGCTCCAACCACTTTTCAAAGGGCAGTGATCAGTACTTTTCTGATATTTCTCAAGATATTATGGAAATTTTCATGGATGACTTTACAAATTATGGCTTTGAATTTGATCAAGCATTAGGTAATTTGAAGAAAGTTTTGCAGTGGTGTGAAGACTACAACTTGTCTGTAAATAGTGAGAAGTGTTTCATTATGATGGAAGAAAGAATAGTCCTTGGTCATCATATATCTGTACAAGGCATACAAGTGGATCCAGCAAAGATTGAGGTTATTCAGCATATTAATGACTCTGTGAAGCAAAAAGATGTGAGACGTTTTCTTGGCCATGTTGGATACTACAGAAGGTTTATCAAAGATTTCAGCAAAATTGCAAGTCCCTTATATTCACTGCTTACTAAAGATGCAAAATTTAAATGGACCTTAGCATGCAATGAAACTTTTTTAAAGCTTAAGCATGCTTTGACTCAAGCACCAGTTCTAAAAGGACCAAATTGGTCTCTACCATTCCAAATCCATACTGATGCATCTAATTATGTCATAGGAGCAGTCCTAGGACAAAAAGTTGATAAGTTGGAAAATGCAATATATTATATCAGCAAGAATTTGTAGGGACCTGAATTGAATTATACAGTTACTGAAAAGGAAATGCTAGTTGTCATATATGCCCTTAACAAGTTTAGAAACTATATTACAGGGTATCCCATATTTGTGCATACAGATCATACTGCAATTAGATATCTCATGAATAAGTCATCAATCACCAGTAGACTGGCTCGCTGGTTATTGTTGATGTAGGAATTTGATATCACAGTTTTTGATAAGCCAAGGAAGTCTAATGTTGTTGCAGATTATCTTTCATGTCTTCAATTGCAGGAAGATTCTACAATGATAGATGACAGTTTTCCAGATGAGCATTTGTTTCTCATACAGGCTCATACTCCTTGGTATGTGAATATTGCCAACTATTTAGCTACAGCTAAGATGCCAATTTATTTTTCTCCTAAGGAAAGAAGGTTGCTAGTCGAAAAAAATTTTAACTTTTCATGGATTGCTGATTGTCTATTTTATACTGGACCTGACCAAGTCATGCGAAGATGTGTCAGAGAAGATGAAACATATGACATCTTGCATGCATGTCATGATGAGCCATGTGGAGGTCATTTTGCTGCCAAAAGGACATCACTGAAAATACTCAATACCAAATACTATTGGCCTACATTACACAAGGATGCAGCTCAGTACATAAGGAAATGTGATAGATGTTAACGAATGGGCAGACCTACAAAATCTGATAAGATGCCACTATATCCTCAAATATCTGTTGCACCATTTGACAAGTGGGGATTAGATTTTGTTGGCCCCGTTGATCCACCTTCTAATGGCAAATCTTATATCTTGGTATGTACAGACTATGTAACAAAATGGGTAGAAGCTAGAGCTATGCAACATGCAAGAGATAATAAGGTGGCTGAGTTTCTCTATGAAGAAATATTTACAAGGTATGGAGTACCAAGGGAATTTGTCTCAGATCAGGGGCCTCAATTTACATCAACATTGATAAAAGCTTTGGTCAATGAATACAATATAAGACATAGGAAATCTACTCCATATCATCCACAGTCTAATGGACAAGTAGAAGTTACCAATAGAGAGCTTGAGGCTATTCTTAAAAAAATAGTGTCTATCCACAAGAAAGATTGGTCTCATCAACTTTCAGAGGCAATTTGGGCATATAGAACAACATGGAAAACACCAATTGGATTCGCACCTTTTGAGATGATTTATGGCAAAACAGCAATGATGCCTATTGAATTTGAGCATAAAACCTTGAGAACAACTCTACAACTGAATATGACATTGTCTGAAGCACAGAAGGATCGCATTCAACAATTAAATGCTCTTGATGAATGGAGGAAGATAGTTGTTCAACAGACAGAATTGATTCAAAACCAAAGAGCAAGATGGCATGATAAATATATCAGAGAAAAGAAATTCAAAGCTGGTGACTGGGCACTCTTGTATGATTCCTATAGCTAGGAAATCGGAAATCATCACAAACAAATCAATACTAATCTAGCTCAATCACAAAAGCTCAAATGCAATGATCAATCCTAAATACACTCAATAAAGACATGAAAGCGAAACATTCAATATTAAAGGCTAAGCAAACCAAATGCAGATCTGAATGTCTCCTTCATGCGGCTCCATTGTCCTTCTTTCTTCTTCAAATAGCTTTATTTGTGGATCTCACCTACAAGTGCATACACATGAGATGAAAGCAAATAGACAAGTAACACAAGAATACTCAAAGTGTGATTGATTCGACAAAGTGATTCCAAAAAGAAGTGATTAGTTGGGATTGAAGAAACTCATCCAATTTATAGACAAATTGGAGAGATGACAAGATTAGCATGAATAAACTCGAATGGAAATTGCAAATCAAAAATGTCAATTATGACAAATTATGACAATTTTGCACTTTCTATGCAAGATTGATTGATTGATAATTCATGACAATTTATGACAAATTTCTATGTCAAAATTGATTGATTGTCAATTATGACAAATTATGACAAATTGAAATGTCATTCCCATGAAATTAGGAGAAAAATAGGAGGGAATTGAAAATAGATGAATTAGGAATTAGGAAATTAGAAAAAGAGGAAAATTAGGAATTAAGAAATTGATGAAAATTACGAAATTAGGAATTAGGAGAAATTAGGTAAATTAATTAATAATTTGTCATTTATTAATTAATTCACAAAAAGAGGAATAATTAGCCAATTAAATAAACATTTAATTGTGACACGAAGACTTAGGATAAATAAATAATTTATTAATCCTAGAGGAAGAAATGACAAACAAGGTTAAATGATTAAATCATGAAACCCTAGAAGATGAATTAGCAATGCAAGGATGACAATTAGGTCCTGATGTAAGATTGATTGATGTTGATTCGATCATGATTTTGAATTGATAAATGACCAATGTGATAAATGATTTGATTGAGAAATGCGCCAATTGACGAGGAACAATGACTAATTGATCCAAATTGACATGATTGGGAAAGACAACGATCGATGACAAATCGATCGCAAAATGACAAAATTGACAAGAGGACAAGGAGATAAGAGATTGACAAGATCGACCAAAATCATGACTGAAGATTGCTATCAACAAGACCTAATTCGAAAGCGAGAAAAATGAAGAATGTAGAAGAATGACTCGATGCTCGCAAATGATAAAGACCAAGTGTGAATCATAGGAGAAATGTTAATATGATGCAAAAACCTAAAATGAGGTAATGCGCAAATGTTAAAGTATGACTCCGCAAGCATTGACCATTTTTAGACGTCTACAATTCTAGATATAAAGATGCTATGGGAAAACTCCAAACAAGGTGGTTAGGTCCTTATGAGGTAGAAGAAGTTTTTCAGTATGGAGCAGTCCGTTTGTCCACAATAGATCCTGTTCGATTTAAACTCTTAGTGAATGGACACTGACTACGACTTTATCACAAGCCAGCTACTAGAGAAGAGTTCCTGTAACAGTTTGCTCGACAAAGTGAGATAAAAGTTCATGCAGCAAATGGCAAGGTTCTTGCAGCAACTGCCAATGATTCAGTATCAATTCATGAGCTTCTTGTTGCACTTGAGCATATTGATAAAGGTGATGTTTGTGTAGCCTCTGCAGTGAACTTATTTACCGTATCATAATAAAATATTTCCATGGGAATATTGTTCTCCATACATAAAGTTTCATCCACTACATTCCATTCCACTTGCTTACCTGTCACTTCATTTCATTTCACCATCATTTTCACCCAATTGCAGGTACGTGTATATTGTACTTTATTTTAATTATGCATTTATTAGTTCATTATGATTTTATCCTGTTTAAATCCGCTCCAAACCCGAAATCTCGTCAGCCTGTGTGGACACGTGCTAGGTTAAGTTGGGGGGGGTACTTTATGGTCCTTTTTCCAATAAGATTTGTTATCAGTTTTTTGATACCCCGAATTGATTTCCTAACTGGCATTACTTATGATGATTATTATTTCACGCAAATGAATAATAAGGTCTACCGCCAAAATTAAGATATGTAGATTTTAGTTTTTTGTGAAACTATCAAACATTTTGGTGAAGCTGCGGAAGTATCAGAGTAAAAGATGGGTGGTGATCTAATTCACCATGAGCCAATAGTCCATGAAGGGTTGCTACAGGATGTTATCTGTGAGCATTATTTTCGAAACCATAGCTAGTTGGATTATTTCTTAAAAATCAGGGATTACAACGATGAAATAGCTGCGGAATTTATGCATTCCTTTCATGAAGGAGAAGCTATAGTTAAAGGGTTGAGGGTAATTGCTATGGAGCAATGAATTGCAGAGGTCACAGGTTTGCTGCAGGAAGGAGAACTCTTTCCAGAATCAAAAGACGCAAGGAGTGTCAGGGCAGAGTTCACAATTTCCATTGACAGACCCTTAATGGTGGATAGACAAGGGACTAGAAGGGTTTCTTTACTAGCACATTGCCCTCAGGTAGCTTTGTATGTTATGAAATATATTACATATGAAGGGTGGTATTCAAATCTGCATTCACCTCATTTAAAGTTACTTAGTCATCTGCGTCATGGCCGGCGAGTTAATGTCCCTAATTTCTTATACCATCTCATTTCTATAAGTGCTAAGGAGACTCGAAAATATGAAAATCGCTTTGTTAGCCATCATGGACTGGTTAAGTTGCTTGTATAGCAGTCCCTGAGAGATGTTTCACAAATGGAATGGGGTGTATTTAAGGATATTATGCAATTTAGGGTTGATGATGCCCCTATTGCAAATAATCTGCTGGCTCAAGAAGAGATTATTGCAGAAGATCCTTCTGGTGAAGATGAGGGTTTGCTGGTTGTTGAAGGAGCCGCAATTATTATGGAAGAAAATATTGAAGTAGAGTCAATTGAAGAACAACCCTCTACTTCTCTTCAAAGAGATTCACCTATTTTGCAAAGGGAAGGAAAACAATTGGAAAAGGATGAAATAGATGAAGAATTTGTTATCCGGCCGTAGGAAACGCAGATTCCTCCTGTAGCCAAGAGGCGTCGAACAAAAATAAAAACTCATGTAGCCATTTCAAAAGTGTATGTAAGGAGAACAAGAAGGAGGACACAGAAGACTCAACCTATGAGTAATCTAGCAGAGGTTATTGCAGTAGAAACTTCGGAAGAAGAAGACGCTACAGAGAAAGAAATGCAAGAAAACCTTGTGGAAGAGGAAATTCAAGAAAACCCTGCAAAAGAAGAAATCCAAGAAGAAATTCAGGAAGAAGTTGTAATGGATAAGCTAGCAAATCTTGCTTCTATGGCATTGCAATGTGAAGAGATTGTTGATGATGTTCTACAGCAACCTGAAGAAAATGTGGGAGATATGTCAACTTAGAATGAGGAATTTACTGAAGAAATTCCACGATCTAAGGTAGGACCTATTAGACCTCCTTCATCCCTAAGTAGTTTATCAATTTCTTTAACATTTTTTAGGCAATGGGAAATAGAGAAGGATAGGTTGCAGGGGATAATTAATAAGCAACAAAAAGAGATTGAAAAGAAAGATAATAGAATTGAGGAACTAGAAGCTAAGGTAGAAGTGATTTATGGTATGGTTCCTGAGATGATACAGTGTAGGGCACCCCCAAGAGTTTATGCAGTACATTTGAAAGAGCGGTATCTAAATTTTAGACTAAACCGCAATGTTAGGGACCTTAATCCATCCTTGGAAACACCTGAGGAATTATATCATGCTTATCAAACCTCTCCACATATTGTAAGGAATTTGTTATGTGAATTATATTTACATAACTATGTTGTACCCCAAGACAAAGAATGGAATCCTTTATTGTATATTGGGGATATCCATCTCAGAGCTTTAATGTCATGGATCCAAAATGAGATGATCATAGGACCACAAACCAGGGAGTTTGAAAAATTAGAGCTTGACTGTCCATTACCATTGAGAAGGAAATTAGAAGCACCCAGGGTTTTGTATTATGATTGGCAAAAGTTGCTAATAAGAGATGATGTTAGTAAGATAGTACTTCCAATGAGAGAGGAAGTTTATCAAGTGTATGACCATTTGGCTCAGACCCACAGGACAACCACACTAGAAGGGTTAACTCAACGCTGGAATAATCTACCAGATCATTTAAAAATGGGAGAACCTTACTCATTATAGAATTTTCATGCAGCCATACAAAGAACCTCCAGATACATACAGCTAGGCAGGGAGAAAGCCAACAACTGGTTGCCATTGATCTTTCAGCCTCTGATCCTTATGTGGCCACTTTTGGCATGCCAACCAACAGAACAGAATTATGATGCAATTGTAGATGGTCCAGGTTGGAGAAAATGAAAGGATTTTATTGGAATTTTCTTTCCAAGGGAACCAGATAGGACATTGTTGGTGATTTCAGAGTTTCAGCAAAAATTAGAAATTTTCCTTTTGCTGCAGGAGCAACAAACCCTTAAAGTTGGGGGGCATTATAAGTCAATGCTCTGACATGTTTTTTATCATGACTCTTAGGTTTTTAGCATCTTTTGGGTTGCATTGTGATAGTAAAGTATTGTGAATTGACTATATGTAATCTATGTTTTAAATTTGAACTTATGAAATAATGTTTGAACTTTGTCGATTAATTCCTATAGCCATACCAATTTATTCCTGCAACCAAATGATTTGTCCCTATGATATGCGGATTATTTAGGATAATGTCATATGTGAGTTAATGAATGTATTAATTGAGTAAGATACATATGCATGTCCTTGTATGTTGTTTTTGTTTTAGTGCGGATAATAATTGATGCTGCGATGGATGATTTTCTTTCGTGCCTAAGGACTGGAGAATCACGTTCAAATAACTAGAGGTCAAACTGAAGGGGATTCGAGCAAGTGCAATGTATGGCATAATCGAAGCAGTTGTACTTCACCATGGGAGTTTAACTCTAGTGCATATTGAATTCGCAAAATATCGCTTTGGTGTGCAAAGACTATGGTTCAGTTTTAGGATCCACAGTTCCTGTAGCCAAGCCCTCAGTTATCTCCTTCATCTAACAATAATCCGCCTCTTCTTCTAGGCATAATTTGAGTTGTCCATTTTAGTTGATCTTTTCTTTATAATAAGCTCTTCCTTCTTTCTTAGAGTTAGACAAGATGGAAAGGAATTGAGTAGAGTTTTGACAAGCATTCTGAATTTTCTCTTTTAGAATATGTAATCATTTTCAAGAAGAAATGAATAAAGAATATGTTGTTCTGATCTGTTAAAAGTATTTTACTAGAAGTTTAATATCACTCATCCAAGGGGGCCCACTTGGTGAGTGATCCTGTGTTTATGATCATTGAAGTTAGTTTTTACTTAGTTACAGTATAAGTTCATGACTGGATTGTTACTGCAACCACTAGAAATAGATTCGTTGACTGTTCTCGTAGCCAAGATAGAATGGTGTGATTTCTGTTATTTTCATTAGATCATTCCAGTAGTGTTTTTTGAAGCTTTCATGTAGTCTTTTATGATTTCCATTCCTACCTTTCTTTTCTGCATAATATTAGTTACTGCAGTAATGTAGAATAATCATTTAAGGAGCTTAGTGCATATATATTGCAGACCCATTTCAAGTTTTACATTCCTGGATTGATAACTAAATGAACACCAGCCATAAAAATAGTAAACTCTACCATATGAGTGTCCAAACTTTGGATTGAGGTTTCAATTAGAGATTTTATTATTATCATTATAGTTGGGGTAGACACATACCAGATTGTGAAGTTTAACAATCTTAGGTAAGTCTCTAACTACTTTAGTTGTATTGATTTTCACAATGCAATCAAAATTTACATGACAGAGTCTCTTATGCCATATCCAACTTTCATCAATATGTGCAATCAAGTATGTCTTTTCATTTTTATTCAAATGAAAGATATTACCTCTAGTTTGATTACCGGTGACAATTTCCAAACCAGTTCTGTTCATAATTTTGTATTTTCCATTCTTGAATTGTAACTGAAATCCTTTTTAACTAATTGACCAACACTCAAAAGATTATACTTTAAACCTTCAACATAGTAAACATTGTCGGTATTATGCTTACCATCAAGAGATATAGTACCTTTTCCTTTGATCAAACAAGCTTTATCATCTCCAAATCTTACTAGACTTCCATTATATTCCTGAAAAGTCAAGAATTTACTTTTATCACCAGTCATTTGATGTGAACATCTCGAATCAATGATCCATTCATCCTTAACTTCAATTTTAGTTTCCAGAGCCTACTCTACCAGTTGAACAGTAGGTGTTGGTTGATCTTTTGTTATAGCAACAAAGACCCATCCATTGTCTGTCAGGTCCTCATCAAAATCATCAGTGACTCCTTCATCAGCAAGATAACAAGACTTTCTTTATTCTTCTTAAATCTGTATCTCTGATATTCAGGGTTAGGCTTGTATGTTCTTCTAGCTTCTTCTTTCAATATTGCATGTCTATCAGGGCATCTTGAAGCCATATGACCAATCTTATTATAGTCAAAACATTTAAAGGGTGCCTTACCTTCATACTTACTTCCAATTGGACCTTTAGGCATTTTCCTTGCAAATAGTGCTTCAAGTTCTTCAAGTTCTCTTGCATAAAAGGCTATCCAATCAGACTTGTCAAATGATGATGATGCAGATGATGTTGATGCCTTAAAAGCTAAATCTATCTTTATAGTAGCAACAGGACCAAATTCCTCAATTTCAAAAGCTGAAAGTTTTCCAATCAATGTGTCTCTAGTTACTGATTTATTAGGCATTGTTTTTAACTCATTTATAGCAGTAACTTTCATTTTGTATGTCGGTGGCAATCCTCTTAAAACTTTTGAAACAATTTCATCTTCACTTAAGGTTCCTCCACAACATTTAATACCAAAAAAAAATTCATTTACTCTTTCCATAAAAGCAGAAATCCTTTCATCTTCTTCCATTTTCAGATTTTCATACCTGGCCCGGAAGCTTTCAAGTTTTGCAATTTTGACTATGGAATCTCCTTCATTAAATGTTTCCAAATGGTCCCTACAAATAGCTTTAGCAGTAGATCTATCTGATAATCCTATGATTTGTTGATCTGATAATGCGCTCAAAAGTGCTTCTCTTGCTTTGCAATCATTTTCCTCATCTTTTCCTAAGGTTGGTGGATTAGGCTGACCGGGAGTAGAAGTAGTATAACCATTCTTTGTAACTTCCCAGATGTCCTTTCCAATACAATTTAGATGTGTCTCCATCTTGATCTTCCATATGCCATAGTTGGTTCCATCAAGTTTAGGATTGTCCTTCCTGAAATAGTTAGAAGACATTGGATTTCCTCAAGCTGTTAAACTTCTGCAAAAAGAGGATTCGGCTCTGATACCAATTGTTAGGTCCTGAAGACAATTGAGAGGGGGGGTGAATCAGTTGTCTAATAAATTCAAACCAAAAACAACTTAAACAAACTTAATGCTTAATACCGATAAACCAAAGTTAATGTGGTAGATAGTTTATCATTTAATTGCAGTATCGGTAAAGATTAATGCATGAAACAGAGAAGACAATAACATCCACAACACATAATACCAGTATTTGTATGTGGAAACCCTGTAAGGGGAAAAACCATGGTGGGAAACATTACCCACAATCAGATGATACTACTACAGATAGTATGTGTATACAATAGGGGGTCTGCACATGCAGAAAGGCCAAGCACCTAAAGCTCACTGCTCAAACACAAATAGGAGTCACACTGACTACAATTGGATGGTTAAATCCAATAATGATGTACTACTCAAAATAGCATCTTCATATGCTGAATTCAGTATCGATTCAGTTCTGATATGTCTTCACAAAACCTTCCTTCTACCTTCAAATGATGTATGCATGTATATCTTTTCTTATTCTCACATATACCTTATTACATTTTTTTTGCATTCACCTCTCCCTTCTACTTCGATCAAATAAGATCTTACATATATACTGAAGCCTAGGACCAAAATGTATAGGTCAGCTTTACAAAAGATATTAATAAAACAATTTACAAGTAAAATAATAACCGATACAATATCTGATTCAACATGTCAGCTTAATACATTTAAAACATTAATAAATCATCTCCATAGCGTGTCGTGCTAATCTGGAATAGATAAGCCTGTCGGTGCTTATCCTGGACCTATTTGTCAGTAATAGAAAATATGCAAACACGAATATACCAATGAACAAATTTCTAAGACAAAGTGTCCAAATGATGTCTTCAACATAACCAAGTGTTTTCCATGTCATTCCAAGTGCCGGTGAATAATATATCTTGCCAGTGAACAAGATTCTGGTGACTGTGTATAAGTCACTTGCTTGCCGGTTAACACTGCCAGAGTTAATAAGTGTTGACATCAATGACAAAACCATATCAACATATCCAAAATACCAACAAAGAATTTGGTTTGATGGCAGCAATGATGCCTTGGACAAAATGTTGAAAAAGTAAAAGCATGCCAAGGACATTGAAGGATTAGGAAGTGGTGTCAGTGATGCTCCACCAACAAGAATGTCCCCCACAATGACATTGTATTTGTCTCCCCCAATGGAGAAAACAAAGGCCAAACCTTCATAGTGAGAAATGCTCCCCGTAAGAAGGTTGATCTAATCACAAATGATGAGGACTTGCAGACAAAAAGGGAGACTGGTGCTGCAAGAAGAAGTAACAATGCAGATCCCAAAGGTAAAGGGAAGATGGGAGAAGAGAGCTTCACCGGAAGCAAGAAAATGAGGAAGCAACAAAGAAGACCTCGTATTGACACAGGACAAATAAATGCTACCACCCACAGGGAAAAGCAAGTGTGAGAGAAGAAGAGACCAGATGGAAGAGTTGCACAAAATGGACAACCAAGGATCTATTCTCAAAGAGGAAGAAATGGAGATGCTAAATTGGTAAGATCTCCTCATGTATGGCAAAACAAATTTGTAAGTCATATGCCATCCTTTACCGATTATTGCTTTACATGTAATGCTTATGGCCATAGGGCAGAGGAATGTAGAAAAAGATCCAAAGAGAATAATCTATGATCTCATAGACATCATGAAAATAAGAAAAATGTATCCAGGAGTAGATACATGCATGTCCCCTCTCCTGGTTATAATATAAATAATCCATATGTTGTTGTATGTTATTACTGTAATGGATTTGGCCATAGAGAGTTTAAGTGCAGGAAGAGGAATTTGTAGTCACATGGAGGCCGATATAACTATGCTCTATAGAAAGGGGAATATAGAGCATATGGAAGTTAGAGACCTGCATGGAACCAAGGGAGAAATGTCCCTGTAGGAGCAAGAGGTCCACTGGTTTCGATTGCCAGTCACAGCAACATGACCAGAAGAAGATGGTCAAACTGGCATGTGAAGAGATTCCCCAAACATGAAATTGAGATGGATTTTGTGTGCTACTATAGCACTACTTCTGGTTGTGATGGAGGATCAGGAAATGGAAGGACCCATCAGCAAAAGAAGGAAAGACCAGCTCGCAAGCCTAAAAATGGGAAAAAGAATGAGACCAAACAGGTATGGAGGAAGAAGACCATGGACCGGCACTGTGCATCCAATGCATAGGTGATATCTCCTAAGGCCTAAAAGATATGTAGGATCTTAGGGGGAGTAATGCACTGAACCTATCATTCACCCCCTCAATGATGAAGGCAACAGGTAAGAACATGTTGTTGCTAGTATGAAGGAAGAAAATGAAAAGATAAGTCTCTGTAGAGGCTGACTTGACTACACACCCACATATCATAGTTGAATCACTACTATTGTATCAATATATGACAAGATAACAATAGGAATTAGATATAGAGTGACACAGAATGTCAAGAGTCATAGGAAGGTGCTCTGGTAGTGATAGTGGATCAGTGCAGGAAACTGGTATGTGCAGGATGTTACCGACATAAATGCTAACAAGTACTTGCAGGTTATGTAAGACAACGAATTTGGAGATCATTGCAATAGCCCCAATAGCATGGAATGTGGAGTTCTTGTCTTAGGTGGTATTGGAAAAGACCTGAATGACATATATTGGCCTAGTGGTTAACCATGCAGGCATGCATGTTTGTAGACTAACCGGTTAGATCGATGGCATGGTGATGTCATTGTATGGTATTGTGTGGTTTCAGGATCATGTCATAAGCTATGGTGGATTTAATGGAACTAAAAGATCCTCAGATGATCACATAGATACAACTCAACTAGTATATGGAGTAGATTGGAGCCCTCAGTATTGGACCTGATTGGAGTTGAAGACCTGAGATGTATGACTCAGGTTGAGTTCAATAGGCTATGATGCAAAGCCTAGATGCTTGAACTTGGAAGAGTAAGTGCACTAACTACCCAAAAATGGAGATGATGAAAGTTACAATAGGAATACCATGGAGAATTGTAAGGGGTATCTACCTGTCATTTGGTTGGTTGTATTCATAGTACAATCACATTTGATTCCTACTTGTCAGTTGGTTGGTTGTATTGGTAGTACAATCACATTTGATTCCTAAAGAAATTTGGGATCAAACGGAAAGAGATGCAGGTCATCCGACAGGTGATTAGTTTTCACTAGCACATCCCTCTGAAATTGAGTAGTTTAACAAAAGGTATAAAACTTGCATGCTCAATTGGTGTCAGTTGATGGTTGAGTCCTCCATCTCAAATGTTGTAACTTGAGAAAATGTAACAAAATACAACAATTAGTATCAAAGAAGGAGAGACATTCAGTAAAGACAAAGTGGGAGAAAGAATTTTGTCAGTCCCTCGCAAATACTATTATGATTAATGATAGTCCCAAAGATACTAAGAGGGGGGGGCGGGGGTGGGGGGGGTGAATCAGTATCTAACCGGTTAACAGAATATTTAACCTTATTAAGCATTTTGCATTCCAAAATAGTGTACCGGTAAACAAGAATTAATGCAGTTAATATGAATAGTAAAGACAACATAGAAAGCACACCATAATACAAGAATTTTAATGAGGAAACCCGGTGTGGGAAAAACGTCGATGGGATTTGTGACCCACAATATTCACTCACTGTCCAATGAATAAATATTACTTACAATGAGGGGCCTGCACATGCAGGAAGGCCAACTACCTAGAGCTCACTGCTCAATCTACAAAATGGAAGTCTCGCTACTTACAAAATGGATTATGAGAATCCAATATAATGTACTGCTACAATACAGCATCTACTATGCCAGGTTCAGTGCCGGCTTAAGCTCATACTATAACAATAACCTTATACAAAATCTGCCTTAATATTCGCTCATCACTTCTACCATATCCATACTCTATATCCTCTATCCATATCAAAATGATTTACAAGATCTCATACATATATGAGTCTTATTACAATATGCCATGTCATCTTTATAAAAGATATTTACAATTAAATACAATAAACAAAAGTTGTTCATGTCGGCTGGGGTGCCGGTATACATTGTTGTCACTGTCGGTGAAGTGTCTGCCGATGTCGGTGCCTGCCAGTGAAGTGTCTACCAATTTACCAGATGAATGCCACAAGATTTCCTAAAGGTATCCACAAGGTTGCAAGGTTTCTATCAATAACAACACCTTCAATTACCTTCAATTCTCATTAGAGTGTGCAATGCCAACAAATACAAGGAGGAATGATACCCTGGCGGTGCCCTTTGCCATTGTTGTCAAAGGGGGAGAAGGATTCTGTAGTATACCGCATACTACATGTGTGGGAATCCATTGGATCATACAAAGGGGGAGAAATATTATGTAGTATGTCAGATACTATATGAGTTGATATCAATGCCAAAGATGGAGATTGTTGGTATTGTGTTGTCAATGATGTCAATCGATATGGGATGACTACCGGTAGAAGAGATGTATGTGCAACATTGTTATCAAGGATTACATGATGTGATATCTTGGATATTACCTTGTGTTGCAACACACCAGTAAGGTAAGGAAGAGTGATCACTGGAGTCACCAGTACACAAGGTTGTGCCTGACTTGTGTGGATGGAATGGTAAGGTTAACGGTACTAGCACAGTGTATCACCAGCAAGAAGAGTATGTCAAATGGCAAGTGAAGTGTTGACAATGAGCAGAATGCTTGGATGGTGTTTGTGATGAAGAGGTAAAATGTTACTTGAATCACATCAACACTAGAAGAGAAGAATGAACAGGTGACCGGAATGTTGTGAGGTTGCAAAACAGCAGGACTCCCACCGATGAAGAATGTAGTCACCATATGAAGAGATGAATGATAGTGAATGTGCCCACACTGGATCACATGTGCCTATTTGAAGAGATGTTGCACAAACAGGGAAGTCGCATGAGTACATTGCAGAAAGAAGATGGTATCACTCTACCGATAAGAGGAACTTATCTCCTATTATGCATTGTGTGCATCATAGCTCTATGAGATAAGAAAGAATATGTAAAGGCGGGTGTTTGAAGGTTCACACCGGATCTATCGGTGAATTGAGGGAATGCCTTAAGTGCATGAGAATAGGAATATGCACCAAACTAACAGAGAAGGCAAGTTGAGTTGTCAAAACAAATGGAGTGTGATGTGTTTGTCATCTTGACAAACCAGTTGTGATATGGTCTGAGCTGATCAAGGAGAAGGAAAGGCTGAGCAGATGTAGTCAGAGGAGAATGGTCAGATTGAAGATGGAGTCTTGGTGAAGGTAGATGACATGGTGTCATCAAGAGTGTTTGTTGGTATGTAAGTCCATCAGTATTATGAATAAGGTGCAGATGTAGGTGTCTTCCCACTTTGTGGGAATGTGCATGTTTTGGATAGACATGTCTGGCAACCAGTTAAGGGGTTCCACCGATAGTTCAGCTAAGTGCAGACATGAAGGTTAATCGGTAGAGTGTGAGATACTGACGAGGTTAGTAAACCGACAAAGAAGAGAAACTGGTAGAGTGTTTGGTCGGTGATCCTATTTGGATTGACATGAAGAGTCAAGCTAGAATTTGGTCGACATGGATGCCACATGGAGTCAAGGTGGTGGACCTGCATTTGGATGAAGAAGGAATGTACACCGACGTGGTAGTTGCAGAGTTGGTCGACATTAATGGAAGATCCCACAAATCATAGGACGTGTTGCAGAGTCTATGCAGAGGTTTGTGGCTCGAGGTCTAGAGGACAACTATAAGCCAGCTAAGAGTGATTAAGGAGATTGAGGCAGGTGAAGGAAATAGTAAGACCAATATTGGTGGTTGAGCAAGAGATCAGCCAATGAGGGAAAAAGCAGATCACCAGAGATAGAAGGCGTGATCAAGAAGGCACGTTAATGGTGGAGTTGTATAGTTGGTTGTTTGGGTGTTCACATCGGGAAAATATCTGATTGGATTTGGTTTGCCTTGAGGATGATGAGGAAACCCTAACTGCCTAGATTTTGAATAGGCTTTTGGCGAGAAAACCAGACTATAAATATGCAGGCCAAAGACATAGTTAAAGTACTACTGAATGGAAGAAGAGTGTGTTGTTGTGAAGTGATTGAGTATTACTTCTTCATGTGAGGAAAACTCGGCCAAGTGCTCAACAAGTATCTGAGAAGAGAGTGAGGGTGAGGGAAAATCAGGTTGAAGTGTTCAACTGGTAGTAGAGAAGAACCAGTAGAGTCCATATCTGCAGAACAAAAGTGAATGAAGTTGTAGAGTAGGCAGACATAGAACCGGCAAAGTGTTGTAACGGTAAAGAGAAGAACAATGAGAAAGAGATCCAGCTGAGTAGAAAGAGAGTAGAGGTGAACTGGTAGAGTCTATCGGTAGTGAAGCAGTAGATGAGAGCAGCAGGAGAAGTGTACTGGTGCAAAAGAGAAGTTATCTCACCGGTAGAGTAAGGTAAATGAAATGGCTACTAGATTCACTTGTAATAAGAAAACTACTTTTGTAATTGAAGTTTTCATTGTGATCACTGAGTTGTAGCTCGGTACAGGGGTTGAAGCTCCTTTGGGTTGTAGCAGTTGGCATTATGGATAAATTGATTATGTGTGGCATTGATGTTTTGTCATTGATGTAAACACTAGCTATTACCGGCAGACAATTTTACATTGACTGATATGGATGGTTACCGGCAGATAGGTTACCATTATAAGATCAAGTGTTACAGGTAGAAGAGATTATCTGTTGGACACTTCTGACATGTTTGGATTAGTGAATTATATTGGATTTCATGAGTTATATGCTCCATGAGCATGTTTTGGTCAGTTGGTATTGGCTTGGTAATTGGATGTTATCATACACTAGAAAATCCTTATCAGTACTGGTTTAAAGCTTTACTGACAGAACTTCCAATGAGGAAACATGGCAGGATGCACAATTGGTGTTGGTGCAGCTTCTTCGAGGATTTCAAAATGTTGAAGATGTTCGTTGATCATGTTTCAATTGCTTGAAGACATTGCTTTGGCATAGTGGGCCCAGAATAGGTCTGGTACTTATCTAGGTTATGGATCGGTATCATGTTAGCGTGTACTCTACACGTTACCTGGATGATTCAAGATGTTTTATGGATTTGTAATTATTGTTTTAAGCCGACATGGCATATCATTGTAATAAGGAATTATGTAATAACTTTATTGTAATATCTTTAGGTGGCCGACCTGATTGGTTTAGGCCTTAGGGTTTGTATAAATAAGAGGTAGAAACTCTTTGTAAAGTATCATGGTTATTGAAAAGGCATGGTCAAGGAATGTAATGTGTGAATATTGTAATATCATTCAGGTAGAGGAGTTGATTGATCATTGGTGATCGGATTGGTTTCAGAAGAGGATTTACTCCTCTAGCATTGAGCTTAACCAAGACTGTAATCATGCATAGTAGATGCTATTTCCAGTAGTTCACAATATTAGATTATTGTCCATTTATCTTGAGAAGGTTGTAGCCTTTTTGTAGTCAATGAGACTCTTTTGTAATGAGTAGTATGCTCTAGGCAGTGTGCCTTTCTGCAAGTGCAAGCCCCTCATTTTAACACATACTTTCTGCAAAAGTATCATTTGACTGTGGGTAGGCTTCCCACTGTGGTTTTTCCCTTTCCGAGTTTTCCACATACAAATCATGGCGTTATGTGGTATGGTTGCTTTGCATTGATTATCTGGTTAATTGTTAAATTGTATTATTTACCGGTATTTGTTTGTACTTTACCAGTACTTGATCTGTTTAAGGTTATATTATGGATTAAAAGTTATAATCTATTAACAATTGATTCACCCCCCCCCCCCTCTCAATTGTTCACCAGTTATCCTAACAATTGGTATCAGAGCTTTGGTCCTCTTTTGCATAAGCTTAATCACTTGAGGTAGATCCTATGGTAGCTAACACTTCTAATCCACCGACATCTATTTTCAGAAGAGAAATCCCTAAGCTTGATGGAACAAATTATGGGATATGGAAAATTCGAATGGAGACTCATCTTAGATGTCTTGGTAAGGATATTTGGGAGATCACTAAGAAAGGATGTACACCTTATGATCCAGCATCCGACAATCCTACTCCTGCAGACCTGGATAAGAATATTGAAAATGATTGCAGAGCTAGAGAAGCCCTCTTGTGTGCACTTACTGATCAACAAATTATGGGATTGACTGATAAATCATCAGCTAAGGTTATATGGGAGAAATTATAAACTCTAAATGAAGGTGACCCTACTGTCAAAATTGCTAAACTTGATGGTTACCAGGTAAGGTATGAAAAATTGAAAATGGAAGAAAATGAAAGAATTGTTGTGTTTATGGAAAGAGTAAATGAGATTGTTATGGGAATTTAATGTTGTGGAGGTTTTCTAAGTGAAGATGAAATAGTTTCCAAAGTATTGAGAGGCCTTCCATCGGCTTACAAGATGAAGGCAACTGCAATTAATGAGCTAAGAACAATAGAAAACACTTCAATCAACAGAGACATTCTAATTGGGAAATTATCTGCTTTTGAGCTTGAAGAATTTGGATCTTCTAGAGTTGTAAAATCTGAACCTTCTTTTCATGCATCATCATCAACATCTACCGGCAAAAGTGATTGGAGATTCCTCTATGCAAAAGAATTGGAAGACATGAGGAAAGAAGATGAAGAGCTTGAGCAACTTGAAGCCTTATTCGCTAGAAGAAATACCTAAAGGTCCAATTGGAAGTAAGTATGAAGGAAAAGAACCTTTTAAATGTTTTTCATGTAATAAGATTGGTCATTTTGCATCTAGATGTCCTAAAAGGAATGGAAGGTTTGAGGAAAGAGTTAAGAAAACTTTTAAGCGTAACCTGAATAGATATAGATTCAAGAAAAATAAACATTGCTATATAACAGATGAGGAAGGAGTAACTAGTGACTCTGGAGATGAACCGATAGAAGACTCTAGTTGTAGATTTGGAAATGGAAAGGAATGGGTGTTCTATGCTTTGAATGAAGATGAACCAGAACTAGCTATCAAAAATGAAGAGAAGGCCTTGGCAACAAAAGTTGAAGATAAGGATGAATGGGTAATTGATAGTGGATGCTCACCTCATATGACTAGAGATAAAGGGATATTTATGTCCCTGCAAGAATACAATGGTGGTCAAGTCAAATTTGGAGATAACAAGGCATGTATGATCAAAAGTAGAGGTATTATTTCTTTGGATGGCAAGCATAACACTGATAATGTTTATTATGTATAAGGCTTAAGGCATAATCTTTTGAGTGTTAGTCAATTAGTTGATAAAGGTTTTCAACTTTAGTTTAAGGATAGAAAATGAAAAATCATTAACAAGACTGTTTTGGAGATTGCAACCAATATTCAGACTGGAAGTAACATCTTTCACCTAAACACTGGTAATAAGACATGTTTGATTTCTCATATTGATGAGAGTTGGCCATGGTATAAGAGGTTGTGTCATGTTAATTTTGATTGTATTGTTAAAATCAGTTCAACTAAGGCAGTCAAAGATATACCTAAGATTATGAAGCCTCATAATCTAGTACGTAAGGAATTTCAATTGGGTAAGCAAGTCAGAAGTTCATTTAAAAGAATACATGATAAATCTAATGATGTAGTTGATTTGACTCACACTGACTTATGTGGTCCAACAAGGAATAGAATCTTTCAAGGTGATAGGTATTTCATGTTGATTATTGATGACTATTCTAGAATGATGTGGGTGAATTTTCTAAGGGAGAAGTCTGAAGCTTTTGAGAAATTTAAGATCTCTAAAGCGAAGGTTGAAACAAAAACTAGATTGAAAATTAAATGTCTAAGATCAGATCATGGCAGTGAGTTCACTTCTCATGAATTTAGCAGTTATTGTGAGACAAATGGAATTAGGAGACAGTTATCTGCACCTAGGACTCCTCAACAAAATGGAGTAGTTGAAAGAAAGAACAGACTATTTTAGATGCAGCTAGATCTATGATGATGGAAGTCAAATTGCCTCATATCTACTGGAGAGAATTAGTGAGTACAACAGTCTACACACTGAACAGAGTTCACATCAAAGGTGAAACCGGTAAGACCCCTTATGAACTATGGTTTAGATATACACCTACTATTAAGTATTTTAAAATTTTTGGAAGTAAATGCTATATCAAAAGAGATGATTCGATTGGAAAGTTTGATTCTAGATGTGATGAAGGAATATTTCTTGGTTATTCAATTCAGAGCAAAGCATAGATGTTATAATAAAAGATTGCAGAAAATTGTGGAAAGTGCTAATGTGAAAGTGGATGAACAGTACAGAAATCATTCTATATCATATGATAGGGACCCGACAGTGGAAATGATCATAACTGAACCAACAATGCCTCAACCGGTACAGGAAACTAAAATAGTTACATTGGCACAGTCTGAACATTCAACTGTGACTGATGATCAAAGTGGCAAACTTGAAGTTGAAAACACCCCAAGGTATGTAAGATTAAATCATTCTGAAGATCAAATCATTGGAGATAGGAACAAGGGATTAATGACAAGAAGAAAACTAGCAAATGAAGAGGTATGTCTTATTTCTCAAGTTGAACCGGCAACTGTTATTGAAGCTTGTAAGGATAAACATTGGTTAAAGGCTATGGAAGATGAATTAGAACAAATAGAGAACAATGAAACTTGGTCTTTAGTTTCTCGGCCTAAAAATAAGAATGTTATTGGAACTAAATAGGTTTTTAGAAATAAACTAGATGAGGATGGTCAAGTTATAAGGAACAAGGCTAGATTGGTCTATAAAGGATATTCTCAAATGGAAGGAATTGATTATGGTGAGACATTTGCACCTGTAGCTAGAATTGAAGTTGTTAGACTATTTCTTGCCTATGTAGCTTATAAGAACTATAAGGTTTATCCAATGGATGTCAAATGTGCATTTTTGAATGGTGAGCTTGAGGAAGAAGTTTACATTGAGCAACCTAATGGATTTTTACTGATAGACATGGTTTGCAGATTGAAGAAAACTCTATATGGTTTGAAACGGGCTCCTAGAGCTTGGTATGCAAGGTTGGATAAATATCTTTTGAAGCTTGGTTTCACTAAAGGTAATGCTGATAGTAATCTATATTATAAGATCACTGAAAATGATATTCTAATTATTGAAGTTTTTGTTGATATTTTTGGAGGAGAAGATAAACTGTGCATGGAATTTGCTAACAACATGAAAAATGAGTTTGAAATGTCCATGATTGGTGAGATGAAATTCTTCTTAGGTTTGCAGGTTACTCAAACTAACAAAGGAATTTTTATCTTTCAAACTAAGTATCTGAGGGAAATGTTGAAAAAGTTGTTGGCATATGCACACTCCAATGAGACATTGTAGGTGATTGAAGGTTTTGTCATTGATGGCAACCTTAAAATCCTATGGCACCAACAAGGCATTACACTGGCACTCAGACCACCGGCACCGGTAGAGAAAGGAAGCATACTGGCATAGAGGCCGACAGGATTTTTGTTATATTATATTTTATTTATTATTGTAAAATCTTTGTAAGCCGACTTGGCATCATTGTAAAATGACTCATATATATAAGAGATCATTATAGAACATTTGTAAGTAAGTGAGAGGAATATATTTAGGTGAAATAAGGCAGACCTATTAAGGGAATTATAGGTTAAGGGTCTATGTAAGAAGTAGACTAGAAACCAGTACTGGATCTGGCATTATAGATGCTATTCTAAAGCAGTACAAGATACTAAAGTTATATAATCCATCATTGTAAGTCAATGAGACTTCCCATTTGTTAGCTCCCGAAGACAACTAAGGGGGGGGGGGGGGGGTGGGGGTGAATCAGTTGTCTAATAAATTCAAACCAAAAACAACTTACCCAACTTAATGCTTAATACAGGTAAACTAGTTAAGTATGCTAGTAGATAGTGTTAATAGTTAATTGCTATACTGATAAAGATTAATGCATGAAACATAAACACAAAATCATCCACAACACATAACACAAATATTTGTACGTGGAAACCCTGTAAGGGGAAAAACCACGGTGGGAAACCTTACCCACAATCAAATGATACTACTGCAGATAGTAAGTGTACATAAATGGGGTATGCACATGCAGAAAGGCCAATAGCCTAGAGCTCACAGCTCAATCACAAAATGGGAGTCACACTAACTACAGTTGGATGATTAAATCCAATAAGAATGTACTGCACAAAATAGCATCTTCATATGCTGGATTCAGTATTGGTGTAATGTTGATATGCTTCCACAAAAACCTAGCTTCTCCTTCAAATGATGTCTTCGTGTATAGCTCTGCTTGATCTCACATATACCTTCACTTAGTTCTTTTTCACATTCCCACATTCAATCTTACAAATAAGATCTTACATTTATACCATAACCTAAGACCAATTTTAGTAGGTCGGCTCTACAAGATATTACAATAAAACATTTTACAAACAATATAATATCCAATGCAATAACTGATTAAACATGTCGGCTTAAAGTATTTACAACAATAATAAATCATCTCCATAGCATGCCATGTTGATCTAGAAAAGATAAACCTGCCGGTGTAACCCTAGGTAACCCTAGACCTATTTGCTAGTAAAAGTAAATATGCAAATATGATTATACCAATTATTAATTCTTCAAAACAAAGTGTCCACATGATGTCTTCGGCATTACCAAGTGTCTTCCATATCATTCCAAGTGTTGGTGATCATTATATCCTACCGATGAACCATATACCAGTAACTGTGCAATAGTTACTTGTTTGTCAGTGAATGTTGTTGGATCTCCAGAGTGCTAGTGTTTTAGTAGGTGTTGACATCAATGACAAAACCATACCAAAATACCAACAATCTCCCCCTTTGGCATTGATGGCAACACAAGATGGAAAAACCATCAAAGTGACAAAACAGAAATGCCAAAAACCAAAAACCAATAATCTCTCCAAAAAGATCATAACCAGAATACAGAGAGTAATAGTCTCTCTCAAACAACAATCTCTCCCTTTGGGAGCAACATGTGTTATTCAAAGTTCTCTTAAAAGATAATGTGTTTTTCCATAGATATCTCAACCCCTTTGACATCAAATGCCAAAGTTATAATAATACCAAGTTCATATACAAAATACCAATCAATTCAATATACCAACTACTCCCTCTGAGAAGTAGCTTCCTCATCAAAAACCGGAGTAAAAGATTTGTCTTTTAATTCTATCGGTTGATGACAATCATCAACTGTCTAAGTCTCTACCGATGGTGGTACGACTCCAAGCTGATCTCTGAGATATTCAAAAGTCTCCTTAGGCAAAGGTTTTGTGAAAATATCTGCAAGTTGTTCTTTAGTATTCACATAAACTAGTTTTATCTCTTTTTCTTCAACTTTTTCCCTTAGAAAATTCAGTTTGATAGAAACATGTTTTGTTTTAGAATGTAATACCGGATTCTTAGATATATCAAATGATGCAGTGTTATCACAATATATGGTAATAGGTTCCTTGCATTTTACCTTTATGTCTTTCAACATTTGCTTACGCCATAGTACCTGTGTACAATTAGTTGTTGCTGCAACATATTATGATTCTGCTGTTGATAAAGATGTACAACTTTGTTTCTTACTCAACCAAGAGACTAGTCTCTTTCCAAGAAAGAATGCTCCACCGGTGGTGCTTTTTCTATCATCCACATCTCCTGCCCAATTTGCATCTATGTATGCACATAGATCAAAATTTTCATCTCTAGGATACCATAATCCAAGATTTGCAGTGCCTTGTAAGTACCGGAAAATCCTTTTTACTGCTAATTCATGATTTTCTCTAGAATTACTTTGAAATCTAGAAACAATACATACTCCATTCATAATATTAGGTCCCGGAGACAACTGAGAGGGGGGGGGGGGGGGGGGGGGTGAATCAGTTGTCTAATAAATTCAAACCAAAAACAACTTAACCAACTTAATGCTTAATACCGGTAAACCAGTTAAGTATACCAGTAGACAGTTTTAATAGTTAATTGCTATACCGGTAAAGATTAATGCATGAAACATAAACACAAAGTCGTCCACAACACATAACACCAATATTTGTATGTGGAAACCCTGTAAGGGGAAAAACCACAGTGGGAAACCTTACCCACAATTAGATGATACTACTATAAATAGTAAGTGTACATAAATGGGGCCTACACATGCAGAAAGGCCAACAACCTAGAGCTCACTGCTCAATCACAAAATGGGATTCACATTGACTACAGTTGGATGGTTAAATCCAATAAGAAAGTACTGCACAAAATAGCATCTTCATATGCAGGATTCAGTACCGGTGTAATGCTGATATGCTTTCACAAAAACCTAGCTTCGCCTTCAAATGATGTCTATGTGTATTGCATTGCTTAATCTTGCATATACCTTTACACAATTATTTTTTGCATTCAACACTTGATCTTACAAATAAGATCTTACATTTGTATCATAACCTAAGACCAATTTTAGTAGGTCGGCTCTACAAGATATTACAATAAAAAATATTATACAAACAATATAATATCTGATGCAATAACTGATTGAACATGTCAGATTAATGCATTTACAACAATAATTAATCATCTCCATAGCGTGCCATGCTGATCTGGAAAAGATAAACCTGCCGGTGTAACCCTGGACCTATTTGCCAGTAAAAGCAAATATGCAAATATGATTATACCAATGATTAATTATTCAAAACAAAGTGTCCACATGATGTCTTTGACATTACCAAGTGTCTTCCATATCATTCCAAGTGTCGGTGATCATTATATCCTGTCGGTGAACCATATACCAATAATTGTGCAATAGTTACTTATTTGTCGGTGAATGTTGTTGGATCTCCAAAGTGCTAGTGCTTTAGTAGGTGTTGACATCAATGACAAAACCATACCAAAATACCGACACCATTGAGCAGTGAGCTCTAGACAGTTGGCCTTCCTGCATATGCAGGCCCCTCTTGTAGCAGTAATATTATCTTATCAGCCAGTAAGTGAATATTGTGGGTCACAAATCCCACCGAGGTTTTTCCCACACTAGGTTTCCTTGTTAAAACATTGTGTTATGGTGTGCTTTTCATGTGGATGCTTTTAATTCTATTTATTGCATTATTTCTTGCATACCGATACACTGTTATAATATGTTCTACATGTTTTAAGTTAAGAAATTCAATTCACTGGTTAGATATTGATTTAGCCCCCCTCTCAGTATCTATGGGAATCCTAACAATTGGTATCAGAGCTTGGTCCTCTATTTTCAGAAGCCTAACAGCTTGAGGAAGATCTTTACACCAGTAGAGATGGAAAATCTTATGAAGCAACTAGAAGCAGCTCTCTCAGACTATGATGCAGAAAAACTGAAAAATATCAAACTTGAAGATGATATAAAGGCTGCTCAGGATATTATTCAAGCACTTAAAGAAAATCTTACTATTTCAAGAAACAAGAGAAGAGAACTTTGTGAAAAGATGCTAAATGAGAATGATGAAAAAGAAACTCTTAATGATATGATAAACAAGCTAAAACAAGAGAACATGACAACAAAGAATGAGATGCAGGATATGACTATGAGATTTTGTAAAGAAATTGAAGATAGAAAGAAGAATGAAGAAGATTTGACCAGAAGACTAAGTGATGCTGCAAATGAAAACACAAGACTTAGCTATGAAAATGATTTGTTGAAGACAGATCTGATGCACACTCAGAATGACTCAAATGAACTGATCAGGCAGAAAGAAGTCTTAGAAAGAGAACTAGATACTACAAATCAACATAAAAAGAAATTCAAGAAAAGCTCAGAAGAACTTGGTAACTTGCTGAAGAATCAAAAACCTAAAGGTGACACTTTTGGAATTGGCTTTGAAGTTGGTGAAAAATCCGATACTGCAAACACATAGGATCATAGAAAACCGATAAGACAACCTACTGCTTATAAATTTAATGGAAAATGCTTTAACTGTAACAAGTATGGTCATGGAGAAAATCAATGTAGATCTAGAAATTATCAAAATATCAACACACCCACCGGTCAATGTTCAAAATGCAACAAAGTTGGTCACAACTCTGAAAATTGCAGAATGAATGTGAAATGTTATGTTTGTGGAAGATTTGGACACCTATCTAATCAATGTAGAACACATATCAGCATAGGTTATGGGAAAGCTATTTAGAAGAATAATGTGACTTGCTATGCATGTAACAAGATTGGGCATATTGCAAAATTTTATAGAAGTAAAGGATCACCGACAGACAACAAAAGTTCTAGTTTGAAAGGAAAAGAAAAAGTTGAAGAGGTTAAGCAAGAATTCTCAAAATGATGGATGAGAAAGTCAGACCTAAATATTGTTGGGAATACTCCTCCACCGGTAGAACCAATCAACACTTCACTGACAGGATAGAGTAGTGCTTCACCGACAGGATAGAGTAATACTCCACCGGCAGGAAGCTCTTCATCAAATTGAAGAAAATTTTCTTGAGGGTTTGGCAATCAAATGAGACATATGCTATAATTCCCTTAGTTGATGGTGAGAAGTTGGAAATTACTTCTATACCGACAGACAATGTTAAGTAACTACTTAACCAACATACATTAAATGTGGTAGATGGCAAATAAACATTATAAATTTGTGGTTTTGGCTACATTTCATTTTATCAAGATTTCAAACATTCGAAGAGCGCAAAATTCGCAGAGCTAAGGCATTTCGAACAAAGAGGCAAAGCACTTCAGCAATCAATCCATCCAAAGGCAGGAAAAGGTATTTATCATCACGGCATCCTCCTCTGCACCTGAATTCATAGCAAACCCTACAGTAGTCGAGGTTATAAAATGCCCTAGGCCCATATTTCAGCTAGTTCCTGAGGTAGCTAAGAAAGATGACAATGTAGGTGCTTTTTCCCAAATTCCAAAAGGAGTTGTTTTTGTAGAAGATCCTAGAATATACATTCATTGCAACATAGAGGAATTAGGAGATGAAGAAATTAAAAACATGTATAAGACTATTATATGTGACAATTCCAGAAATGTAAAACCTAAACATAAAGTTGTTGAAACCCTACGATTCACTGAAATCCTCTGCATTCCTGAATTTCCCCAGGAAGTGATTAGGATAGTTTTAAGCAGGGTACATGGTTCATTCTTTTGGCTTGATTCAGTTCACAAAATTACAAAGGAAGCTATGAAAGTAGTAACAGGGTTATCTTCCACCAGTAACAGACCAGACAAGACTAAGAAGGTCTCCAATGACTTAGTAATGAACTTAACTGGTGCAACATCAGACAGAAGGTCTCTGAGGGTTAATGATGTGACCGATATAAATGTGAGATTTGTTAGCATGATCTTAGGATACAAAGCAACTCATGCAAACAAACTTAACTCAGTTTCTAGTTTATGCATTAAGAGTGCTTATGACATGGTTAAAGACAATGTAAAAATTGATGTATGTGAATGGTTAAGAGATGAGTTGATTGATAACTTAGGCAAAATCAAGAAGGATAAGAAAGGAACTTTTTGATTTGGAAATCTAATTGTATGCTTAATGCTACATATAACCAAACAGGTTCCCAATATAGGCAATAAGAACCTTGGATTTGATATACCGGTAGGAAAACAGTTAACAGACCTATTCAACAACATGAGTGAAAACAAAGAAAAGAATATTCATGACTATTTTCAAGCACTAAAGGTTAGGATGAACAAAAGAATTAGACTATCACAGAAGATTGTCAAAAAATACAAGGATGAAATATGTTTTGTGATCAAAAAGGATGAGATCTGGATGGAAGCAGTCATCCCAAGAACAATTTGGGTAACAGAGATGGGTTATGAGACCGATGATCATATAATTGAGACTTATGCTAAAACACTTCTGGAAGCACCAAATGAACCAAAGGAAGAAGTATTTGGTAGTGCTGAGACCATAGAAAGTCAATAGAAAGTCAAATTCAATCTAAGAAGAGAGTGAAAAAGGTTGAAGCAGTTGTGAGAAGAGGTTCTAGACAGGCTAAGGCTATTAAAGAAGATGTACTAAAACAAACCGGTATCACTGAGGATGACTTAGGAACTCTATAGCCTGAGACTCACCTATCACCGGTAGCTACTTCTTTGGAGAGTGACATGCCTACAACTTTCAAAAGAGTTGTAAGGAAAAGGGATCCTTCACTGGCATCCACACCCTTGCCTAGAAGGACTAGACAAAAAAAATAGGCAGTGAGGTCTCCGATTAGAAAGACAACACCAAAGAAGAAGAAGACTAAACAAAACATGGCCCCTCTTGACAAATTGCTAAATGAAATCACAGAGGAAGGGAAACTCAAGAACATAGGAAAGGTCTATGATGCACTATCAGCAGATGAAAAAGAACAAGTTGAAAACAGTGTCATTTTACACATGGACATCTATAAGAAGTTCTTAATGGAAGTGATAGATGAACTACTAGATGAATTGTTCAAAAGACTAGAAGCAAGAAGACAAGTTGTTGTAGAGCTTGATAAGAAAATCAAAATTGAAAAGTTACTTGTTGTTTACCCAGTAAACTCACCTAAGGAGATAGATGACTTAATTGAAGAAGTCAACCGGTCAGTATTCTCTGCTGCACACCGGCATATTGCATTAATGGTTGGAAGAGTGATTGAAATAATAGAGGAAACAAAAAATGCATGGGACATATTCCTTGTTGAGAAAGAGAAATAGGAAGAGTACAGGAACCCCAAACCAATAAAGGTATACCAAAAGGAGAAGGACAAAGGAAAAGGAAAGGTTGGTGGACCTCCGAGCATCAAAGTAAAAGACAACTTACTCCCACTACCTCCAATTACATCACCGGTAACAACTATTGAAGATCAACCGGCAGATGAGAGTATGGACATAGAGGATACAAATCCTAATCCTGAGGTACTATACACAGTTGATGTTGATACACAAAAGGTCAACATTATGATAGACAAAGATACAACCGGCAAGACAGATATGGCTAGTGAGCCACCGACAACTGACAACATTGACAATACTGAAATAAAAGTTGATGTTGATAACACAGAGCAATGGGTAGAGACTTGGACTAAGACTGAAATAGAGCAACAAATAGAGAGACAAGTAGAGCAACAGGCTCCGGAATAGGAACAGATTCATATGGAAATAGTGCCACTGGCAACAGGAGAGAAACAAAAACCCTTGCTTAAGGAAAAGGAAACACAGACTGACCTACCAGAGGTCACTACAAGCTTGGTTACTTCCTCCACCAGTAGAATTCAGAATTTTGGTTCCTCCTCAATAGGTTACAAATTAACAAATGTAAGTGAAGTACTTTTGGACTCCATCAAAAGGATAACAGATTGTAGTTCACAGGCTTATAAAGCTATAGATGACTCAATCCCAATTTTGAAGATGATAGCTCCTAACTGTAACATAGACAATAAGGATTCTTTAAGCCATCTTGACACTTTGTGTAAATACATCACTGAGAACACAGTGACTATTGAGCAAATAAAGGAAGAGGCATTGAAGGATAAGTTAGAAATTGAAAAGAAAAAATTCTTTGAAGATCAGATAAAGAAGTATACTAGGGAATTTGACACACTTCTATCGGAACTACGTAACTTATTGAAGGAATTTAAAACTCTATACAAAGATACTTGCAAGACAAACTTTTTGACAGTAGACATAGATAAGAAAATGAGCAAGGTACAAGAAGAAATCAATAAACTTGCCGACAATTTTGTTAACTCGCCTGATACATTATCAGTTTTTGAACAAAGGATAACAAGTTTTGAGGAAGAGTTACTTAAGTTAGAAAGAGAAAAAGAGAGAATTGTAAATAAGGCAAAGAATTTGAGACTAAGACTGAGTCTAAGACTGGACTATCTAGCATCCTTGAGAAAGGAAATATCTGAGACATTAGTACAGGGACAGAGAATACCAGCAAAGCATATGCAACACCTCACCGGTATAGTTCAAAGAAGAACAGGGACAACAAAAATTTTATGGAAAGTATAAACTTGATTTTGGGAGATCTTTTTCAAATTGTAACCACCCAATTACAAGGTTGAGACTACAACTCTACTGACATCTTGACAACCTTTGTCATTGATGCCAAAGGGGGAGTAGTAGTATGAGAAAATAACCGGCATAAGACTTATCTACTCAGGGGGAGCTCTTATATTTTTGGTAACATATTTTTGGAAACATTTTTGGATTACAAGTTTTGGATACACTTTTGAATTTTCTCATGAGTGTTGCCATCAATGTCAAAGGGGGAGATTGTTGGCATATGCACACTCCAATGAGACATTGTAGGTGATTGAAGGTTTTGTCATTGATGGCAACCTTACAATCCTATGGCACCGGCAAGGCATTACACTGGCACTAGCAAGATTAGACTCTACACCGACACTCAGACCACTGGCACAGAGGCCGACAAGATTTTTGTTATATTATATTTTGTTTATTATTGTAAAATATTTGTAAGCCGACTTGGCATCATTGTAAAATGACTCATATATATAAGAGATCATTATAGAACATTTGTAAGTAAGTGAGAGGAATATATTTAGGCGAAATAAGGCAGACCTATTAAGCAAATTATAGGTTAAGGGTTTATGTAAGAAGCAAAGCAGAAACTGGTACTCGATCTGGCATTATAGATGTTATTCTGAAGCAGTACAAGATACTGGATTTATATAATTCATCATTGTAAGTCAGTGAGACTTCCCATTGAGCAGTGAGCTCTAGGCAGTTGGCCTTCCTGCATGTGCAGGCCCCTCTTGTAGCAGTAATATTCTCTTATTGGCCAGTAAGTGAATATTGTGGGTCACAAATCCCACTGAGGTTTTTCCCACACCGGGTTTCCTCATTAAAACATTGTGTTATGGTGTGTTTTTCATGTGGATTCTTTTAATTTTGTTTATTGCATTATTTCTTGCATACCAGTACACTGTTATAATATGTTCTACATGTTCTACATGGTATGGAGAATTCCAAACCGATAAGTACTCCTATGGCTACAAATGAGAAATTATCTATCAAGGATACTTCTTCACTGGTAAATCCGACAAGGTATAAATCTATGATTGGTGGTCTATTATATCTAACTTAGACTAGACCTGACATTATGAATGCAGTAAGTATTGTTTCAAGATATCAAAGTAATCTTAAACAAAATCATGAAAGTGCAGTAAAGAGGATATTCTGGTATTTGCAAGGAACAATAGAATATGGTTTATGGTATTCTAGAAATGATGATTTCACTTTATGTGCATTTACTGACTCAGATTGGGCAGATGACACTGATGACAGGAAGAGCACTTATGGTGGAGTTTTATTTCTTGGAAAGAAACTGGTTTCATGGATAAGCAATAAACAATCATGCATTTCTTTATCTACTGTAGAAGCTGAGTATGTTGTAGCAGAAACTATTTACACTCAATTTTTGTGGATGAAGCAAATGTTGAAAGATATCAGGATAAATTACAATGAACCGGTAGTTATCTACTGTGATAACTCTGTAGCTATTGACATGTCCAATAATCCGGTATTTCACTCTAAGACTAAGCATATTTCAATAAAGTATAACTTTCTGAAGGACAAGGTAGAACCAAAGGAAGTCAAATTGGTTTTTGCGAACACTAAAGAATAGATTGCAAACATATTCACTAAACCATTTTCTAAGGAGTCATTTGAATACTTGAGAGACAAGTTAGGGGTTTCAGGCCCTATGGCAGAGACTTGATTGATGAAGTTTATCATTAGTCTAGTATGTATTATCAGATACATTATTCATTCTGACACTGATGAGTGGTGCTACTACTTAGGGGGAGTAGTCAGCTTTGAGATTCAGAGGTTTATATCATTGCTTTGATATTTTTGTCAGATTTCTGGCATTGATGCCAAAGGGGGAGTGATAGTAATGTGAAAAATCATTTCGATTCTTATAGAGATATCATTCACAGGGGGAGAGGTATTGATTGTTGGTTGTCTTCCATAGGGGGAGTCTTGTTTGGCATTTCTTGGTACTTAGATGTTTTTCACATATAGTGTTGCCATCAATGCCAAAGGGGGAGATTGTTGGTATTATGGATAAATTGATTATGTGTGGCATTGATGTTTTGTCATTGATGTCAACACTATCTGTTACCAGCAAACAATTTTACACTAACTAATATGGATAGTTACTGGCAAACAGGTTACCAGTATAAGATCTAGTGTTACCGAGAGAAGAGATTATCTGTTGGACACTTCTGACATGTTTGGATCAGTGAAGTGTATTGGATTTCATGAATTATATGCTCCATGAACATGTTTTGGTCAGTTGGTATTGGCTTCGTAATTGGATGTTATCATACACTCTGGTAAACCCTTACCAACACTGGTTTAAAGCTTTACCAGTAAAACTTTCAATGAGAAATCATGGCAGGGTGCACAATTGGTGTTGGTGCGGCTTCTTCAAGGATTTTAGAATGCTGAAGATGTTCGTTGATCGTGTTTCAATTGATTGAAGACATTTTTTTGGTGTGGTGGACCTAGAATAGGTCCAATACCTATCTAGGTTATGGAACGGTATCATGTTAGCGTGTACTCTACACGTTACCTGGATGATTCAAGATGTTTTATTGATTTGTCATTATTGTTCTAAGCCAACATGGTATATCATTGTAATAAGGAATTGTGTAATGATATTATTGTAATAGCTTTAAGTGGCTGACCTGATTGGTTTAGACCTTAGGGTTTGTATAAGTAAGAGGTAGAAACTCTTTGTAAAGTATCATGGTTATTGAAAAGTCATGGTCAAGGAATGTAATGTATGAATATTGTAATATCATTCAAGCAGAGGAGTTGATCGATCATTGGTGATCATATTGGTTTCAGAAGAGGATTTAGTCCTCCAGCATTGAGCTTAACCAAGACTGTAAATAGGCATAGTACATGCTATTTCCAGTAGTTCACTCTATTGGATTGTTGTCCATTTATCTTGAGAAGGTTGTAGCCTCTTTGTAGTCAATGAGACTCTTTTGTAATGAGTAGTACGCTCTAGACAATGTGCCTTTCTACAAGTGCAGGCCCGTCATTGTAACACATACTTTCTGCAGAAGTATCATCTGACTATGGGTAGGCTTCCCACCGTGGTTTTTCCCTTTCCGTGTTTTCCACATACAAATCATGGTGTTATGTGGTATGGTTGCTTTGCATTGATTATCTAGTTAAATGTTAAGTTGTATTGTTTACCGCTATCTGTTTCTACTGACATTTTTTTGTACTTTACCAGTACTTGATCTATTTAAGGTTATATTGTGGATTAAAATTTATAATCTGTTAACAACTGATTCACCCCCCCTCTCAATTGTTCACCGGTTATCCTAACAGTAGCCCATAAACAAGTTAGGGGTTGGTGCTCCTTGGATTGGTGCCCTAAATCAAGGGTTGTAGCTCCTTGGGTTGGTGCCCTAAATCAAGGGTTGTAGCTCCTTGGGTTGGTGCCCTAAACATTGTAACATAGTTTTCATTGTGAGGTTGGATTGGAGCAGTGGACTCCAGTAGCATTGCTCGCCGAGGTTTTTCCCGTCTTGGGTTTTCCTCATATATGTTGGTGTTATGTGATGTCCCCTTATGTGGTTTCATTTGTGTTGGTCTCCCCACTAACCGGTAAGTCCGTTATGAGCTAGATCTAATATCCGGTATACACGCATAAGTCAATTAAAGGGAAATAGTTTGAGAGCCACTTATTCACCCCCCCTCTCAGTGGTGCATTGTGTCTAACACATGAGTGGCTCCTACACGAAGAGTTAGCTTCTAGAAGGAATCTTGGTAATTAGTTCTTAAGACATTATATAAAATGGTGCTTAAGGAAAAAGGCAACCTCATACAGCTGGATGTCAAATACATGAACTCATAGAAGATGAAGATGAATTTTAAGCAATCCTCTTGGTCCTTCTAGAAGAGGATACGAAAGAGGAAATGATAGACAGACAGGTAGCTGGTCAAAACCTGATACCTAAAGAACCGATGGTTTTTATGATATGGTTTTTGTTAGTCCTTGCAATTTTTGTTTTATCTAAAAATCATGTTCATGAAAGTCGTTTTCAAAACTATTATGGAAAAACAAACTATTTCTTGGAAACGAATTTTTTTTGATAAGATATAAAAAAGGGATGATTAGTAGATACAATGGGTAGAGGGGGGGAAGTACTTTCAGAATATCAGACTTGGTGTTGTTTTCTGAAATACAAATGGATTATATAGATTATTTCTAAATATGGAAACTTTAGAACAGTCTATCTATACTTAAACTTTGTGCTAATATGGATAATCTCTATGTTCTTCCTATGTGAATGCTTACTGTTCAAGTTTTCATATGATGAATTGTTTAAAAGATTGTCTTCCCTAATACATTCATTGTTATATGATGTTCATCTTTGTGTGAAGTATTGTATGGCAATGACTAGTTAATGATCTCGAGAAAATTCATTCATCATTTTTATGATTGTTATATTTAAAAGTTTTGTCTTTCTAGCTTTCTGGTTAAAAAGAACACCCCAGAAAAACTCTAAAATTATATCATAAGAGGGAGTTGTACCTCTAAAATTCAAAGCAAAGTTGCAGAAATAATTGCAACTTATCTAACTATTGATTCATAGTTTGTTCTCTTGTGTGGGCATAGAGTCATATTGTTATATTTTAAAGAGAACAAAATCTGCTAACCACCAAATTTTTGGCAACTCTACTGGGGAAGGAAATTACAACTTATTTTCCTAAATATTCATTATTTCTCTCCCAACAAAAGGAAGTTGGCGACTCTGATCAGTTATAAATATGTTCCAATGCCAAAGAAATAGGCCTAGGGAAGGAGCCTCACCTACAATTGAAGATATACTAGCCGAAGATGATAAGATTCTTCTTTCTTTTGGGTATTCCTTCAAAGAAAGTGTCTCTAAAGTTGAAGAAAGGAGGTTGCATACATTTGAAGATTACAAATCTGCCTTTCTAGCTAGAGGTTTGTGTCATTGATATTATTTACTTAAAGACCTCAGACAAGGGATTCATGATTTGCAAGCAAAAGTGGAGAAATTAAGGTTAATCTAAAAATAAAGATCAAGGTTATTATAACTTTTATGTTCTTGATAGGAAAGGTCCTAAGAAAACATTGACCAAGCCCAGTAATTAGTGTTTGAGTGGTTCAGATAGTCACCCTTTACGTTAAAATACTGATAAAGATGGCCTCATTGATGAAAGAGAAGGAATGGACAAAATTTTAACTACCTTTTATGTGTCTCCAGAGCTTGAAACTTTCTCTTTTGACATAGTTGAAGAAAAGAGAAATAATGCCCTAGATGGATCTACCAAAGAAACCCTAGATCTTGAACTAGAGGTGGAAGTCTTCATCTTTAATAATGATGCAGTGTAATATGAAAATAGAAAAGAATTGGAAATCTTAGAAGTTGGTCGAACAAACCCTTGTATGATACAGTCATAATATTTAGCATTCAAGTTTCTAGAAGAAAGAGATGGAAAGGAAGTACAAGAGAGAATAATGTTCTTCTCTTCTATTCAAAGACATGAGATAATAGAATTTGATAAAATTATAGATGAGGCGCATTCCTTCCTTAGTAATGACTTTGGAAATAGAATAGAGGCTTTCCTTGGCCAATTTGACCCCATGTTAGTAGAATCTAACATTCTGGAATCATGGTCACCAGCTGCAATTATAGAGGATGATTCATTGCGCAGTCCCGAAAAGAAAGGTTTGAGTTTGGTTGTTCCTTTGAAATGTCCTACCAAGTCTTAAGAAATTACTAGTGATGGTGAGCCAGGCTACTTTATAGAGGTCACGCAAGAAGAATTTGAAGTAATTTCGGAGATCTATAATGAGGAATGGTTGTTTGGGCATGAATGTATGTACAAGGAACGCGCCCTTCCAGTTTGAGTTTCAACACTGAAATGCTCGCCCAACGATTGTTACTCCTAGTCACATCTTGTGAATACAATCCTCTTTTTCACAAAGGCTCTTACTTCTCTCAACCAGTTGATGACTTCACATGATCAAATCTATAAGTACTCCAAAGTAGGGCTTTATTGCCATGTATATATTTTAGGAAATTTTGGTGTAGTTTACTTTCTATTTGTTGGTTTTCGGCTTGTTCTTTTGGGTTTGCATCCTTCACTCCTTTTTGCATGCAGCATGTATTCATCCCTCACTTCTTCTGACTCTGTATCCCAATGGGTCAAGCACTTGTCTTTCCATATAACTCTAGACTATCTATGTCCTCTTGGTCCTTATCCCTAGACAGAGCTAGTTGTTACCCCCTACCTTCTTTTTTAAGAGTTTCTCATCTATGGGAGACCTTTTCTTCCTTATCGTTGTTGCTCTATCAAAGAATCCTTGCCGCATCTGAACTGTATTTGTCTATCTTGACTTCCAATTCCACCCGATATCGCAATAAAGTGAATAGTTAGGACTTATCAGGTGATGAGCAATGAGCTTTGCATTTCCTACTTCCTGTCTTTTCCCAACACCCGATAACCCTTCCCAATTATATCGAAATATCGAGGATTTTTAGACTATATTCTTGTTCGCCTCTAAACTACCCATCGCCATGCACAATTTCCAAAAAGGTAAACCAATTGGGATTTGTAAAGTACCATCATTATTAATGATATTAAACAATTAAACAACTAAAGGCATGCAAGGGTGGCGACACGAGTGATAATTCTTGATGTCGTTATTCTCTGCAAATTGAAATAAATGCCTCCTTTTTTTTTGAAAAGCTGACTAAGATAACCTATGTCATCATGAGCTTTCCCTATTGGAATGGTCTTACATCATGACAAATTTCCATTTGATAATCCAAACTTGAATTGGCTAGAAAATGAGCAAGGAAACATTACTCAAGGGTTGCATGCTCTTGCATGGAAGCAACAAACCGATTTTGTCAGATATAGAAAGATTGTTGCTTTATTGAGGAAGATTACCGAACAAGCTGAAAATCACGAGTGACTCCTATAGCAAGAGTTAACTTCTGGAAGGAGTCCTGGTAATTAGTTCTTAAGATATTGGAGAAAATGGTGCTTAAGAGAAAATGCCCCCTCATACAGCCGAATGTTGAATAGATGCAGGATGATATTCTCTTCGACCTTACCAACCTCACCCGAGAACTCATAGTAGATGAAGTTGAATTTTTGGCATGTTAAATTTCAATTAAATTTGATTAAGCAGGTAATTTTAAAATTTTATTTGTACTTTGATCACAATTTGATATCAATGTATGATATCAATAAATCACCATACACAACAATACATGAAATCTGAACTGCACTGATGTAATAACTTGATCTGTTGTGGATATTCAATCTGCCTATAGATGACTTCACTCTATCACATAATGAATATGATCTGCCATGAATGAATACATATTGCAACAAGAAATTTTCTCTGCCACAAATGAATATCGACTGTAATGAATGGATATCAATAGACTATGATATCAAGATTTTGTAGCTATTGAACTTGTTGTATGTGTTCATTGATTCTCTTGTAGAATATTGATCTGCTTGTTGTATTATCTGATGCCAAGGAGGAGAAATATAATCTCCTTTATATCCATCAAGGGTGACCCTTCCCCAAGGGTCGACACCCTACAAAGAATCACGACCCAATGAAGGGTGGTGACTTTCAACATAAGTTGACTACTTAACAAATATTAACAAATGACCAATCGGTTTATACATATACCGAATAGCATTACCAAGCTAATTAATCATGCATATCAAATAAGGTATAAGGCATAATTAAATAGATAATCGTAACACAAAATATCATCAACGCATTCAACTACCCTTATTAATCATGCATATCAAAGTCAACACATATCATGATTAGCTTAGTTGGCTTGAAGGAGACCAACTGACGCTATATCATCAACACTCCCTCTTAGCTAGGGTGGAATCCTTCTTGATCTCTACAAGTCACATCACCTTATCGTGATGACTAACACAATAACTACACTCATGTGTATGAAGGAAGATTATCACCTCATTGTGATATTTGACCACAATGGCTACTCCCATATGTGGAAAGGAAAGATATCACCTCACCATGATATCAACCATCATGGCTTCTCCCATGGATGGTGTAAGAATATATATCACCTCATGGTGATATCAACCATTATTGTGAGATCATCACCTCACAATGATGGTAAAATGCACAAGTGTTCATCATTGTGAGATTGTCACCTCATAATGATATTCACCATGGCTCAACCCAAAGGGTGAACACATAAGTACATGAAAATCATCACAAACTCTCTCACATGATTTTGTCATGGTGTCACACATATGGCATCCACCATAACTCATTCCAGAGGGTGGATCCACCATGTCTCATCCCAAAGGGTGGAAATAAGGGCTTTCACCTCAAATCTCTTCTCAAAGAGACATGCATTAACAAGAGATTACACTTTAGACTTCTCTCTCAAAGAGAAGAATGCATTAGTATAAAATATAAATAGATCACTGATGCTGAGACTTTAGGGCCGCATTCTCCACCATACCAATCTTATCTTGAAAGCACACAAACTTTATCTTGGAGAGAGGCTTGGTGAGAATGTCTGCCATCTACTCATTAGTACTAATGTATCTCAACTAAATAGCATTGCTTTCCACCATGTCTCTAACATAGTGATACTTTATCTCCACATGATTTATTTTGTCATGAAACACGAGATTGATAGAAAGATTTACACAACTTTGTTATCACAATGGATAATTGTAGCCTCTAAGGATTGCCCAAACAATCCTACAAGAAGTTTTTGAAACCAAATTGCTTCTCGTGCTCCCACACATGCTGCAATATACTCGGCCTCTGTAGAGCTTAGTGCCACTGAAGACTATTTCCTATTGCACCAAGGAATCATCGCAAAACCCAAACTAAAATAACAACCAGAGGTGCTCCTCCTATCAGTGACACACCCTACCCAATCGGAATTAGTATATCCATGCAGCTTCAAGTCCATATCAGAAGAATATCTCAGGCCATATCCAACTATGTCGCTCAAGTATCTCAGAATATGTTTTTTTGCAACTAGATGCATTTTCTTTGGTTCACACATGAACTGGCTAAGTGCACTCAGTGCATAGCAAATATCTGGTCTAGTATTGACTATGTACATCAAAGACCCAATCATCTACCTATATAGTGTAGAATCCACCATATCCGAAATAGCTACAGCCTGTCTTAACTTATGTAAGATGGTATCCATATTTGTGGACATGGATTTACAATCCATCATACCAAATCTCTTTAGAATGTCAATGGTGTACTTCCCTTGACTCAGAATGATCCCATCAGATTTTTGCCAAACTTCTAACCCAAGGAAGTAGTGCAATAAACCAAGATCCTTCATCTCAAATGACTTACATCCAGCTTCACCCAAAGCCATAATCCATAGTTCTAGAAGCCTCAACCCAAAAAGAAGTTTAAAGATTTTGATCATGGATTATGGCTTTGGCTTCTTCCACAATAGTTCTATTTTTCCTTTCCGCTACACCATTTTATTGAGGATTATAGGGAACACAAAACTCCCTCTTAATCTCATCTTCAATGCAAAAATTACGGAAGTTACTGGAGGTGTACTCTACTTGAGCTTTGAATTCCTTAAATCTCATAAGTACCTCTTCAAATTCTTTACTCTTCAAGAAATAGATCCAAGTCTTTCTCGAGTAGTCATCAATAAAAATAACATAATACAAGAATCCAATCAAGAATACAACATACATAGGACGACATAAATCTGAATGAATGAGTTCTAAAATATATTTGGATCTACTTTCACTACTATAAAATGTAATTTCAGTATTCTTACCCAATGCGCAACCTTTGCAAGTGCCTTCATGCTCTTGGTTGAGTTTTGGAAGGCCTGTAACCATCTTCTCCATTGTAGGTAGTGCACGAAAGTGAAGGTGACCCAATCTTCTATGCTAAATCTCACAAGTACTTGATGATTCATGATGTAAGGCTTGAGGAGGATGAGTTCAAATTTTGTAAAGACATCCATGTCAAACTACAATGACTTGAGTCATCTTGATGTTTGATTTCTTTGGCCATGCAAGGACTTTGCCATCTACGAATGCAATTCAATATTCATTGTCTTTCAAGGCTGATATGGAGACAAGATTTTGCTTAATTCTTGGAATGAATAGTACATCATTCAATTGTAAGGAAATGTCTGAATTTAAGTGAAGAGAGGAGATCCCAACTCCTTTAACGGAGTAACTAGTATCATCTCCAATGATCACTTGCTCATTTTAATTTCTCTCCACCAAATCATTTAGATTTCCTCTAAATCCAGTAATGTGGCGAGATACACCACTGTCAATTAACCAAGTATTATGGTCAGTAGGCACATTACTTGAAAGGGCTGAATAGAATATGAATCCATCTGAATCCTTTTGTGGAAGAGTCTCACCAACATCCGCAATGGAAGATTGAGGCATAGGCCTAGTTGGACATTCTTTTGCGTACTGACCATATTTGTCACATCTAAAGCATTGGACTTTTGAAATATTCTTCCTTCTTTTGAATGTAGGAGCACCATTGAATTCCTTATCTTTCTTCCTTTTGAAATGTCCTTTCTTACCCTTCTTATTTGAGGAGTGAGAGGCAAGAACATGAATGTCTTCATTTGTAGAGCTTTGGCCAATGCCTCTTGTAGCCAATCTTGACTCTTCTTGAATGCAGTCTGTCTTCAATCGATCAAACTTAGGGAGTTTTGATCTTGCGCTTATCCCTTGTATAAATGACTCCCATGATGAAGGGAGACCATTAAGTGCCAACATGGTTAATTCTTTGTTGTCTATAGTGTGTCCAATGGTAGAGAGTTGATCTCTCAATTTGATAATCCTCATGAAGTATGAGATGATGGATTCTCCTTTCGTCATCTTGATGTGGTGAAGTTGTTGCTTCAATGCAAGAACTCGACTTGTGTTGTTGATCTCATACACCTCTAATGTTTTGAACATGTCATATGTCATCATCAACTTGGAGATATTTGGCACAATGTGATCTTTCACAAAGTCAACCATCATTTTCTTTGCTTTGTTGTTCTTTCTCTTCCATTGAAGCTTCTCATCATCTTTAGTTGGTTCTGATACCACTTTCCCCACAAATTCGTCCAATCCATTTTCCTTCAAGTCAAGCATAACTCTAAACTTCCAAGAGATGAAGTTTGATGCATGCTCCAGTCTGCCTTCAACTTTAAGTCTGTTCACCATCTTGACATTGATAGATGTAATCAAACTCGAAGGAAATAATGAAGGATAACCCTGCTTCTATGAATCTGATCTAATCTTTTCCTATGCCTGCTCTGGTACCATGTTAAATTTCAATTAGATTTGAATAAGCAGGTAATTTAAAACTTTATTGGTACTTTGATCACAATATAATATCAATGGTGATATCAATAAATCACCATACACGACAATACATGAAATATGAACTGCACTGATGTAATAACTCGATTTGTTGTGGATATTCAATCTTCCTAAAGATGACTTCACTTTGTCACAGAATGAATATTATCTGCCATGAATGAATACAAAATACCACAAGAAATTTGTTCTGCCACAAATGAATGTCAACTGTAATGAATGGATATCAATAGACTGTGATATCAAATTGTTGTAGCTATCAAACTTGTTGTATGTGTTCGTTGATTGTTTGTCATAGAATGTCGATCTGCTTGTTGTATTATCTGATGCCAAGGAGGAGAAATATAATCTCCTTTATATATGTCAAGGGTTATGCTTCCCCAAGGGTCGACACCCTACAAAGAATCATGACCCAATGAAGGGTGGCGAATTTCAACATAAGTCGACCACTTAGCAAATTATTAACAAATGACCAATCGGCTTATACATATATCGAATATCATTAGCAAGCTTATTAATCATGCACATCGAATAAGGTATAAGGCATAATTAAATAGATAATTGTAACACAAAATGTGTAAGGTCAATATGTCATTCACACATTTGGATTTGCTTAGTTGGCTTGAAGGAGACCGACTAACATTATATCATCAACACGATAGTCCTCTGGGACTTTATAGAAGAGGAGACGAAAGCATAAATGATCAACAGATAGATAGCTAGTCAAAACTCGGTACTGGAAGAGGAGGAGGTTTAGAGCCGACGATTTTTTATGATATGGTTTTTGTTAGTCCTAGTAAGTTTTGTTTTATCTAAAAATCATGTTCATGAAAATCATTTTGAAAACCGTTATGAAAAGACAAACTGTTTCTTGGAAATGGAAAAGTTTTGATAAGATATAAAAATGGATGATTAGTAGATAGAATGGGGGGGAGTACTTTCAAAATATTAGACTTGGTGTTGTTTTCTGAAATGCAAATGGATTATATAGTTTCTTTCTAAATATGGAAACTTTAGAATGGTTTATCTATACTTAGACTTTGTGCTAATATGGATAATCTATGTGTTCTTCCTATGTGAATGCTTACTATTTAAGTTTTCATATGATGAACTGTTTTAAAGCTTGTCTTACCTAATACACTCATTTCTATATGATGTTCATCTTTCTGTGAAGTATTATATGACAATGACTAGTTAATGATCTAGAGAAAATTCACTCATCAATTTTATGATTGTTATAGTTAGAAATTTTGTCTTTCTTGCTTTCTAGTTAAAATCACACCCTAGAAAAACTTTAAAATTATATCATAAAAGGGAATTGTACCTCTAAAATTCATAGGAAAGTTGTAGAAATAATTTCAACTTATCCTATTATTGATTGATAGTTTTTTCTATTGTGTGGGCATAGAGTCATTGTTATATTTTAAAGAGAACAAAATCTCTTAACCAATAGAAGTATTTGCTTGTTTAACTAGTTTACTAAGTTAGTCTTTATATCTAATTTGTTTCATTGGTTGTTCATTTCTTGTCTTTCTGATTGATCAACTGACACCAGTAATTTTGGCATACAATATTTTTTCACAGCTAGAATTAAAAGCCCCCCTATTTTCACCAATATGAAATATATTGCACCCTCATTTTTGGGATATTAAACCCCCCAATATGAATGCACGTGATATAATATTGCCTAACCAATGAAGCCCCTGTGGGTTTTTTTCCTGAAAAAGGTTTTCCCTATATAAATCACTATGTTGTGGTATGCATGCTCTTTATATTTATTTCTGCTAAGTTTCTATAAATATTATAAATACCTAAAAAAGTTTGCAAAACACTCCTCTCAAGGTTAGTGTAGGAAGTTGTTTCACTACCTTAACTTTCTTTTAGTTTCCTCATATGAGTTCTATTGGGAAGTAAACTAGTCTAGTAAGATGTTCCTTTTTGGGGTTTTTTGATATTTTGGTCGACCTCCTCAGCTTCTTCTAGCTCTATTGGTGTATTCTCTTAGGGAGGATCTATTTTGTTTGACTTTCCACCTTGGCCCTTGTGGCTCGTTCTTGATAATTTCCTTGGGGTTTTGTTATCTCAGTCAATATATTCATTGGCTTTGTTCATTATGGTTGTAGATTGTTGGGTTTTATTTTGGTGACTTTGAGCTTCGACTCTATCTATTATGCTTCGGTTGGGCATTGAAGAAGCCCCATATACTCTAATGTAATTAAACTTTAATTATTAATAAAATTATTTGTAATGAAATAACTTGCACAATAATAATATAACAATAAATATGTTGCAAATACTTGATAATAATATTCCACTTTGAGGGGGATGTTAGGTCTCGGAGACAACTGAGATCGGGGGGGGGGGGGGGGGGTGAATCAGTTGTCTATTAATTTCAAACCAAATATAACTTATCCAAACTTAATGTATAATACCGGTAAACCAAACTTTATGCCAGTAAATAGTTTTGACAGTTAATTGTAATGCCGATAAAGTTTAATGCATGAAACAAAAAGACAAATAACATCCACAACACATAACATAGATATTTGTACGTGGAAACCCTATAAGGGGAAAAAACCACAGTGGGAAACCTTACCCACAATCAGATGATACTATTGCAAATAGTATGTGTGTACAATATGGAGTTTGTACATGCAAAAAGGCCAACTAGCTAGAGCTCACTGCTCAATCACAAAATGAGAGTCACATTGACTACAATTGGATGGTTAAATCCAATGATAATGTACTACTCAAAATAGCATCTTCATATGTTGGATTCAGTACTGGTTAAGCTCTGATTTGCCTTCTTCAAAACCTCCTTGAATCTTGAATGATGTCTGCATGTATAACTCTTCTTATATTCACATATACCTTATTATATTCCTCTTCCACTCTCACACTAATCTCACAAATGAGATCTTACATATATACCAAAACCTAAGACCAAATGTGTAGGTTGGCTCACTAAAGATATTATAATAAATTCAATTACAAATGAATCAATATACGATGCATCATGTCGGCTCAATGCATTTACAATAATAACAAATCATCTTCATAGTGTGTCATGCTGATCTGGAATAGATAACGCTTACTGGTCCATAACCTAGACCTATTTGCCGATAACAGCAAATATGCAAACCCAATTAGATCAATGACCAAATCACCAAAACAAAGTGACCAAACAATGTCTTTGACATAACCAAGTAATCTTCAAGTCATCCTTAGTGCTGGTGAATAGTATAACCTGTCAGTGAACCAGATATCGATGACTGTGCATAAGTCACTGAACATGTCGGTGAACATACCCAAGAATCTCCAAGTGTTGATAAGTGTTGACAAATGTTGACATCAATGACAAAACCAATGCAATACATCCAAAATATCAACAATCTCCCCCTTGGCATTGATGGCAACACAAGATGGAAAAACCATTTAAGTGCCAAAACAAAAATACCAAAAACCAAAAACCAACAATCTCCCAAAGAGATCATTAACCAGAGATCAAAATACAGATACAGAGAGTAACAATCTCTCCCCCAAGGAATAATGTCTCCCCAAAAGATAATGTGTTTTTCCATAGATATCTCTCCCCCTTTGACATCAAATGCCAAAGCAATAAAAAAACCAGATTCAAACATTTATTACAAAATACCAACTTATCAATTTATCCAACTACTCCTCCTGAGAAGTAGCTCTCCTCATCAAATCCAGGAAAAAGATTTCTTTGTTAATTATGTCGGTTTGATGCCAAGCATCAACTGTCTAAGTCTTTACCGGTGGGGGTATAACCCCAAGCTGCTCTTTGAGATATTCAAAAGTTTCCTTAGGCAAAGGCTTAGTAAAAATATCTGCAATTTGCTCTTTAGTATTCACATAAACCAATTTCACTTCTTTTGCTTCAACATTCTCTTTCAGAAAATTGGATTTGATAGAAACATGTTTAGTTTTTGAGTGAAATACCGGATTCTTAGATATATCAATTGCTGCCATATTATCACAGTAAATGGTTAAAGGTTCTTTGCATTTTACCTTTATGTCCTTCAACATTTTCTTAATCTATAATACCTGGGTACAATTAGTTGTTGCTGCAACATATTCTAATTTTATTGTTGATAAAGATGTGCAACTCTATTTCTTGCTCAACCAAGAAATTAATCTGCTACCAAGAAAGAATTCTCTGCCAGTGGTGCTCTTCCTGTCATCTACATCTCCTGCCCAATTTGCATTTGTGTATGCACATAAATCAAAATTTTCATCTTTAGGAAACCATAAACCAAGATTTGTTGTGCCTTGTAGATACCAAAAAATCATTTTTACTACTGGCTCATGATTTCCTTTAGGATTACTCTGAAATCTTGAAATAATACATATTGCATTCATAATATCAGGTCTTGTTTGTGTCAAATACAATAAACCTCCTATCATAGACTTGTATCTTGTTGGATTAACAGGTGTTGATTCATCTTTCAATGATAGTTTATCAGTTGTAGTCATAGGTGTACTTACCAGTTTAGAGTTTTCCATGCCAAATTTCTTTAGTAATTCCTTCAAGTACTTTGATTGACATATGAATATACCTTTATCAATTTGTGAAATCTGCAATCCTAAAAAGAATTTTATCTCCCCAATAATAGACATTTCAAATTCTTCCTGCATCTTATTAGAAAAGTCTTTACATAATCCATCTTCTCCTCCAAAAATTATATCATCAACAAAAACTTCTATAACCAAGATGTCATCATTAGTCACTTTGTAATATAAGTTGTTGTCAGCATTACCTTTGTTGTAACCAATCTTCAAAAGATATTTGTCCAATCTAGCATACCAAGCTCTAGGAGCTTGCTTTAATCCATATAAAGCTTTCCTTAACCTGCAAATCATATCTTTGTCATTTATTAATGAAAATCCATCGAATTGTTCAATGTAAACTTCCTCTTCAAAATCACCATTCAGAAATGCACATTTAACATCCATTTGATATACTTTATAGTTCTTGTGTGCTTCAAAAAGCTAAGAATAATCTGACTGCCTCAATTCTAGCTACCAGTGCAAAGGTTTCATTATAATCAATTCCTTCTTTCTATGAATATCCCTTACACACTAATCTTGCTTTGTTTTTTATTACTTTACCGTCTTCATTGAGTTTATTTCTGAATACCCATTTAGTTCCAATTATATTTTTGTTTTCGGGTCGGGGAACCAATGTCCATGTGTTATTATTTTCAATTTGTTCCAATTCATCTTCCATAGCTTTAATCCAATGTTTATCTTCACATGCCTCATTAACTGATGTTGGTTCAATTTGAGAAATTAAACACACCTCTTCATTTGCCAGTCTTCCTCTAGTCATAACACCTTGATATTTGTTCCCAATTATTTGACTTTCAGAGTGGTTCAATCTTACATACCAGGGTGTTTTTACTTCTTGTTGTTCTTCAGTCACTGTGGAATTTTCAGATAATGTCGGTGTGATTGGATCAACATTCTGTACCGGTGTACTTATTGTAGGTTCATTTGATATTATCTCTATTGCCAGTTCAGAGTCCGTGTACCTTGAATTACCTCTAAATTGTTCATCAATCTTCACATTTGCACTCTCAACGATTTTCTGTACTCTTATTAAAATATTTATATGGCTTTCTCTTAGATGAATAACCAATAAATATTCCTTCATCACTTCTAGGATCAAATTTTCCAATGTACCCATCTCTCCTAATATAACATTTACTTCCAAATATTCTAAAATATTTAAGAGTAGGAGTATTACCAGACCATAGTTCATGAGGGGTCTTACCGGTTTCACCTTTGATGTGAACTTTGTTGAATGTGTAAACCGTTATACTCACTGCTTCTCTCCAATATATATGAGGTCGATTTTGTTTTGATAACATACTTCTAGCTTCATCCAGAATAGTTATGTTCTTTCTTTCCACAACTTCATTTTGTTGGGGTGTCCGAGGTGCTGATAGTTGTCTTCTAATTCTATTCACTTCACAAAAAGTATTAAATTCCTTAAATGTGAATTCACCTCCTTGATAAGATCTCAAACATTTAATTTTCTTATCGGTTTCATTCTCTACCATCACTTTGAATAGTTTGAATTCCCCAAAAGCTTCTGATTTCTCCCTAAGAAAAGTAACTCAACACATTCTAGAATAGTCATCAATGATTAGCATAAAATATCTATCTCCTTGTAAGCTTCTAGTTTTTGTTGGACCACATAAATCAGTGTGAATTAAGTCAAGAACATTATTGGATTTTTCTGGAATACTCTTAAAAGTTTCTCTAACTCGCTTTCCAAATTGGCAGTCCTTACATACCAAATTGTGAGGTTTAACAATCTTAAGTAAATCTCTTACTACCTTAGTTGTACTGATTTTCACAATGCAATCAAAATTAACACGACAAAGTCTCTTATGCCATAACCAACTTTCATCAATATGTGAAACCAAGGATGCTTTCTCATTGTTATTCAAATGAAAGATATTACCTCTAGTTTGATTACCAATTGCAATTTCCAAGTCAGTTTTGTTCATGATTGTGCATTTTTCATTCTTGAATTGTAATTGAAATCATTTTTCAACTAATTGACCAACACTCAAAAGATTATGCTTCAAACCTTCAACATAGTAAACATTATCAATATCGTATTTACCATCAAAAGATATAGTGCCTTTTCCTCTGATCAAACAAGCTTTGTCATCCCCAAATCTTACTAGACCTCCATTGTATTCCTAAAAGGTTAAGAATTTACTTTTATCACCAGTCATATGATATGAACATTTAGAATCAATGATCCATTAATCCGTATCTTCAATTTTAGCTGCCAAGGCCTACTCTACCTGTTGAACAGTAGGTGTTGGTTGATCTTCTGTTATAGCAACAAAAACCCATCCATTGTCTGTCAGTTCTTCATCAGAATCATCAGTAACTCCTTCATCAGCATAGTAGCATAATTTGTCTCTATTCTTCTTAAATCTGTATCTCTGATATTTAGGGTTAGGCTTATATGTCCTTTTAGCTTCCTCTTTCAATCTTGCATGTCTATCAGGACACCTAGATGCCATATGACCAATTTTATTGTAGTTAAAACATTTAAATGGTGCTTTACCTTCATACTTACTTCCAACTGGACCTTTAGGCATTTTCCTTGCAAATAGTGCTTCAAGCTCTTCCAATTCTTCATTCTCCCTTCTGATTTCTTCAAGTTCTCTTGCATAAAATGCTTTCCAATCATATTTTTCAGATGATGATGATGCCTTGAAAGCTAAATCTGTCTTAATTGTAGCAACAGGACTAAATTCCTCAAGTTCAAAAGCTGAAAGTTTTCCAGCCAAAGTGTCTCTAGATACTGATGCATTAGGCATTATTCTTAATTCATTTATAGTAGTTGCTTTCATTTTATATGCCGGTGGCAAAACTCTTAAAACTTTAGAAACAATTTCATCTTCACTTAAGGATCCTCCACAACATTGTATACCCAAAACAATTTCATTTACTCTTTCCATAAATGCATAAATCCTTTCATCTTCTTCCATTTTCAGATTTTCATACCTGGCCCAGAAGCATTCCAACTTTGCAATTTTGACTGTGGTATCACCTTCATTCTGTTAGGATTTCCACATATACTGAGAGGGGGGGGGTGAATCAGTATCTAACTGGTGTACATAATTTCTTATCTTAAAACATGCATAATATATTATAACAATGTACCGGTATGCAAGAAATAATGCAATAAACAGAATTAAAAACATCTACATGAAAAGCACACCATGACACAAGGATTTAACAAGGAAACTCAGTGTAGGAAAAACTTCGGTGGGATTTGTGACCCACAATATCCACTTACTGGCCAATAAGAGAATATTACTTACAATTGGGGCTTCCACATGCAGGAAGGCCAACTGCCTAGAGCTCATTGCTCAAATGGGAAGTCTCACTGACTTACAATGTGGATTATACAAATCCAGTATCTTGTACTACTTTATAATAGCATCTATAATGCCTGATTCAGTACCGGTTGTTACTCTGCTTCTTACATAAACCCTTTACCCTATATTTTGCATAATAGGTCTTCCTTAATATTTCGCATACATCACTTCCTTCACTTTCTTCCTTACTACCAAAATGTCTACAATGATCTCTTTTATATATAAGAGTCATTTTACAACATGCCAAGTCGGCTTACAAAGTTAATAATAAACAAAATATAATATAACAAAATCTTGTTGGCCTCTGTGTCGATATACTTCCTTTCTCTGTGCTGGTGTCGGTGTCCTAAGTGTCGGTGTAGAGTCTGATCGTTGATGTCGGTGCACTAACTTGCCAGTGTAATGCCTTGCCAGTGTCATGGGATTGTAAGGTTGCCATCAATGACAAAACCTTCAATCACATACAATGTCTCATTGGAGTGTGTATATGCTAACAATCTCCCCCTTTGACATTGATGGCAACACTCATGAGAAATTTTAAAAGTGTATCCAAAAATGTGAAGTCCAAAAATGTTATCAAAAATGTGTGTGCTCCCCCTGAGCATATGATTCTTGTGATGTTGAATTTTCTTATCCCACTACTCCCCCTTTGACATCAATGACAAAGGTTGTCAAGATGTCAGTAGAGTTTGTAGTTTCAACCTTGTAACTGGGTAGTTACAATTTGAAATATATCCGCCAAAATCAAGTTTATACTCTCCATAAACTTTTTACTATCTCTTATTGTTGTCTCTATTCTTTTAACTATACTGGTGAGATGCTACAAATGCTTTGCCAGTGTTTTCTGTCCCTGTATTAGTGCCTTAGATACTTCCTTCTGTAATGATGCTAAATAGTCCAATCTTGGACTCAGTTTTAATCTTAGATGCTTTACCTTATTCACTATTCTCTCCTTTTCTCTTTCAAATTTAAGTAATTCTTCCTCAAAATTTGTTATCTTTTGTTCAAAAATTGATAATGTATCAGGTGAGTTAACAAAATTATCTGCAAGTTTGTTGATTTCATCATGTACCTTGCTCATTTTCTTATCAATATCTAAAGTCAAAAAGTTTGTCTTACAGGTGTCTTTGTATAGAGTTTTGTACTCTTAATAAATTACATAGTTTAGGTAGAAGTGTGTCAAAATTTCTAGTACACTTCTTTATCTGCTCATCAAAGAATCTCTGCTTTTCAATTTCTACTTTGTCCTTCAATGTCTCTTCCTTTATTTTCTCAATGTTTTCTGTGATATATTTACACAAGGTATCAAGTTGTCCTAAAGAATCTTTATTGTCTATATTACAGTTAGGAGCAATTACCTTCAAAATTGGTATGGTGTCATCTATTGCCTTATAAGCTTGTGAGCTGCAATCTGTTATCTTTTTAATTGAATCCAATAGTACCTCAGTCACATTAGTTGATTTGTAGCCTGATGATGAACTTACATTCTAAGTACCGCCAGTGGAAGTAACCAAGCTTGTATTGACCTCTGGTAGGTATGTTTCTGTTTGCATTTCCTTAAACAATGGTTTTTCTACTTTCTCAGTAGCCGGTGGCACTGTTTCCTTATGAACCTGTTCTGTTCTTGTTGTTGTTCCTATTCATGAGTCTTTTACTCTATTTGTTTCTCTATTTGTTGCATTGTCTCAGTCTCAGTCTGAGTCTCTACCTTTTTCTCTTTGTCATCTGCCAATTTCTCCTGTGTGTTATTAGTTTTCTTAGCTACCAGAGGCTCACTAGCCATTTCAGTCTTATCAGCTGTATCTTTGTCTACCACAATGTTGATCTTTTGAGTATCAACATCCACAGTATATAAGACTTTGGGATTAGGATTAACATCCTCTACATCCATACTTTCAACTGTCGTTTGATCTTTTGTAACTGTTGTTTTTACTGATGGAGTAATCAAAGGAGGTGGATGTAAGTTGTCTTTAACCTTGATACTGGGTGGTCCACCAACTTTACCTTTACCCTTGTCTCTTTCTTTCTGATATACCTTTATAGGTTTGTGACTCATGTATTCTTCTTGTTTGTCTTTTTCCACTAGGAAAATGTCCCATGCATTTTATGTCTCCTCAGTCACATCATTAACTCTTCCAACCATCAAAGCAATGTGCCAGTGTGCAGTAAAAAACACTGACCGATTGGCTTCAACAATTAAGTCATCAATTTCTTTGGGTGAATTCACTAGATATACAACAAGTAGTTTTTCTATCTTTATTTTCTTGTCAAGTTTTACTACTGCTTGTCTTCTTGCTTTTAGTCTTTTAAATAGTTCATCTGGTACTTCATTTACTACTTCTATCAAAAATTTCTTATACATATCCATATGCAATATAACACTGTTTTCTACTTGTTCTTTTTCATCAGCTGTCAGAGTGTCATATATTTTCTCTATATTCTTCAATTTTCCTTTCTCTGTAATTTCATTTAACAGTATATCAAGAGGGGTCAAGTCCTTGTTTGTCCTCTTCTTCTTCTTGGGTGTCAATTTCTTCTTCTTTGGTGTAGTATTTCTTACTGGAGATCTCACTGTTTGTTGTTTTTGTCTTGTCCTCCTAGGTGAGGGTGTGGTTGCCGATGAGGGATCTCTTTTTCTTACAACTCTTTTGAAAGTTGCAGGCATGTCATTCTCTGAAGATGTGCCTACCGATGATAGGTGAGTTTCAGGTTGTGGAATTTCTAACTCATCCTCTGTTATACCAGTTTGTTCCATTACTTTATCTTTGATCTCCTTTGCTTGCCTAAAACCTTTCCTTACAACTGCCTCAACCTTTTTTACTCTTTTCTTTAATTTTATTTGACTTTCAATAGTTTATGCACTACCAAATATTCCTTCCTTAGGTTCTTTAGGGGCTTCCAAAAGTGCTTTAGCATATGTTTCAATTATATGATCATCGGTTTCATAGCCCATCTCTATTACCCAAACAGTCCTAAGGATGACTGCTTCCATCCAGATCTCATCCTTTTTTATTACAAAGCATATTTCATCCTTATATTTGTCAATAATCTTTTGTGATAACCTGATTCTTTTCTTCATTTTGGCCTTTAGTGCTTGTAAGAAATCATGGATATTGTTTTCCTTATCTTCTCCCATATTGTTGAATAGTTCTGTTAGCTATTTACCTACCGATATATCATATCCAAGTTCTTTGTAGCCTATACCGGGAACCTATTTGGTTATATGTAGCATCAGACATACTAACAGATTTCCAAATTTAAAAGTTCCTTTCTTGTCCTTCTTAATCTTGCCTAAGTTGTCAATTAATTCATCCTTCAACCACTCACATACATCAATCTTTGCATTATCTGTGACCATATCATAAGCACTCTTAATACATAAACTTGAAATTGAATTAAGTATATTTGCATGAGTAGCTTTATATCCTAATATCATGCTGATAAATCTCACATTAATATCTGTTACATCATTTACTCTTAAGGACCTTCTGTCGGATGTGGCACCAGTTAACTGAGTAACTAGGTCATTGGAAACCTTCTTGGTTTTGTTTGGCCTTTTACCGGTGGTTGGTAACCCTATGACAACTTTCATAGCTTCCTTAGTGATTTTGTGAATTGCATCTAACCAAAAAAATTCACCATGTACCCTGCTTAAGACTATCCTAATCACATCCTTGGGAAATTCAGGAATGCTAAGGATCTCTGTAAATCCTAGGGTTTCAATGATCTTGTGTTCATCTTTTACATTGTTGGATTCATCACATATGACAATTTTAAACATTGTTTTAATCTCTTCATCTTCTAGTTCCTCAATGTTACAGTGAATGTAAATTCTGGGGTCTTCAGCATAAACAACTCCTTTAGGAATTTGAGAAAAAGCACCTAAGGTATCATCTTTCTTTGCTACCTCGGGAACTAATTGAAATATGGGCCTAGGTCTTTTTATAACTTCAACAATAGTAGGGTTTGCTATATATTCAATTGTAGAGGTGGATGCCATGATAAAATACCTTTTACTGCCTTTAGGATGGATAATTGCTTGAAGTGTTCTTGCCTCTTGCTCGAAATGCTTTAGCTCAAAATCTTTGTGCTCTTCGTAGGTTTGAAATCTTAGTGAAATGAAATGGAGCCAAAACCTCAAATTTATAGTGTCTTTTTGCCATCTACCATATTAAATGCATGCCGGTTAAGTATTCACTTAACATTGTCTACCGATAATAAGTAATTTTCAACTTCTCATCTCTAATCGAGGGAATAATAGTACATGTGTTATTAGATTGTCAAACCCTCAAGGAAACTTTCTTCAAGTAGATGAAGAACTTCCTGTCGGTGGAGCACTGCTCTGTCCTGCTGGTGAAGCATCACTTTGTCCTGTCGGTGAAGCATTGACTGGTTCTACCGGTGGAGGAGTATTCCCAATATTTAGATCAACTTTCTAATCCATTTTTTTGAGAATTCTTGCTTAACCTCTTCAACCTTTTCTTTACCTTTCAAGTTAGAACTTTTGTTGTCTACTGGTGATCCTTTACTTCTACAGAATTTTGCAATATGCCCAATCTTGTTACATGCATAACAAGTTACATTATTCTTCTGAATAGCTTTCCCATAACCTATGCCGGTTTATGTTCTGCATTGATTGGATAAATGTCCAAATCTTCCACAAACATAACATCTCACATTCATTCTGCAATTATCAGAGTTGTAACCAACTTTGTTATATTTTGAACATTGACCGGTGGGTGTGTTGATATTCTGATAATTTCTAGATCTACATTCATTTGCTCTATGACCATACTTATTACAGTTAAAGCATTTTCCATTGAATTTATAAGCATTAGGTTGTCTTACCGGTTTGCTATGTCTTCAGTATTTGCAGTATGGGAGCTTTCACCAACTTCAAAGCCAATTCCAAAAGTGTCACCTTTAGGCTTTTTATTCTTCAACAAGGTGCCAAGTTCCTTTGAGCTTTTCTTGAATTTTTCTTTATGTTGATTTGCAGTTTCTAGTTCTCTTTATAAGACCTCTTTCTGTCTCATCAGTTCATTGGAGTCATTCTAAGTGTGCATCAGATCTGTCTTTAACATGTCATTTTCATAGCTAAGTCTTGTGTTCTCATTTGCTGCATCACTTAGTATTTTGGTCAATTCGTCTTCATTCTTCTTTCTATCCTCAATCTCTTTACAAAATCTCATAGTCATATCCTGCATCTCATTCTTTGTTGTCATGTTCTCTTGTTTCAGCTTATTTATCGGATCATTAAGTGATTCCTTTTCATCATTCTCATTTTGCATCTTTTCACAAAGTTCTCTTCTCTTATTTCTTGCAACAGTAAAATTCTCTTGAAGTGCCTGAATGATATCCTGAGCTGCCCTTAAATCATCTTCTAGTTTGATATTTTTCAATTTCTCCGCATCATAGTCTGAAAGAGCTCTTTCAAGTTGCTTCATCAGATTTTCCATTTTTACCGATGTCAAGATCTTCCTCAAGCAGTTAGGATTCTAAAAATAGAGGATCAGGCTCTGATACCAATTGTTAGGATTCCCACAAATACTGAGAGAGGGGGGTGAATCAATATCTAACCAGTGTACAAAATTTCTTATCTTAAAACATGCAGAATATATTATAACAGTGTACCGATATGCAAGAAATAATGCAATAAACATAATTAAAAACATCCACATGAAAAACACACCATGACATAAGGATTTAATGAGGAAACCCGGTGTGGAAAAAACCTCGGTGGGATTTGTGACCCACAATATCCACTTACTGGCCAATAAAAGAATATTACTTACAATAGGGGCCTGCACATGCAGGAAGGCCAACTACTTAGAGCTCACTGCTCAAATGGGAAGTCTCACTGACTTACAATGTGGATTATACAAATCTAGTATCTTGTACTGCTTTACAATAACATCTATAATGCCTGATTCAGTACCGGTTGCTGCTCTGCTTCTTACATAAACCCTTTACCCTATATTTCGCATAATAGGTATTCCTTAATATTTTGCATACACCACTTCCTTCACTTTCTTCCTTACTACCAAAATGTCTACAATGATCTCTTTTATATATAAGAGTCATTTTACAACATGCCAAGTCGGCTTACGAAGTTAATAATAAACAAAATATAATATAACAAAATCCTGTCGGCCTCTGTGCCGGTATACTTCCTTTCTCTGTGTCGGTGTCGGTGCCGGTGTCTTGAGTGTTGGTGTAGAGTCTGATCATTGATGTCGGTGCACTAACTTGCCAGTGTAATGCCTTACCGGTGCCATAGGATTGTAAGGTTGCCATCAATGACAAAACCTTCAATCACATACAATGTCTCATTGGAGTGTGCATATGCCAACACATTCAATGTTTCCAATTTCTCCCAAATAGCTTTAGCAGTAGATCAGATTGATAATCCCATGATTTGCTGATCTGACAATGCGCTCAAACGTGCTTCTCTTGCTTTGTAATCATTTTCTTCATCTTTAGCCAATGTTGGTGGATTAGGTTGACCTTGAGTAGGACCAACATAGCCATTCTTTGTAACATCCCATATGTCTTTTCCAATGCAATTCAAATGTGTCTCCATTCTGATTTTCCATATACCATAGTTGGTTCCATCAAGTTTCGGACTGTTCTTCCTGAAATAGCTAGTTCCCATAGAATCTCCTCAAGCTGTTAAACTTCTGCAAAAGAGGACTAGGCTCTTATACCAATTGTTAGGTCCAGGAGACAACTGAGAGGGGGAAGTGAATCAGTTGTCTATTAATTTCAAACCAAATATAACTTATCCAAACTTTATGCTGGTAAATAGTTTTGACAGTTAATTGTAATGCCGATAAAGTTTAATGCATGAAATAAAAAAACAAATAAATCCACAACACATAACACAAATATTTGTACGTGGAAATCCTATAAGGGGAAAAAACCACGATGAGAAACCTTACACACAATCAGATGATACTACTGCAGATAGTATGTATGTACAATATGGAGTCTGCAAATGCAGAAAGGCCAACTGTCTAGAGCTCACTGCTCAATCACAAAATGGGAGTCACACTGACTACAATTGGATGGTTAAATCCAATGATAATGTACTGCTCAAAATAGCATCTTCATATGTTGGATTCAGTACCGGTTAAGCTCTGATTTGCCTTCTTCAAAACCTCTTTGAATCTTGAATGATGTCTGCATGTATATCTCTGCTTATATTCGCATATACCTTATTATATTCCTCTTCCACTCTCACACTAATCTCACAAATGAGATCTTACATATATACCAAAACCTAAGACCAAATGTGTAAGTCAGCTCACTAAAGACATTACAATAAAATCAATTACAATGAATCAATATGTGATGCATCATGTTGACTCAATCCATTTACAAATCTCTACCTAATCCTCCACACAAAATTCTATAACAATATGACGGCAAATGCAATGAACTAACAATAAAAGAAAGTGGGGGTCTCATTAATTACAGAGCATCTGGATTTCCAGTATTTCAGACTTGTGCGTATTCGGCAGGAAAGGGATTACCATTATGTCACTAAATTTCAAAGTGTGAAAAGAAGAGAGATATTATCATTGCTGGAATCTCCGCGTGGAATATGATCACACAAAAAATTAGAAAAAAATTCAACGGATGAGAGCTACATTTGGGTATTTTCTGAACTGATAAATTTTCAAATTGCGCGTTGACTAAGAAAGGCATTTGCAAGCTATCTGATTGGCATATAATGCACCTGCATATCATCATCACTACACCCACTCCTCTTGCGTGCCAGTGCCATCCATATTGCTTTCCCTTTCACTTTCTGCCAAAAGAAACACACCAACCACAACCTTAATTCCCTAACGTAGTCCCAGTTTCTTTTTGATCAGGAGGAGGTTTTCTTGAGGGTATCCCTGAAAATGTGCCCTCTGCGTATCATTTTGATATTTCTGTCGGCGAGTTTGGCCGGATTTTTGGCATGGAAGAGCTTCTCTTCAAAGGAAGACGAGATGGACGATCTTGGCAATCACAATGACGAGAACGGTGATGCTTCACACAAATCAAGGCCTCTTGCACAGGTCAGTTCTTGGTCTCTCTCCTAGTTTTTTTCTGTTTTCTTTTTGGTTGCTATATTTGATCAGAAAACAGCAGAACTCATTTGGTTAGATTGGGGAAGATTTGCATCCTTTTGAAGAATTGAACAAATTCCTAATCGATTTGGAAATAATATGAAATTGGGTGTTTGGCGATATGATTTATTCTGGTGGGCATATCTTGGTTAAGGCTATGGGTTGCCCTCGGTAAGATTTAACCACAGTTTTGAGATTATGTTAACAGGGGATATACTCAAATGTCGTGAAAAAAACAATTTGGGTGTTGGGGAATGGAGTGGATTTCGGGCCATGCTCAATGGCATGAAAAACGAATTTGGATTTTAGGGCAGTGGAGTGGATTTTAGAAAAAAAGTAATGATGGGTTGTGCTCAAATATAACAGAAGGAGTTGAGTCGGGTGTTTTTGAACAGTAGTAGATCGTTTTTTTTCCCTGCAATGGACCATTGCGCAAATGAACCAACGAAAAAGGATTTGAGTGCTTGGGAAAGGAATGAGCTTGCATTTGTTTTTCGCTGAATTAAAATTATGGATTGTTTATGACAGTTTACGGACATCGCAACCACATTTTCAAGATTTGTATATGTGCTTCAAGCTGGAATATTCTCAATACTCGCTCGCAAACGTTTCAAACTTACAATTAGTCTGTTAGATCATAGTTAAACCAGACATCAGATACCAATTCGGTTTTTGTAAGATTCAGAGCTTAAAAGGAACGTTTGTTTTACCATGTATATTATTTATTGTTTGAAGTTTTGAATATCGAGTCTAGTTTAATCTGATTCCTTGTCAATGCGCATACAGAAGGATTACAGAATATGCCCCATAATTGATACTCTACAATTCAAGCTCTCTCTCATATTGTACACCGTGTTGCCTGCATATTTGGATTTGAATATTTGTCATGCTCTTATGAGTGTTTCCCTTATTTTCACAACATAATCTCTCGGACAGAATGGAGTAGATTTGAATTCAATAGGATTTTTTATTTGTGTTGTGTCTTAATAAGGATTTATTTCTTGCAGGCATGCAATAAAGTCTCACTGGGTTTCTGGACCCTCGTGGACATGGCTAGTGGACAGTATCTGTGGCGCAATCTAGTGGGCAACAAAAATAAGGATGTCAAGGCCAGTTGAGGCATAGGATGTATTGCTACCGATTCTTTCATAATTGTGCATGGGTGCTCTAAAATAAGGTTAACATACAGTGACCCAGAGCTATCTATAGATGGGGTTTTTAGGATCCAACCCTTTTCCAGGAGTGTGAGAAAGCAGGTGTCTGTCTTGTTCAGGAATCAACAGAGTGTTGACTTTTGAAATCAGATTGTAACTTGCTGTACTATTGTTATTTGTGCTTGAATAGAATAGTAATTGTGTGTACAATTCTTGTACATATTTGTCGTTAATCAGAAACTTTGTTGCAGCTTTCTGCTGCCTTAAAAAATTGCAAGTAGTAACATTGTATTTGCTGCCTCCTAATGTGCTAATATAACCATATTAGCTTTCCATTTACACAGCATCGACCTGGCAAACTGATAATGTAAATAATTCAATTACTTGGGTTTAAAAGGGGAAAAGCATGAGCAAAACCCAGCTAATGAAAGATGCTAAAAAGTTCATAAAAATATGGGAGAAACTGCTATTGTTATTTCATGCCAAATATAGTGCATAGGAAGAAAAACAAACATAAGATATGAATAAAGAATTTGTTTAATGTTCTTAAGTGCTCGTGAAATTCAAGATAAGTATCATATTGTCAGTCAAGTACTACTACAACTCAAGTCTTAAGAGTACAAAACAAAACCTGAAACTACGGCTAGCCTCTAAGGCTACTAGACTATAGAAGCCCCTGTATCCCTGTTCTCCTCTGTACAACAGTAGTCATGATCATCAAATGCCTCATTCAAGATGGCCAAATCCTCATGCTTCTCATTGATTGAGATCCATTCTGAAAATCAGTGAAAAAGCATAAACAGAATCTAAAAAAGTTGAAAACCAGCAATGCCAGAGGCGTACACTAATTTGTGGATCACCTATTCAACTGTTCATGTTTCACATTTGCTCTGAATGAATGAAAAAGTTTGCTTCTGGAGTGAGAATTTGAAAAATAATTTGAAAATGAAAAACAAGAAATTATAAGGAAGAAAACAGAGATTTTTCAAAAACTGCCAAAAACTATGTTTTATTTGCAGTTTATTGAATAATCTGTCATGTTTTGCAAAGTATGGCCCAGTTGACTGGAAAACCTGGCCAGCTGGTTCAAACGGGCACAGCCCAAAGCCTGGGCTGCGGTTAACCATGCATTTTTCCTGTTCTTTGCTTCTACATTTGTAACTTTGAAGCAATTATTTGACCCAATCCTGTCTCAAGCAAGGTGAGCTCTAGCTTTTAAAGTTTTTAGCATAAATGTCATCTGGATGATATATTTGCAAATTTGAAATTCTTCAATTTAAAGTTACATTTCCTTTTAAAAATAATAAGGAATTCTCTCCCGGTGCTGTTGACATGCTGGATTTTATCAAAAGAGATAAACAGGAACAGGTATTTGTATTACTGTCATAATCCTCCACTCGTATTTGGAGACAAAAGTTGATAGGCCTGGGCTCTCTTTCACATGTGTTTACACCCAATATGGCTCATCTTGCAAAGGCTTGGCAGGCTCAGTTTAGGTAATATGTGGCTAACTTTTTTGCTGTTATGGTAGAACAGCAGCAAGTCCTCAGTTCTTCAGGTGGGCCTCCATTAACTTATGTAGAAGCAGAGCAATGAGGCAAGGGGCTCTCCTTGCAACCTGATCTTTATGGAATTGGGATTATAATGTGAATGTTTTGCGGGATATAGTTAGCAATGAGCATGGAAATCAAATATAGAAGAACTTAGAAAAGCTATGGTGAAACATTTAGAGAAGAAAGTTACATAGAATCTTCAGGATAACAAATCTATGATGATGTTTAGGGCTAGTTGCAATGCAGAGAAAATAGAAACTTCATGTTAAATGGATATAAACTTTATTGTATGCAGTCAAGATTTTAAGAAATTACTGTCATCTTCCTCCACTTATATTTGGAGACAAAAAAGTTGATGGGCTAATGATCTCTTTCATGTGTGTGTTTACGCCCAATGGGGCTTATCTTGCAAAGGTTTGGCAGGCTTATTTTAGGTAATATGTGGCTAACGTTTTTGCTGTCATGGCAGCTTGCATTCAGCAGCAAGTCCTCAGTTCTTTGGGTCGGCCTTCTTTAACTTGTGGAGAAGCGGAGGAATGATGTGAGGGGCTGCCCTTGCAACCTGATCTTTATGGAATTGGAATTATAATGTAAATGTTTTCCAGGATATAGTTAGCAACGAGCATGCAAATCATATACAGAAGAACTTAGAAAAACCATAGCAAAACTTTTAGAGAAGAAAGTTATATAGGTTATTATGCATGATAACAAATATATGATGATGTTTAGGGTTAGTTGCAATACATAGAGAAAACATAAACTTTATCTTAAATGGATATAAACTCTAGTAGTAATCCTGTTATTGCCAATAAATTGATCTTTGTATGTATAGAGTTGGCCATTTCATCATAAATGGAAGAAATTACAGAGAAATGATTAGATGATGCTGGCATCAAATACATGCACACGGCATCTTAAACTAGAATTGTTATTCATCTCAATGGAGAATTGGAACATAACCTACATAAACAAATCAAAGATGCTTTATTTCTGGTCTATTAAAAAGAACATTGTTTAGGCCAACTGCAATGCACAAATCTCTGATGCTGTGCGAAATGTTTGACTTTGGTAAGCTTTTAATTTTTAAATGCTAAAACTATTAGAAGGAAAAGAAAAAATACAATGAAACAATAAAACAATGATTAAAATTAAATACAGGTAACATTTTGAAAATCAAATTCGGTAGACACAATGATGTAGGCAGCCATTTGTGGCCTTTGTAAAATATTTTTTTAGAAGTATTTGATTATGTGAGCAAAGGTTTCCAAAAAGAGCACAGATACAGTGCAGCGAGGGCATGGCAAAGCCAAGCAAAAAAGGCATGTGAGAGCTTGATGTGAAGAGTTTATATGGTACTCATCCATTGTTAAAAACTCAGTTTACATGAGTTTATATGGTACTCATCCATTGTTAAAAACTCAGTTTACATGGAGTGTTCGCTATTTGCATTTTCATTTATAAGCTGCTTACTGTTGGTGTTGGAAATAAGCCACACCCGGACCGACGATGGACTGGTTCAAGAGGGGCCAGTAACTCAGTGGTAGAGCACTCCAGCAGCGTATGGAAGGTCCTAGGTTTGAGTCCTAGCTGGTCCATTTCTCAACATGGTATCAGAGCCAGGTCCAGGCTAGGAGCCCCAAGCACACGAGAGGTGTGGCTTAAGGGGGGGTGTTGGTGTTGGAAATAAGCCACACCTGGACTGACAATGGACTGGTCCAAGAGGCGCCAGTAGCTCAGTGGTACAGCACTCCAGTAGCATATGGAAGGTCCTAGGTTCGAGTCCTAGCTGGTCCATTTCTCAACACTTACCATCAGACCACCTCATAATTGTACTCAAAAGTAAATGTTAGGAGTTGCAATGAAAATCATAGGTTGATTATTGTTTATTCAGCTTAACATTGGAGGGAAAAGAGATAACATGTCCAAAATACAGGGGCTGATACTTGAATATAAACATTCCTATTACCCATGGTTGCAGAACAGCTAAGTAAGCCACATCTAGACTCAATACGCTTGCAGATCCAAGAAACTCATCTGGGGCTCCGAGATAACTAAATGCTCTGCTTATACCAATTGTTAAGCATTATAGCTTCTAATGTTCTGAGTGACCCCTAATAGCATTATAACTAAATGACCTGCGGAGTCAAATCGGACATCACAACATTTCAGTCATGGGTCACCAGTCTAAAGGGGTTATCCTTTGTGCCCTTACCTCCAATGGACATGTTATCTTCTGGACCTTCCCTCGATGATGCATAACAAGTCATTTCTAAGGATTCTCCCTAGCTTTTACACTGGCCCATTTAAGAATCAGTTCTATACTACTTGGCTTATGGCACAGTCAACCACATTAGAAGCACACAATATACCTTATGACAACAGCAAATGCAAGATCACGAGGTAAATCATAAATATAATAAAGCTTGGTTAAATTGTCTTAACGTAATCGAACTTAATTTCCGTGAACTTGTCTCATGTCTGAAAGCTTGTAAAAGCGTAAAACCAACCACAGGCAACAATAAATATCAAATTGTGGGTGACAGAAGACCATAACCGGCAAAGGTGGGGACAACATTTTTCTGCTTTATGTTGGCAACCATCAGTAGATTTGTCTAATCAGGTAATGACTCCCGCGCTACAATTTTTTCTTCTTTTTCCACTAGTTGAGCTGGTGAAGTGAACAGACCCTACCTAAGAAATATGATGATGGGTAATTAAAGTTTTATATTATGTTTATTTTGATCTTTGAGCCTGGGTCCATCTCACTGTGCACCTGGAGGTTTGATTCATTCCACTGACTTAATGTTGTTCTAATTAACATAGTAATTTATATTTATAAAATGTATAGTTAAAAATTGGACTTGGCAGTAATTTGGTTGATACAAAAAATTTAAAAGTTTTGGTCTTTTTTAAACATTAAAAAAGCATATAAATTTGTAAAAAAGTTCATGGGTTTTTGGTTTGTTGATGTATTTGAATTTTCTTTTTGTTAAAAATGGGCTTTTGGTTTGTTGATGTATTTGATTTTTTTTTTTTTTAAATTGGTTTTTGGGTAATCACTCAAGATTAAGGGGAATAATTAATTCAATATTTATGAATGTTCAAATATTTTCAATGTGAAAAGGACATTCAGATATTAAATTAAATATTTGGAAACAATTAGCGAGGAATTGGATTTTGTGTCATGATGGGAAGTTTGAAATATTTCTAATAATGACTTTCCCACCAAGTGGAGGGGCAAATTGAAATATTTCTAATTAATGATTTTCCCACCAAGAGCAAATTTGGAAAGCAAGAGTGGAGTGGGAAACAAAATATTTCTAGTTAATGATTTTTCCACCAAGTGCAAGTTTGTAAAGAAAGAGGAGTGTAAATTTGTAATTTTTTTAACTAATGGGTTTCCCACCAAATTGGCCAAGGACAAGATAAATACAAAGCATATTTGGGAAAATTGATCTTTATGCCATTTCTACTTCTCAATTTCTTATAGTATGGACTTCATGTTCTGCAAAATTCTTAAACCCCATTGTTCACATAGAGCAACTTCGTACAGTGGTTGCATCAAGATTTCACCAATTTTCCATCGTGTGTGTTTAGGGCTTAATTAATATTGTTGCAGTAATTCCAGATGTGTTTGTTGTTGTAATTAATCTTCTATCAGATCATATTCTGTGTATTTTTCATTTGTAAATCAAATAATATCAGTTTTTGGTGTTTAGAGTGACATTGGTGGTATTCTGTTGTAATATTTTTGTTAGTTTTGCTTATAAATTGGAGTTTGAATGTATTAATGTTGTTGCTGCAATAGATCAGTTTGAGACCTAATTATAGGATGCACATATCAGAAAATCATTTTCAGTAATGTTCTATAAAGTTTCATTTTAACTTAACCCTTTCTGTTCAAGAGTAGCTAACTAGTTTGGGTGTTTTCGGTGAAGTTGTGTGTAAAATTTGTGAATCTATTTTCTAGACCTAAGAGCAATATTAAATTTTTGCTTGGGGACATTACAATTTGAATGGTTCTAAATGAGTTCACCAAGGAAAAAAGTCTTGCTAAGTGTAAGGTCCCAACATCATAAGGGATGAGGTTAGGATTGTGCCCTTGGCAACTTTGATAGCATGGATGCCCCTCGGTCCTTGGGTCTCAATTGAAGAAAATTTAGCCAAAGGTTTGAGGTCTCATATTGGATAACAAAACAATCTTGTAGAAAATATAAATCCTCTATCAAAAAAGAAAATTTGGAAACCATATTACTAATTTCTTTGTATATAAATTAAAATTAGAGTTCAACACACATCATAAACCAAAATATTATTATTTACTTGGACAAATACAAATTTTAAAATACAAGATAAAATAGGCATATAAAATTAAATAGTTTAAAAGTTAATGTAATAGATTATAATCTTGTTGATATGTTTTGAAAAAATAGTTATAAAATTTCCTTAATTTTTATTTAGAAAGGGAATTTTATAGTAATAAAATGAGAAACAATATTCAAAAGAAAATAAATTAAACTCTCTTTTTCAATACATGCATGAGTTTGTGTTGTAGGGACTAAAATTTGATGTTAGTGCAAAGAACAAAAATAAAACATATAGAAGAATGCCAATGTCCAAATAAAGGGAACTCTTGGAAAAAAATGGCTATAATTTGTATGGAATAAAATTAATTGTATTGAGGGTATGAACGTCAAAATAGTCCTATTTGTAATATTTTGTTTGAGCATAAAAACAATTAGTCTAAGGTGAAGATCACTTAGTTATACTAAGAGTGGGGAGTGGGGTTGAATCAATATAAGGTAATCTTTTACTTTTCTAAAACTTAATCAACCACACAAATCACAACCATACAAGAAACACCAATTATGAACACAAGAAGAACACTTGAACACGCAATTTACATGGAAATTCTTATGGAAGAAAACCACGACAAATATTACTTACATAAAACCTCTTACAATCTTTATAGACACCAACCTACTAGAGACAACAATCTTCATAGTTTGTAGGCTCCAATTTTCATAGCTTGTAGGCACCAACCTACTAGAAACACCAACCCCCACAACTTCCTAGATCTGTTCCGACATCGTCTAAAAGTCTGCTTTAATGCTCCATAGATCTGCACTCATACAAACTTCATAAATGTGCAGATATAAACCTCATACATTTGCACTTTAATCTGCTTTAAATGTGCTCTCTAATCTGCTCTTAATCTCTGATTTTTAACACCTTCAGATCTACTCACAAGTCTGCTTTATACTTGATATAAATCTGCTGCATTCTTCATTTTTCTTCTGTTTTATTTCTGCTCAATAAATCAAATGATATTTAATATACTCATCGATGCCTTACATTTGTTGCCTCCTTTTGTCTATGTAGCTGTGGCCTTTTCACCAATAAATCACTGCTTCTTATAATCATAAATAATTTGACTTGGATAATAAATACCTATACAAGGTGGTCGGCCATGTATATAAAGGAATACTTAATCTTGAACTTATCAATATGAACAAGTCGGCCAACATTTGAAATGTTAACTTAAATTTATTTCCAAGAGTTGGGTACCACCATGGAGGAGTATGGGTCGATACTTAGAAATGATTAGTGGCCTTTTGCCATTAGATGATTTTGTGTATCTTTTTCAACATTTTCAAGTTTTTTTTTGACGTCAATGACAATAATTTTGTTGCTATTGAAATTAATGACAATTTGTTCAACATAAGGGATGAAAAATCTCAATTGTAGGCTCAAAATCTCAATCATGAGAGTTTGAAAAGCATTGAAAAAATATGTAGGTAAGTTTTTGCATGCAATTTATGAGTTTTTTGATGATTTGTATTGATTGTTGCAAGTTGTATGAAAAATTAAAAAAGAAAAAATGGTTGTAACTAAAATATGCTCTTCTATTTAAAAATTGTCTCATATAAAAATGTTGTTGTAATAAAAAAATATTTGGAATGTAGAGATATTTGGTTTGGCTTGTGCTAGTTTGATGATTTGACTTCTGTATGATTATGGTTTCCAATCCCCTCTTCTTGTCTTCTCATATTACCTTAGTGAGACATTCTAGAGTTTCTTGCATTGATTTTGCTATTAATGTTGCCCTTATGGTGATCAAGACATGAAATATGATTTTTTTTTAACCTTGTACAACTTTGGTTATGGAAAATTTAGAGTTGTTAGTGTGATTATGGTTATTTCCTATCTACTTATTAGTGGGAACCTATTCACATGTTAAATTTAATTAGAATCATGTTAGTTATCCTTATTGTTAGTGTGAATGAGGTTATTTCGTATCTAGTTGTTAGTGGGAACCTATTCACTTGTTAACTTAGGATCATGTTAGTTATCCTTATATCCTAGGTGGCATTCTAGAAGTCTTCTTATGATGGGGTCATGTCTCGTTATTTAATTTTAGATACATAAGTCATTTAATAATTGATTTAGGCATTTGTTTTTTATTAAAAAAACAACGTTAACTTGGGCACCGACCCTTAACAAAAAGAAACATCAAGAGAGATGATGTTGGAAGAGAACCACAACCCAAAGGCGGAAAGGAACAAACACAGGAACCTAACCAACCAGGGAACAAACACAGGAACCTAACCAACCAGGGAACAAACCCCACTCAAGGGGGGGACGAGCCACCCAAACCCCCACGAGGGGGGGCATGGGGCAGGGGAGAAGATTTCCCCTTACGCCTGCGAGCAACCACAGACCAGGCAATGCTAAGATCCACCGGAAGGGCCCCTGCAGGGTCAACAACACCGGTGACAACAAAAGGTTGGAAGAGCGTTGTAGGGGGCTACAAAATAGCAACATCAACAGATTGTGACAGAACAACATAAGTAGAAGCAGATCCAACAGTAGGGGAGGGCTTCAGGACAGGAGAAGCGGAAGTGGGGACCTCCAGAGACAAGGCCACAAAAACATCAGTAGGAGCAACAGGAGCTGTGGGGGGCACGACATCATCCTCATGGAAGGAGCCAACAGACACAGAATCCGTAGCAATAACTATTAAGTGGTCAGCAGTAGCATTCTTCCACTAGGTAGAAACCCCTTTGTGTTTTGGAGAAGAGCAACCCGAAGCAAGATGGCCAGTAGACAAACATCTTCTGCAAAGAAAGGGGAGGCCTTCAAAATCCAGTAGTTGTGACCATGGCCTATCCCCCACCATAAGAACCACATCACCCAAGAGAGGAGCAAAGATGTCGATATCAACAAGAATGCGGGCAAAGGTAGTGTGTTCCATTGAGGGCCTAGCATCATCGACCTTAAGGAAACGACCAATAGAGTAATTGATCGCCTCATAGCAAGAGCGCTCCCAAAAATGAAGAGGGAGATTGATGAGCCTAACCCAAACTGAACTCACATTAAGTGGTTCAGTGAGAGGGTTGAAAGAGGTTGTCCAAGGCTTGATGGAGAGGGAGTGCACTCCCCAAGCCCATAGCTTGCTCAAAATCAAATCCCTATCAGCGAATGAAGTGAAGGAAGCAATGAAAAATCCTTTAGCACGGGGAAACAACTTGATATTGAGAGCAACCAAAGGCCGCCAGGAGTCACTTACCCAACTGTGAAGGTTCGTTAGGGAAGGCCGGAGCCTAGAGAATCTGCACACCAAAGCACAACGCTGGTAAAACCCAATGTTGTCCACAACATCATGTCCGCAAACCACCATAGGGGAGGATTCCGCACAAGGGAGTAGACAAACCCCCTTATATGGTTGGGCGGAAGATTTGACCACACAAGCAAAGTTATGCTTACCAACAGGTTTGGGCAAAGGACCAACAACATTAGCAATAGGCAGTAAGGTCGTTTCCCCAGAAGCCAAAGAGCCAACAATAGCAGGATCCACAACTGGGGAACCGAGGGGGGTGTATGCAGCACCAAGCGCATCAACAACCACCAAAGGGGTCGTCGGCCAAACAACAATAGCATGGATCGTAGGAGCCGAGGACCCCGCACAAGGAAGGGGGGGGAAAGAAGAGCCCCAAATATCCACAACAGAACCAAGGGCATTCAAAAAGAGGGAGGCAGGAGAGCCATCGTATTGTAAATATTTTGTTTGTTGGGTAGTTATTTTGCATTGAGCATTTAATATTTGTATCAAGGGTAGTTGTGCATACCTCATCACACCTTGCCTATAGTCAAGGTGCTTGTACATTGTAACGTTTCTCATTTCATAATATCAATATTCATGCAAGCTCATGTTGTAAGAATCTCTTATGGAAGTTATATTTCTTGTTTGATCCTTTGAAGTATGCAACTTCATTATGGGTTTATTAGCATTTCAACATGGTATCAAAGTTGTGGCCTTATAAAGCCCTTCCTGTATTAAAGCGTTGAGATATTTTCATTGCATGTTGGTTTTAGCTAGCGTTGGAGGAAATCTAAGCTCACATTGAGTCCAAGACATTGAAGAAAGTCAAGATTGACTTTTTGCTTCGTCTAAATCTGACCATTTTTGCCAAAATTTTGAGGTTTTGAAGTTAGGCTAATTGTCAATTTTGGGAGGTAGCTAAACGTTTAGAGCAGATTAGGCCAAATCCAGCCCTTCCATTGCATCTAGAAGGCCCAAAAACCCATAATCACATGCTAATTTGTCAAAATATGATATTTTTTTGTTGGGTGTCAAAGGGTTTTTTGCTCATTCGGTGATCATATGAATTGGATACAGTTCATAAGATCCATATGGATAGGGCAAGAAGCAAATTGGCCTCCTTAGCCTATTTCGTATAAACAAATTGTATTATTTGGCTATTTTCAAGCAAAATTTTGGCATATCCTTAAGCCTTATTTAGCATTTTTTTAAATAATTTTTTTTGTCAACAGTTGCTACCTAGTATTTCATCATTATAACTAGTATGCTCCGTTAATGAGATTGATTATTCATGGTTGGTATGTTGGTTATTATAGTTTTATTAATAAAAAATTGCTTTCAATTTTTTTGGCCAACATATTTCACTATCAATGACTATTATTTGCCATGTCCCTTGAGCGAAGAACCATTTGTCTTGTTTCCCCATGAAACTCTGAGGATAGAAGATATCATACGAATTGGATTGATTAAGGGACAAAACCATGTTAAGGATAAATTAAGCACCATAGGCATAAGATGTGATTTATTGTCAATAAACATTTTGTTAAAGGCAACTGTTGTCATTTTATGACACCCTTGGTCCATCAGTGAGAATCGATCAAAGATATGTTCTATGGACCAGTGCTGCCTCAATTGATCAAAGAGAAAACAATGGAATCATGAAGTGTGAAGTGTTTCTTTTCGGAACTCTGGAACCCCCAGGTTCCCAAGTTCCTGAGTCTTCAACCCCAGAACTCTAGAACCCTCAGGTTCCCAAGTTCCTAAGTCCTCAACCCTGGAACTTAGGAACCCCTAGGTTCCCAAGTTCCTAAGCCTTTCTTCCTTTCTCTCTCCGGAACTCCAGAACCCTAAGGTTACGAAGTTCTCTTCTTTTGCTTCCCTTCTTCTTTCCCAAAACTCTCAAACCCCGAGGTTCTGAAGTTCCTTCCTTAGCCCTTTTTTTCAGTTCCCTGGAACTCCCTGGAACTCCGAAACTCCAAGGCTTCGAAGTTCTCTGCTACTCTCCTTTCTCTTTCTTAGAACCCCGGAACCCCGAGGTACCAAAGTTCTTTCCTTGTATTCCCTACTTTGGGAACCCGAATCTCCGAAGTCCTTGGACTTCTTTTAAGCTAGCAACACTTCTGGGTGGCATGATCAACACTCAAAGCATTAAATGCTCTGATGACTTTTGTGACTTGTGCACCTTCTTTTGTGGAGCCACAAGGGGTGCATTTAATGTTTTAAGCAAGATTTCCATCAAGGGAGGTACAGGGCCATGCTTGTTGTAGTGACTTATGTCATTTCTGCATACTCTGACTTTGGAAGGTTAGTCAATCCACCCTTCTCAGGGTTACCTTTTCAGGGTATGGCTAGGTTGCTTGCATGTACAGAAGTCAAGTGCATGCACTTCCCTGCACTCCCAGACTGACACACAGGGGTCATGATCACTCTTGTAACCAATGGTCTCTCCTTTGCGACCAATTTTCTATATAAAGGTTGTTAAGCCTCATTGTAAAGGGTTCTCTCCCTATTGCATGTAGCTATTCTATGCTCTCCCACTTCTCTTGTATTTATCTTGCATTTATGCAACTGTAAGTTTAGCCATTGGCCTTATAATTAATTGAAATCACCATTCTTGACTTCCTTCAAACTTATGTATGTTGTGTATGTTTCTTACCTTCATCATAGGTGTATGTTTTGTGGTTCTTCTCTCATATATGTTGTGTTAAATTTATTTCTGAGTGTGACTTGTGGGAAACCTTCTCCCCTCTTGACATTCAGCAAATTCTAACCTCCATACATGCATTGGGGTCACTCATACAACTGAAGATTGTGCATCTCCTAGGCTTTTCATTTGATTCTTTGTGTCATTTCGGGTAGGGAGAGGAACAATCTCTTCTTGATGCATCACCTCCTTTTATTTCAAGCAATTCTCTCTTCCCTTTACTTCTGCAAGTTGTTAGGATAGGCTTAAGAGTAAGTTTTGAAGTGTTGAGATGGTTCAACACCTGCACCTGGATTGAGAAGGAAGTCGACCTTCTCCAGAGATTCAACCCCCTTGTGCAAGGTCCCACACTTCGGGGTTGTTTCCATGTTTCACAAGGTTGCTGAGTTGATAGCTCAGCAAGGGTGCGAGTTTTTGTGATAACAACAACTAATAGATAGGGAAGCAACAATTGAAGTAAAGGTGATATATCATCTTTCAAGAGAAAGGCCCACTTCAAGCATCAGATCCCTTCAACGATTGAGAAGGGTATAAGAAGGAGAGACATGATGGTGGAGGAAGGACTAGCAAGAAACAATTCAAATATCTATATCTTCGGATAATAGCATCAAAGGAGCATATCAGATTGAATTACTAGCAATCATTATTGTAACAACAGATCGGTATGATGTATGTGCTTATTTACAATATTGTTGGATTTGAATTCTATTAGGAATAAGGGGAAACTATATGGACTATAATATAAGCTATTTCATTTATCCTTATATATATATATATATATATATATATATATATATATATATATATATATACACACACACACACACACACACACACACACATATGATATAAATAATATCAATAAAATTTATATTTGTTAATAATAGGAAAATCAGATTTATATGACATTTATGCTTAATTTCATTTATTTACATACATTCATAATACATGAGACATTAGTATATTAATGACCCAATCCTTAATCATTCTCTATTTCCCCTCATGAGGATTGGTTGGATGTTTTAGGGAGAGGCAGTATTAATATCTCACAAGGTAGGTGAGCCTCAAGAGGTGGTATGGATGAGTGTTCTTGAAACCCCTAGGGAGCCCAAGATGTGGTATGGATAGGTGTTCCTAAAACCCTTGGGCCTACTTGTGGAGAATGATTTTCTAGTGCCCTAACATAGTTATTCCCCATCCTCTGTTAGGGTTGATGATTAGGAAAGAAGTAAGGATTGAGCTTAAATATAGTAATTATCAATTGTGTTATGAATACTAATGGTTCTCTAGTTTTAACAATTTGATTTAAGGCATAATAAGTATGATGAAGTATGTTTAATTATGGAAAACATGCATACTCCTAGTAGGGGACATTACATTCTCAAGCATAATCCAGACCCTATTTGGGAATTCTGGGGAAAATTGAGTTAAGTCCTAATAGGGGACATTATAAATTGTATTAGAGAACTGGTCCTTCCAACTTATAGGAAAAACCTACTTTAACTACCATTCAATTAGGGACAACTATTTAGCCCTACTCTTAAATAAGTCAAAAAAAATAATCAAGTAGGCCAACATTGAATTTCTCTATGTGTATTCCTATTGCTACTTCTTGTCTAAGGTGTGTTGAGCATGCTTACCTCATGTATATATGGGTGCTTTTCTCATGTATACCTTGTGTTTGCTTCATGTTTGATATGTTTTCAACATGTATGCCTTGTATCTTATGTCCATTCAAGTGTTGCCTCATGACTGATTTGTCTTCAACATTTCCAATCCATGAGTTCCTTTCTCATATATGCTTTGTACCTTACATGTATTTATGTGTTACCTTGTGTCTTACACGTGCCTCCATTTATTTGTGTATTACTTCATGTCTTACATATATGTGTCGTGCCTTATGTGTATTTACATGCATTACTTCATGTCTTAAGTGGATGCTTCATGCTTCTTGCCTTGTGTGTAATCACCTATAGGCTTCATGACTTAAGTGAATTCATGCTCTATGTATATTCAAGTGTATGCTTCATGACAAGTGGGTTCATGTGGATGCCTCATGCTTTATGTGTTATGTGTATTCATGTGTATACTTCCTTCTTTATGTGCTAAGTATATTCACGTGTATGCTCCATGCTTTATGTGCTACATGTATTCATGTATATGCTTCATGCTTTATGTGCTACGTGTATTCACGTGTATGCTTCATACCTCAAGTGTATTTATGTGTATACTTCTTATGTGTATTCATGTATACTTTGCATGTGATTCATGCCTTACGTGTATTTATATGTATGATACATGCCCTACTCCTATGCCTACTCCATGCTTTATGTATGTATTCATTTACGTATTACTTCATGCCTTACATGTAATTTTTATGCCTTATGTGTATACTTCATACTTTACATATATTCATTTGTGCCCTACATGTATTCATGTGTATGATACATGTTTTACGTGTATTCATGTGTATACTCTATGTATACTTTATGCCTTGTGTTTATTTACATGGTTTCATACCTCACAAGTATCTAGTTGTATGACTTGTATGTATTATATGGTTCATACCTTATATGTATTTAATTGTGCTTTGTATCTTATTTGAATTTATGTTTGGTGACTTATGTGTATCTATGTGTATGCTTCATACCTAACATGTATCTATGCTTCATGTCTTACATGTATTTATGTCTGACATATTTTCTAGCGTAATTACTCAAGGTAGGTGTAGACACCTAAAAATTAATTAAATTTAATATAATTAATTATCCTTGTAACATGATTAATTTTATTAATTGTGTTAACCCCCTCCATCCTTCAAAAATAATTAATTAAATTATATTTAATTGATTATGCCCTCATTTTATATGATTAATTTATCAATTAATTATGTTCCCCTTTCCTTCCAAAGGTTTTATTTATTTTATTAAATTGAACACTACTTTAGCCCATTAGCCAAATATTCCCCTAAACCAAATTAGTTAATTAATTCTTAATTAATTAACTAATATCCTTGATTCCTACAAACCCTCTCATTTAGCTCACTAATTAATGACTAATTAATTAGTGCCTAATCCTCATTACCATTTTCCTACAATTTTAAATTCCTCACACCTACCCAAGTCCACATGTGACACGCCTCTTAAATGAGCTTGCATGCACAAGTCATTTTCAAGTCTCCACCTCACTCTTGACCAAGGGTGCTCACACATGTGTGATAATGCTCTTCCCAATAAAGTCAGCCTACACTTTCCCTTTTCATTCATTTGTCACTTCTCTCTTCCTACACCTCTTCCATTTTGCCATTTTTGTGTCCACAATTCATTCTCTTGTTCTTCCCAAGATGTGTGAGCACACCTTTCCCTCTTCCTCATGCCAAGTGTTCTTCCCTATATTCCCACCCTTGTGACACTTGTCACAAGGCTAAGCCTCAATCCAACTCACCTCTTCTCCTTCAATCCCAACCCTCCATCAAATTTTGATCCCAACCATCCATTTTGCCTTCCAAAAATCTATAAATTGGAGCCTCCTTCCTCATATCCATAACACAAGTTAATGCTACCCTTATACTGCTAAATTGACTAGTTGTTGTGCAACAAAGGACAACAATCCACTTTTAGTTCAATCCATGAAGTGTGAAGGTAAATTGGTGCATTCATGCTAGAGTTAATTATGTTTATGCATTTAGTTAATCATTTATTTTCATTGCTCTCATTTTGGCGTGCCCAACGAGACCCACATCCCTTAAAAATAACGTTAAAATCTAAGTTTTTTGTGAAGTTCACAGGTCACATACTGCAGTTCCACATCTTCAATCGCGTTTCGATGCCCATGCCTCTAAAACAATGTCTCCATTTTGTTGATTTTCATAATCTATTTTATAGGCTAAGCTAACTGATTGAAGACCTTAGTGTCACTTTTAGTTGATATTTGTTGTTTCTTGTTAACTAGGGACAAGCTAACCCCCTAAGAAATTGTTGGTGTAAATTATGTCTCATAATTACACTTTACTTAAGTTGACTTAGGACAATGCATTCATAATAGTTTGGATATGAGACACTTAGGGAAGTGTGCACATAGGGGTGATGCATGTAGGAGAAATTCCACCTTTTTTAATCTTATCTTGTTGTTCCATTCCGCCTTCAGTGGGTGATCCACATCTTGTGGAATTTTTATCATTTCTAATACCTACCCTCACCTACCCTTGTTTCTCGTTGAGACACATATCATGATTGTGTGCTCACGTATCCATATAGCCTTGTTTTTATAAGCACACTCATTTACATTTTATGTAACAATTCAACTTCAATCAACTCAATTAGTTGGGTATTTTGCATCATTGATAGGATTAAAGTTTATTCTTGTCACATTTTATTCTCTCTTATTTGTGCTATCAATTGGACTCTATATCAGCAAATTATCACATGATATCAGAGCCATTGGAGTGCCATTGGTTTGTCAATTGAGAGAAATTTGATGCTATTTGAGGTTTTGTATTTTGGAGTTTTCTATTGCATGTTATTATTGGGGTTTGCTAGGTTAAATCTGAGGTCACCATTGGATTGAGGAGGTTTGAGAAAGTTAGAATTTTGTTTTGTTTTGTCCAAATCCGACATACGAGGCCAAATCTAGAGTCGTTTGAAGGTGGAGGTTGGTGACTTGTCCCAGTAGCGATCTGCAATTTTATGTCAAATCAGACATCGCCATCGTGTTCAGAACATCCAAAAACCCCAAGATCGCCCGTTCATTCGTGAAAATCTGCCTCCGTCACCCCGAGTTGAAAGAATCCCCCCTCTTGGCTATCGTACGGACATGAAAATATAGGTCTAAATTTTATTTTTTTAAAATTATTTTTTGTTTTTTATAATTTTTTTTAGAATTAAAAAAAAAATGAATTTTAATTTATTTAATGGGGGTGTTTTTGCATTTGTTTGAATTTTTTTAAAAATATTTGACTGTGAACTGCAAGGTACTTGCAGGTACGCAGATGGCCCTGCAGCCCACGAGCCCTGTGTACCGCACGGTATCTACAACCCCTATAGGCCCTGTGTTATGCAGGGTACTTGCGAGTGGCTTTGCGGGCCCCCGTAAGGTTTTTTTTTTTAATATAAACTTTTTAAATTAAATTTTTTAATAAATTGTTTTTTAAATAATGTTTTTAATAAAAAAAATTTAATTATTAATTTTTAATAGTGTTTTTTATTAAAAAAATCAAACAATTTTTTTAAAAATGTGTTTGTGTTTTTTTAACTTTATTTTTTAATAAAGTTTTTTTAATGGGCTTTTAATAAAATGTTTTTATTAACTTTTTAAAAACAAAATTGTTATTAAATAAGCAAAAATGGGAACAATTTTTTTTTCGTCCATCTATTATACCTGTTTGCAGTGTTCTCCAACTGACAACCAAGGGGGGGGGGTCAGTTTGCTCGTTTATATCTCTTGGCGACATTCCAATCGGAGACATCTTCATTTGTAGTCTTCTACAAGGCATCTTTTCTTGGTGGCATCATCTTCTTCAGTTTCTAGCTTTGCACATTTGTGATTACGTTGTATGCTATTGCATCGGCAATGTTGTACTCGCACTATTATAAAGTGCCCTTGTACTTGGTCATTTTTGACCTATTTGATGTAATCCTTGTACTTAGATTAGGAATATTTAGTTTGCTTGTTTATATCTCTTGGCGACATTCCAATCGGAGGCATCTTCATTTGTAGTCTTCTACAAGGCATCTTTTCTTGGTGGCATCATCTTCTTCAGTTTCCAGCTTTGCACATTTGTGATTACATTGTATGCTATTGCATCAACAATGTTGTACTTGCACTATTATAAAGTGCCCTTGTACTTGGTCATCGTTGACCTATTTGATGTAATCCTTGTGCTTAGAGTAGGAATATTCATGTGAGACTTTTATTCTCTAATTGAGAAGGTATTTGGATTGAGTGCATCTATCATTGGTGCTCATCAGTCTGTCTCCATGCCTGGTCTTTATCATGTTGCAGCGAGTAATTCATCGTCATCGATAGTTACCTGGTTTTGTCACACTTTGACATTGCATTGGCTCTCTTTCTTCCTAATGGGGAGGTATTTTGGTCAACATAATTGGACCATCCTTGTAGGAGATTCTACAATGAGGGGGGCGAAGGGGGGGGAGGGGGGCTTCATGGTCTTTCTTCTTCTCTTGTATGGGGGTGACTTTTTCCTCATAGGAGGTTTTGTTCTTCTCATTCATCATTGAGAGCATTGTGTGCTTTCATCTCTCTTTTGGGGGGTATTATTTTCCCATTGGGTTTTTCTCTCTTTCTTCATTTGTGAGAGATTGCATTGGTTTCTGTGCATTTGCATTTGTACATGGGTACCTAACATGGCCTAGTAGCTAAGACCAATCTTGCATTGTTGACTTGAGTCTACATTCCCCTAAGTTGCACTTAAGGGGGGGTGTTGGTGTAAATTATGTTTCATAATTACACTTTACTTAAGTTGAATTAGGATAATGCATTCATAATAGTTTGGATATGAGACACTTAGGGAAGTGTGCACATAGGGATGATACATGTAAGATAAATTCCACCTTTTGTGGTCTTATCTTGTTGTTACATTCCACCTTCGGTGGGTGATCCGCCTCTTGTGAAATATTTTATCATTTCTGATATCTCAATAATGAACAGTGAGTACCAAACCGGTACTGAGAGGGGGGGGTGAATCAGTGCATACACAAAAACTTTTCCTGAACCGGTTTGACTGCAAACAGTGCACTTGACAGACAAACACTAATACTGATCTAAACCAGATTACTACCGATTAAACACAATGAGACTGTGAAAGACATAAACCGGCAACACTTAGCTTTCCATACAATCTACTCCCTCATTTCCACTTCATCCTTATGCATAAACAAATAATCTATCATCAGAGATACAATCATTTACTAGATCAACATGATTCACCACTAAATAGGAAATAACAAAACATCACATGAAAGAGGCATCACACATGACACACATATTTTTCACGTGGAAACCCAACTGGGAAAAACCATGGTGGAGATGAATACCCACAAGCTGTTTTTGAACTCTTTAGAAGTCCGCTCTGTTAGGAGCCTAGTCCGATCAAAGACTGTTACAACAGGTTTTGTTAGGAACTGATACTGTTAGGGATCACCCAGTTAAGGGATGGCTAGAATACCCTGTTAAGGGTTAAACCCTGTTAAAGGTTACCTTGTTAGAGGATTTTATGAACTCAATGGCTTTGAGTCACCCTGTTAAAGGATTTACAACAAGTTGGTTAAAGCTACCCTGTTAAGGGATTTTCCAACTGTTGAAGTGATTAGAGATCAACAGGTATTACAATGATCTGGTAATAACACTCAATGCCAATGCAGATCTGCTTTAGTTCCTTCCTTCTGCACACACACTTTGCAGGTATCAATTCTCTTATTTGGTCTAGCAAGAATCACGTATCTCTGCACTTAGATACACGCACAACATTTCCCAACAACTTCAACATGAAACACAACATCGACCTTATAGGAAACAGATAGGTCGGTAGCATAAACCGTAAACCCTAAATATTTAGGTTGACCAATTCAGTTGGTTCAATCCTAACCATTGAACACTTTGCATTTGAATACAACGGTCTTGAACAGATCTCAAGACATTCTCTATCATTTGTTCTTCACCGCTTCTTGGAGGCGATAACCCATCACACGTTCTTCACCGTTTGCAGGAACTTCGCACATTCCTGAGGTAGATAGGATCAATCCCCTTCATGCAAGATCCTTCACGTGCACGAGGCTGACGTGGCAACACGATCTGATCTCCATTACAATGCTAACTCATCACACACTGCCATCGGTTGAATCACGCAGGCTCGAAACACTTCAACCGGAAACCCTGAGGCTGGGACTACCAACCGGTAGTCATACCATATTAAACCTTGATAGAAAACATTCCATATACTGGTTCACATGTCATCATACTAGTTCACTTTGGACAAACAACCTACTTCACCTTTTGCACATATATCGGTTCACAACATTGTACCAGTTCACTTTGCCAGTTGCTTAACTTCAAGAAACCTGTTCACTCTTCAACATATTACCAGTTCACTCTTCAGCATATTGACATCAATGACAACACAATATCATCATGTCAACATACTCTGCACATATACCAACAATTTCTCCTACCTACCCTCACCTACCCTTGTTTCTCATTGAGACACATGTAACGATTGTGTGCTCACATATCCATATAGCCTTGTCTTTATAAGCAAGCTCATTTACATTGTATGTAACAATTCAACTTCAATCAACTCAGATAGTTGGGTATTTTGCATCATTGATAGGAATACAATTTATTCTTGTCACATTTTATTCTCTCTTGTTTATGCTATCAATTGGACTCTAGATCTTGGAAAATTCTTATAGAGATAATAGTAATTGTTAATATTAAGGTCTGTTTGCAAGAGTTCCAACTGACGGTGTGTTGTAGGATTGCCATTCATTGTCTCCACCTACATAACAATGTCCGCACCTACAAAACTTCGTCTTCGTAGCTATAATTTTTTGTTTGGACATGTTAGTAGATTTAATCTTATTTTTAATATGGTTGTTAAAAAATAAAAAATCTAAAAAAAATAGATTAAATTTTTGGATATTTTAGAATAGTTGTTTTCTGCTTTCTATAGAACAATGTCTCCATTGTTCAGGGTCTGTGTCGTTCGACGTCTGCACTTGCACTTCAACATCTTTGTCTGTGGTTAGGTTATGGTTTTCTGCTAACGCTAACCACTCTGTGTAGGTTGTTACATCTGTCTAAGATAATTTTTGTCCAACTGCTAATTGGTGGTTTTGCGGGTTTTATCCTAAGTAGGGGGGAAGTAACTTAATCATCATGTGCATTTCTTAGGATAGTTGAACATAGATTAATTTAGGAAAGTGAATGAACCATTATTTTAACTTTCTTTTTGTCATAGATTGCATATCACTTTGTATTGGTTAAACTAGTTGCACATAACTTAATCTAGGGGGGTTAAATTTTTCATTGTTTGTCGTGCTTCCCAAGGTAGTAGGTGTATGCTCTTCCCTTGTGAAAACTTGGGTGACCAAAAACTAGATCTACCTTGCTTTTGTGTTTAGTCTAGGAACCCAAAAATAGTGTGAGTTATCTTCTTCCCACACTCTCGTTGAGTTTGGGTAAAAAAAACTTACATTGTTTTCCTTGTAAAGGGCCTGCCTTATGGAGAGCGCTTTCCTCCATAGGGGAATGACCCAAAGCGGTATTTCCTTCAAGCTACTATATAAATCAATTAAGACGAAATTCAAGATCTAACCAGCATTAGCCTTTGTCATACAATGTCAATCTAAAAGGAGAAGTATCCATATTTATGTGAGGTATATGAGTCTCTAAGTAAGGTTGATTAAAGTCTTAAGTGACTTGTTGGATGCTCGCAAGGTGTTGGTCCCTTGAATTGTGACTAGAAACCTTTGTGCATAGAAGCCACCCTTATTTTGACTTAACATTGTGATATTTTTTAGTGCAAGGGCATAGCTAGTTTTTCCCCCAACATACTCACCATATGGTTCCCTTGAGATGAGACAGAAACCCCTAGCTTAGCATAAGTTATACATCATATTCCTCCAAAACCTCAAATCCCTCCATCTACATGCTATAAGTCCACATCAACCCCATCCTCTAGGTCCTTTGTTCATGAAATTATCTAAGGACTGCTATGAAAGGAGACCACATACCCACCCCTTAAAAAAGATGCATAATCTTCCCATGCCATGCATCCACCTCCATCCCCTCCAAATCAAGAAAAACCCCAACCCCCTAAGCCTCATGAATTTTCCATCCCTCCATCCACCTAGGTTGAAGAGACAATTTCCTCCACCACACCATCCACATAACTCAAAGCATGTCAAGAGCTTATTCCAAAGAATGCTATCATAGGCTCTTCTCCAACTCAAGGTTAAAGCATCTCATCCATTATCAAACATTCATTCCCCAAATTCCATTACTTTAATCAAATCCTTTGCATAAATCCTTATCCTCCTCCATCTCCCCATCCATTTTTACCAACATCTATGAGAATTCCTTCTATTACAACACATCTTCAAGGGACACCATCCATGGAACTAGATGTTTAATTCCTTCCTCCATCACCCTTTCACATATACACTATCTTCCAAATCCAATTAAGCACATCCTTATCCTTGTCCCTTTTCATCCAAACCATTCTAAAAATCCAAAAACAAAAATAAAAAATAAATGTAAAGAATTTTTTCGTCCAATGGTGAAAACCACTTCTTGAGGCACCTTGGACAAGTACCATGATGAAAAATTGGTAAACAAGCATCACATGTAATCCCCCATCATCTTGCACTTTACACTTGGAGGCAATCTTTATCCATCCATATCCATTATATCCCTTATCCCCTATACATCACCCCATCTAATTCCATCTTCCTTTCCTATCATCCTGACTATCCTATCCATATCCTCCATTTCATATTCCCTATATTATCCAAATCCATCCTCCTTTCCTATCTTTAATCTTGATCAAACTAGAGGCAAAAATATCTATGCATGCTTTTGGAAATACAAGCCTTACTTCCTCCACTATCCATATCCCTTATACACTATGCTTCTATCCCATAATTTTTTATCCACCATCCTTCCATGTCCTTAATTTCACAACATCTATGTGTGGCATTTCATTCCTTTGCAACAATCTTTAGATCTCCATCATCCTATCCTTCATCTCTTAGTCTTCCATCTCCTATCGCTATCCATCAACTCAATCTCTCTATCTCCTATCCAAAAAATCTATCCATCCTTTTACCAAGCCTTTATTCTTCCTTGTCATTGGTTCCCATCAATTCCTCTATCTTAATTATCCAATCCTTCATGCAATCTCATCCCATTCAATCCATTTATCCTCCTTTCATACATCCAATCCAAAAATTTCCAAACCAATTTATCCAATGTAACCAATCGTAATCCATGCAATCTGATCTTGTAATCAAGCCTGTCATCCTAAATTAACCCATAAATTTGATCCAAATCAACTAATGATCCATTGATCAAATTTAATCCAATTATCATAATAGGGATGCATCTGTCTCAATCATTTGGATATGTACTGTGCTTATAATTAACATTTATATCCTCATCATCATCAATCCATCAATCCATCAATTGATTTTTTACCTTCACTAGGGATAAAACATTGTTTTACTTTTGGTTTCTTGTGCATGCTTTCTTGTTTCTTGTGTGTGTTATCATTGTTTGTATTTATTATGGTCTTTGCATACTATTGTTGTTAGGATTAAGGTTCCATCTACCTTGTAAATCCTATGACATGGTTCCAACATCCTTGAAAAGTGTCCTAAGGCACTCAGGCTGTATTGGGAAAATAATTTCTAATATTTAATTCTCACCACTATTTGAAATACATTTATAAGGGGTGATAGGTTACACTAGCAACAACTAAAGTGGGTTGTGAACACAATTATTTAATATTGTTTTCCCCACTTATGGATGTCTAGGATAGGATATTTAATGACTTAAGAAAGTGGAAAAAGAGTGACCTATGGGCTTCTCCAAGTGGGGGTATGGAAGAGGCAATAGTTGTCTCTTGATTTTCGGTCATTTATTAAATTTAATGTAATGTTCTTCTTGCAAGTATAGGTGTCCATGTTGGAGGGAAGATATTGGAAGCTAAATTGATGGCTTTTCGAGTTTCATGGAGGCATTTCAAGGGTTTTGGCTGTGAGCAATTAAGAGTCTTCTCTAGGAACCTTTATTGGTAGTTTTAGAGCTCTTGCCATTCTATGAATTCAATCTTTGGGTGTAGATTTTATTTGCAATAGAATGTGGAATAGTTGAATGTAGTTTTCTCTAGAGGAATGAAGGATGGATAGGAGGCATAAGGAAGTTGTTCACATGTACATAGGTGTTGTTATGGTGGAGGCAAAGAGGAGAATGAAAGTGATTGTATTGTAAGCACTTTTATTGTTGTTAATACAAGCTTGTCCTCTCTTCTTGGTAGAGTTTTTTTCTTGCAAGGGTTTCTGCACATAAATCTTGTGTTATGAGTGGATGTTATGTCCTTATTGCTACTATTTTATGTTAATGTTAATAATTATTTATTGCTTTTATAAGTTCACATAAGATAGGTTTATTAAGCATGGCTAATAGAATAATTTTTGGCATCATAAAGAAGAAGGATCTAATCATGGGTTTTCCACAATTAAGGCAGCTTAATTTTCAAATTTGTATGAGTTTCAGATTTTCATGTTGTTGTTATCCAAGCCTTGAATCTCATCATTTGATTAGTTTATTGGTTTTAGATTGATTTTCACAATCTTTGGTATTGAAAATATTTATTTCCCAGCATTTGGTATTCAAACCCAAAGGTTACAGGTTCTGAGTATTCCCCTATTTTTGGTTTCTTAGCATGGAAAGCTTGTGGGAATCATTTAGAAGGAATTAAAGGTTTTTGGAAGGCTTATGGGGCTAAAATAATGTTATGTGAGTTAACATTGTTTAGTAGATTTGTGAGATTAGAAACCATGGATATTATCAATGTGATCTATGTTGGGCATTTGAAGCTCATGCTTATGGACCTTCATGGAGTTTGATAATATGTATGTATACTCTTGTTTGGTGGTTTTGTTCTTTTACCTTGTGGTCATGTAATGAGACAGTGTTCATGTTGGATGAGCATGGACATCTTGCTCACATAGAGATACACCAGTTGTTTAGACTACGAAATGGGATGTTTATGTTGGGTTCATGGTTTTAGTTGATGGTTACATGAAAGCACTAAAAGATAAGCCACTAACCTCTTTGAGAGTTGTGGAGATGATATGTTTCATATGGTTTAAGGTCCTCAACAAATTTCCTTTCCTTTCTTGGGTTCCACTGATCTCTTGTTTTCAACTATTGGGTTTTGTAGATTTGTGGTATTTTCATTGTTTAGAAGACATGTATAATGTGAATGTTTGGTATTTTAAATGGATTTCATATTTATAAAGATGTTTTTGTAGTTTTTGTATGTTAACTAAAATATGTGGTATGTAGACAGTTAGGGTATTTTGGATGGAGACAATTATAGGTTTGCATGGCTACTTGGAAATGTAATGCTCCGCCAGGAACCCTAAAGGAAACAACACAACTAGGCAACTAAAGAGTGAAATTTTTTTTTTTTAAAGACTAAGTGCACTAACTATAACCATTGCACGTTTAATAACACAACGAAAGTCTAACATATGATTTCCTTAGGGTTACCAACGAAAATTAATTCGTAGATTACATTAACACCACAGTTAATCCAATTGTCCATTTAATTAGATAAATTAAATGCTTAAGTTTAAAACTACACATACATCTAAATTCCATAATGAAAAAATGAAAGTACTCCAATGTATCCAATTTCCATAAAACAATTTAACATAAGATCAAAGCAACTAAAATAACATACATTCCACTAACATACTATTACAATATCCATAAATACACGGCTTCCAATAATGCCACAAATTACAAAGTTACAATATCAAGGTTACATAAAAGTCTGATACAATGACCACAAGGTCTCAACTGAACAATGATCTCGAACAAGAGCTGGTACATGAACCACGAACCAAGAAACATCAGCGAAGTCTTTCCTCACCTGAAGATACAATCTAGAACATCAGATGGGAAGTGGCACTACCACCCGACAATGTGATCCCAAAATGGAACCACCCCACCGTGCTAGAAGATAGTAGAAAACCCTCAATCAAGCAGAGTAAGACAAGTACGAAAGGAATAGAAGACTCCGCAAACATCCATGTAACTCAACTCACAAAACACAAGTGACTCTAAGGAGAGAGTGTCATCGCATGTCTTACAGTGGATACCATGGTACAGCCTCCATAGGTCCCGACTCCCATCTTGGGTTTCTCCTGGTAACCTCTCCCGAGCCTCCGGTTCCAACTAAGTCTCATGTGGACCCTACCAATCCTTTCGTGAAGACAAGGTGGTAAGTTTGCCATTCCAGGCCTTCTCGTAACATTATGAGCCCTGTACAAGCACTACACCTATGCACAAGGTACATTATCTTAATTAATATTTATCTCACTCCCCCCAAATATATTATTAGGTTATCACTTTTTAACTGACTTTCGACGGATTATCCTGTCATTCACTTTGGGCACGACCCTCGCTCGAAAGCCACTCTCTCTCAAAGGACACTAACATGAAGGGTCTCTCTACGAGAACTCTATAGCGAAACAGATAGCCATAACTAATCCTGACAAATCATAGGTGAAGGATGCACAATCACTAACCCAAGATTGACCATTTGGACAAAACACACAATGACTCACATCAATAAGGTTATACAACAACACCTGACCAAGGAGATATAATAACACAGGACACAATGACAACTCAACCAGAATTGCAACGAAATTAAGCTTGACTGCAAACACCATTTACACAAGATCCTAACACAAGCAATATTTTATTAAAACAACCAAAAGCACAAATAACTTGCAATTAAAGATTTTTCAGACAATAAGAAAATACAACTATTTTAATACAAAGAAATCAATCTGTCATTTGTCCAATAAAGTTAAATAAAATCACATAAAAATCAACCCCCTAATTATATGTTCATGATTAATTTACAAATAAACCCGATTAGATTATATCAATAATCTAAATTAAATTCCAAATTATATATATATAAAATAAAATTACATAAATATATACTCATCGAATATAATATCATATAATTATATCACATTAAAAATATATAATAAAATGAAGATTTAATTTTACAATAACTTTTTATTTCCAGAATAACATAATAAAACCACAATACTATATATATATATATATATATATATATATAATTTTATTTTATTTATTTATTTTTAATTAATTAATTAATTTTTTTTTTTATTTAACTTTTTTTTAAAATTCCAATAACCTAAAAAACACATTAAATTTTATTTCCAATAAAATTTATTTTCAGAGAATCTAATTAATACAGATTTTCTCCAAAATACTAAACTAAAACAATTTCTCCATAACTTTTAATAACCTAATAAATTTAATTAAAATTAAATTCATTACCATAGTAACTAAATAATTACACAGAGATGTACAAATATTGACAAAACAATCATAGCAAAATATCGAAGCAAAATCAAATAAGAGGGAATGATTTCTCTGGTAAACCCCAATCTTCCCAAATCTTGCAATTTTCCATGCACAACAAAAATCTTGGCAAAATTTGCCATAATAACTTTTCCCAAATTTCTCAAAATTTAATCTACAAACACCCAGGAAATAACTTCTTTCCATAAACCAAAAATTAATTTCAGGAATGGACTTTAGCCAAGAACAAGAAATAATCAGACGGGATTTTAGATTTGACAAACATTTTAACACACACATCATTCAGAAAGAAGAAAGAAATAAAATATTTTCTTTAAAACAAACAATCAAAAGAAGCCACCCAACTTGGTACAGCTTTCCTGGAAGAAAATTTGTAGAAGAGAACCAATCCTTCAACAAGATTCCAAATAAATTTCTTCACTTAAATTCCTGACCTGTTTCCTATCTGTCTAAAATAAAGACCTATTCCCTATTTAAACTAAAATTCTAGGTTCAATAGCTTTTTCTCAAAAAAACCCTAAATTTAGAATAAAAGTAATTTTATTTTATTTTCTAATTTTATAACAAAAGATAAGCTAACATGCAATAATTAAAAATCATTATTCTTTCTTTTCTTTTCTCATGCAAATTAATTAATTTTCTAAATAAAGAATTAAAACAATAATTTAATTCTAATTAATTCTTTTATTCATTCATTTATTTATTAATTTATTTATTTATTTATCCTTTTATTTATTTATTTATTTAAAATTCTAGGAAACAATAAATAAAATTAATCTAATTTATTTTTCCACTAGAATTTCAATAAAATATATTTCTAATATCATCCAGCTTGCAACTTAATTTAATTATTTATTTTAATTAACTAAATTTATAATCTCAATGCATAAACAATTCAACTCTGAGACAATTCCATAAACTTAATTAATTAATTAATTCAAATCCACAAAACCACACAATTGAGCAAATCAAAGCAAAGACTCATAAGAAGATCAAATGACAAAATACGAAGGCCGAACTAACCGACAAGACGACCAACTGACGACACTCACACAAGTGTAACTGAGTAAAATAGGGTCAATTACTATCTCCTCCACTTCTATCGGAAAATATAAGGCACGTTCAGACCTGTGAAGCCAGGTGGAGACAATACCTCGTACCTACCCAGTACTTGTACCTGCAATAATCTACATCACCGAACCACACATGCATATATATACAATATAGAAAACACGACATACACATCGATGAAGGAGAATCGCGACGTTCCCTGTCTCACCGAAATGAGTGAAGGAAAATCGCCCCCTTGCATCCAATACACTCGCAAACACACAACATATAATTACACATTGCATAGATAAAGTAAAATGTTAGTACATAGCAATAATCCATAAAATGTCATAAATCACAAATATTGAAATACTGCAAATAAAGTATACATCTCATCTCCAGATAAAGCATAATGTCATACAAATCTGAATAACATATCATGGTAATGTATCCACTGAAAACAAAAAATAATAAAATATGAGTCTAATGAGTTCAAACAAGTAGGGGTACTACAGGAAGGTTCTTATTGATCTATGGTTACTCCTATGCGGGTTTGTTTGGCAAATCAAGTCTAGCATTGATTTTCATGTTATGCCTAATTATCTCTATTATGCATGATACCGATGTGAGGTTGTTAATTTCAATTATTTGATATTGGAGCACTGATTATGTATTTCTTCTTTGAAATGTTGCATGTGTTGATCTTGTAGATTGTTTGATGATGATATAGTTTGGTAGACCCTTGTGTTGATCACCATTATTACATTGGTATTTTGATTGCAGTGAGAAAATGATAATTTGGAGTACTTGATATAGTTGATCATTTGAATCTTAGCAATAAATTATGGTGAATGAGAAACTCTGTTCACTTTCAGTGGAGTTTTGGTAATGATGTTGTTTTGGTGCCATGCATTACTTGGTATCACTTTCAATTGGAGCTTTATGTAGTCACATAATGTTTTCTATCTTCTTTGTTTCAAGATTTTGGTCCTAAGTTGTAGGGGTTGCAATGTATTGTGAGACTTGGACAATCTTTGATTAGAAGGTGGGTGATCTTTTGCAATGGGTGTTTGTGTCATATGGAGCTCTTGGATTCTGCCTTCAAATTGTAGTGAGAGTTTGACATTTTTGGTTCTATTGACATAGGACGTGCAGTTGTATCTTCTTGGTTTGGAGATCATGGTTTGACTCTTCCTTGTGGGAGCTCTTGGTTGAGTTCTTTGATCGTGTTGGGGCCATGGAGGATCTTCATTTAGGAGATGGTTGTAATGATGCCTAAAGATCTTGGTTACATACTTCAGTGGGAGTTTTGGCAATGACGTGGATTCATCATTTGATGATGGATGGTTATGGTGACATCTTGGTGTCATGGAGGACTCTTGAGTTTTTGGTGAGGTGTTGTTGTTTCTCTTTGGTTTTGAATACTAGTCATTTGCTTGGAGCTTCATGATTTTGCAAGATCATATTTGAAGTCAGCATGGATTGATTTGTTTATGCTCATGGAGACTAGAGAGACTTGGGTGAGGCTATGAGATCTCATGATTTTTGGGATTGTATGTTGAGATGATAACTCTTTGATGATGATTTCAGCAAAAAGATAGAGGACCCTACACCTGGTTATGGATGTGAATCCATTATGGACCTGGAGAGAAGATTGTCATTTATAATGCTTTATTGCTTAGTGTTGTGAGCACATGATACTCTTTTTTCTCTCTCGGTCTACTCAATAGGTGAATGATCTAAGAAGTATTGCCCACCTGGCTATCAGATGCATTCTTTATTTTGTATCTTGTTTTATTGTGGGAATAAGTTTGGAACATAGAAGTTTTGAGGACTTGTTGAGAATAAGATACATGGTTTTATGAGTTTTTATTGTTCTCCTTGTTGTTGGTTTTAAGCTATGGATATAGTTTTGAGAACTTATTTTGAGAGGTGCAAGAAATGGTTTGTGTCTTTTGGCATAATTCTCTTTGTTGTGGGAATGGATGGTTTTGTTTGATCTACCTTTGGTATGAGAGGTTTATATCTATTGTTGTCATGTTTCATTTGATTGAATGTTAGATGTTGATGTCCTTTCAATATGGGAATGGTGAAGGAGATCTCACTTTACATAGATTTGTACATGTTAGTGTGAGACAAGGATATGGTTTGATTTGCAAGGTTCTCTCTTTGGTCTTGTTTTTCTTCCTAGATGTTTGTATACACATGGTTGAGTGCAAAGAACTTGGGAGAGCTACGGAGATTGATGGTGAAAGAGGTATTGCACCTTTTTGGTTGTGGGATTTGTAGATCATGTATGTTTCCTTGACACTATGTGATAGGAGAATTAGCCATATATTCTATGTGAAGTATTATAGATAGACTTCATATGCTTTGATCTTTTTCGAATCTGACAACACTCATGTAGTGAGAGTTTCTAAATATATCTGCTTATCCTCTATGATATCTTGGTTTGTTGATTACTGATGTGATAATGGGTTTGCATGTTTCATTAGACATGGATCTACGAGTTATACAGTTTGTAGGTGTCGACAACCTATTGATTATAGCGGGATCATTTAGATGTTGACTATCTATATCCATGAGATCGTTTCAATAGGGATGCAAACTTTATTAATTGGCCTTGTTTGTGGTCATTTATGCATTGATATGTTTCTTTGATATAGGAGGTTGGATATACAGAGACTTGATTGTAGGTTTAGAATTGATATGTTGACAGTGTGAAGTTTTATCTAAAAGTCACACACGTAACACTAAGAGGGGGTGGGGTGAATCAATGTTATAAACTTTTCAATATTTTCAGCAAACTCAGAAGTTATCAAACATAGAGATATGAAGATAAAAGCATAACACACAACAAGAACACATAAGCTATTGATGCTCTACAAAAAGGATTAGAAAATCTGGCTTGATGGCAACACACACAAGAACACAAGAGGCAAACATTAGTGTTAGCAACCAAAGATTATTCTAAACATGCATATCAAGAGAGATATTGAGCATGAAATAAAAACATACAAACATAGAATAAATAAACTATGTTCCTCCAAATTCTAACCAAGATGCTCATAGTTGCTCCTCCCTTGATCCTCTCCTCTCCAAGTTCCCAAATGAGTGTAGCTCTCAGTAGATTTTTGCACTATTTTTTGGATGTCTTATGAAGATTCAAGAGTATAAACTAAATGATCATGAAAATGCAAATGTGAACAAACTAAAATGATATATTAGGTAATTAACTAAGATTTATTTTAGCCCAAAATAACAATGTGAGATGATTGTGCTAAATACTCTCTAAAATTCACTATAAGCTAGATGCATACAAGTTTTCAGGATTTGGATTGTGAAGAAATGAGCTCTGTTTATAGGTAAAATGGAGCAATGGATGGTTGAGATTGAGTAATCTCAACAAGGGTCAGGATTGAAGGGCTTAAGATCCATGTGAGGACTTTCAATTCAATCCCAGGATGACAAATGTCAAAATGAGATGGGTTGAGAGAAGAGGGAATAAGCATTAAATGCTTGACATGACTAGAGGCTTAACTTGGGAGGTAAGGTTAATGTTGAGTTGAGTGAATAAATTCATTATTCAAGGAACAATGTCTTTATCCAATGGATAAACTCTTGTGCAAGAGTTAGTGAGGATAACCATGGTCAAAGCAATAAATACTTGAAGAGACCCATGGGTTAAATGAGGGTTGAGTTAGAGGTAAAGTCTCTTAACCATGGGAGCAAGTGGATTTAACCATAAATGGTTATGTAAGAGTCATTAGTGGTTTTGAAGACTTTAGAGGTTAGCTTGTTGAACACATAAAACATTAAATATTTTTGAAAGACTTTGGAGTCTTTGAGAAGTGACTTCAAGTTGCTTAGGAACGTGACAATATTTAGGGGATGGATTAGGCTAATTAGGAATGATTAGAAAGTGGTTAGAAGGGTCTAGAAGGGGATTTAGGATTGCAAGTGGATTTGGTGGGTGAAGAAAAATAGGATTTAAATTAAAATAAAATTTATTTATTTCAACTTGTGGTTGCAACTTGCATTTATAGGAGAATGCAAGTGGGGGGATTAAATGATTTAAATACATGTTTTAATTATTTATTTAAAAGAGGAAAGTGAGATAAATTAAATGAATAGGATTTATTTATTTAATTGATTGTGAATGTGGTTTAATGAATGAATTAAAATAAATTGAAAATTTAATTTAATTAATAGGAGAATGATTGAAGATGAATTAATTAAATGTTAATTTAATTAATTGTTGATTAGTGGATTTATTAATCAAATAAATAGTAAATATTCATTTAATTATAATGGATATATTTATGTGACTACATTTGCCCCTCTTTGAGACGATGCGGTTTATTGTGTCATTTCAAAGAAAGAAAAATAGGTGTGAAGAACTATGCCCCATAAATGTTAATTTAGTGCATGGTATGCCCCCTCGAGAGATGGGTCAATTTTTTTTGAAAAATCGAGCGATCTCTCAAAAAATAACAAGAAGTGGAGGGGAGGTAGAATAGAAGAAATGAGCAATAACGGTGAAAGAATGGAAGAAATCAAAGTGAATATGGAGAAACAACAAGCCTCGAAAGTACACAGGGGTTACGGCGTGAATTTAGTGTTTGTGTTTTTGAGTGATGTTGTACAATTGATCAAAGTTGGCTAAACAATCTGGTGCAATCGGTTTAATTGCCCTGGTCGAGTCAAAGTGTGACAGTTGATGTCAGTTCCTCAAATACTCGCTGAGACTTAGACAATTGATGTAATTGTTTGTGTTGATTGTGTTGGATTGATTGAGCAATTGATAGTGTGTGTGTGTGTGATGGATGGTTGTGGTGAATCATAGTAGCCTCGTTGAGACTAGGTCATTATGAGAAATGTCTGTTGTAGTCTAGGTTTGCCATGATTGATTACCTGTTGAGACCCGAAGATACTTGATCAGAGTATCTGTTGATAGTATAGGTGTGTGTTTGATTCGATTGGTCTGGGTAGACAGAGTAACTAGCTTGATTGTGTGGATGACTTAGGATGGGAAACACAACCCTTCTTGTTAGAGATTGACGGTGATGAACGTGGCTTGATTAGTTTGATGGGACATGATGTAGGGTATATGATTTATGATGATCGAGGTAGGGAGGGTGAGGGGGTATTCAATGTTAGATAGAAGATATGATGGACCTAGGACCCATTCCTATGGAAGAAGATCGAAAAAATAGATTATGCATCCGTTGTCATTACTATGTATGAATGATATGCAGCTATTATGAATGTATGGATGGATGAAATGCAACATAATGCAATATATATAGATGAGATGGAATGACGATCCATAGTGCGTTATTTTTCATCATTGAGCAATGGTAGTATCAATCTTGGATGAGGCAGTAGAAACCAAGTTTGGAACATTGTACCTGTAAGCAAGAAGCATAGATAAAGAATATGGACCCTGCATAATGGTTCATGCTCATATGGTCGAGGTATATGTTGTAGTCAGCAAGCCATAGTGATCCATGACTATATTTTGCATATGATCATGTAGCTTAGTGAACTTCCCTCGTAGACACCATTAGTACATTCCCCAGAATTTCATTGGAATGATTCGCAGACAATAAACAAAATGATATTTAGGAACCATCCTGGCTACTCTAATCACTTGTGGATATCCCGGAGTAGTGTAGGAACCTGATATAAATAAATAAATAACTTATCAAACCGACCAAGTACTTGATAGCTTAAACAAAGATTTCTTGTCAAAGAAAAATGTTATCTTGTCTTTGTTTTGGTAAGGAAGGATGCATCTATGTTAAGACAGTTGTGTGTCGATGTTGATTGTTTGGTTGATTTGATAAGTTGTCATCATTTGAATAACTCAAAATGTTTGCTTGGTGTCTTTTTGTGATTGTGTATGTACAAAGGATTTTATATGTTGCCATGTTTTTTATCGATTTTTGATGTTTTATGATGTTTTTGGATTTTGTGAGTTGTTTTAATGTTGTTGGATTTTTGATGTGTTTTTAAATGTTTTTGGATTTTGTGAGACAGTTTTGTGAATGTTTTTGGATTTTGTGAGACAACTTTGAATGAAGAACTCAATGAATCACAAGTAATGTAGAATCCACTTCCATCAATAGGTTTAAGAGCATTGCCCCCAATTTAGACATGCCTATGAAAAAGCGGGATGCAAGACACATGAAGTACTATCCTTGATTGCAGATCAATAACAAGCCATGGTTTGACTGATGGATGAGTGGATGCAATGAATGTGATCACAACAAGTCTGAAAGACAATGGAGCCATAGCCTTTATGAGTGGCGCCTGTTTGCCAGGTTTTCACTATCGCACTTACCCAAGGTACCACTAGAGTGGTTGTTCACCATTTAGATGCATGACTTTTCTTTACTATTTTGATTGATTTTTTTTTTGTATTTTCTTCAGGACATTTATCTGAAATGTTTTTGGTGTTTTTCTAATATGTATGGGAGCCTGATGCTCTGTATAGCTTATGTATGAAACCGTTTGAGGTGCATGTTGTTGATCGGATCTGCTAGTGGTTCTCCTTCTGAAGTAGCCAATTGATATGCCCCAGACACAAATACAAGAGTGATAACATATGGACCCAGCCAGTTTGATTCAAACTTTCCCTGATGTTCTTTGTTTGGTTGGTTACGAGGATTCTCTCTGAGATCAAGATCACCTACCTCAAATGTACAAGGTCTAACTCAATGATTATAGCTTCTGCTCATGCACTGCTGATAGGCCTTGAGGTGGTTGTATGCAGCTTGTTGCCTTTCATCAAGCAGTTCCAAGTCTTGAAGACGGGAGACTCGGTATGCTTCATCATCTATCAGATTATGCAAGGAAACCCATAGAGATGGTATCTCGACCTCAATAGGTAAGATAGCTTCTGCGCCATAGACCAATGAGTAGGGAGTTGCGCCTATAGGGGTTCGAATGCTAGTTCGATACGCCCATAGTGCTGGATTTAATTGAACATACCAATCATGACCGACATCATTGACTGTCTTCTTGAGGATTATTAATATGTTCTTTTTCGATGCTTCGGATTGACCATTTCTTTGTGGGTAATAGGGAGTGGAAAATCAGTGTTGGATGTGAAATTTCTCACAGAGCTCACAGACATCTTGATTTTTGAAAGGAAGGTCGTTATCTGTGATGATGGACATGGGTACACCATACCGGCAGATGATGTAATTAAGGATGAATGAGGCGATCTGCTTGCTGGTGACTTGGGTAAGTGGAACAACTTCAATCCACTTTGTGAAGTATTCGGTGGCGGTAATAATGAATTTGTGGCCGTTGGATGAAGATGGAAGAACTTTACCCACAAGGTCAAGTCCCCATTGACAAAAGGGCCATGGTGTTGTGATTGGTTGCAATTCTTGTGCTGGTGCATGTATCAGGTCTCCATGAATTTGGCATTTCTTGCATTTTCTGACAAAATAGTAGAAGTCTTTTTCCATGGATGGCCAATAGTATCCAACACACGTGATCTTCTTTGCTAGTGAAGGACCGCTTGAGTGAGTCCCACAAATTCCTTCATGTACCTCTTCCAAGGCCTTTGTTATCTCATCTTGTTCTAGACATCGAATGAGAGTACCATCAAGACTACGTCGGTATAGGGTTTCAATAATGATGGTATATCAAGCGGTTTGGCAAATGAAGGTTTTGCGTTGGTTATTCAATTGGTTAGGAGGAAGTGTGTGATCACGTAGGTAGGTGTAGAACTCACCGTACCATGGGGATTCAGAACTAACAAGGCAACATATCATCTCGGATTCAGGGACATCATAAGCGGGAATCCAAAGCTATTCTACCAAGAACTCATAGCATGTTGAATTTTGTGGAAGATCTAGGAGAGATGCAATGGTAACCATAGTGTCAGCAGCTCAATTCTGATCTCTGGGTATTTGCTCAAAGGTGATAGTAGTAAATGATGCTTTTAAACTGTCCACCATTTGCTTGTACGACATGAGTTTATCATCCTTGGTTTGATATTCGTCAGCGACTTGTCAAATGACCAGTTGGGAGTTGCCATATATATATAGCTCTTTCAATTTCCATTGTATGGAAAGTCTGAGTCCTGTGATCAAGACCTCATATTCTGCTATGTTGTTTGTACATGGAAAAGTTAGCCTATAAGACTTCAGGATGCTATCACCTTGAGGTGTGATAAACAGAATGCCTGCCCTCGAGCCATGCCTAGTATATGAACTATCAAAGTATAATTTCCATGGTTGTGCTGTTGTGATCATGAATATTTCTTCATCTAGAAAATTAGAAATAAAAGGATGATCACCTATGAGGGGTGCATCGGCCAACTGATCTGCAATAACTTGCCCCTTGATAGCCTTACGATCCACATACTCGATGTCAAATTCACTTAGAATCATCACCCATTTGGCCAAGCGGCCTGTCAATGCTACTTTGTTGAGTAAGTACTTTAGTGGATCGATCTTTGCAATGAGTTGTACTTTATGCGTTAACAGATAGTGCCTTAGTTTAGTGGCTGCTAAGATTACTGCTAGGCAAGCTCGCTCAATAGGTGTGTAATTGAGTTCATAGCCGACCAATATGCGAGAAATGTAGTATACAACACACTCTTTCCCTTCTGCATTATGTTGAACCAACAGTACTCCCAATGCTGTATTAGTTGTTGAAATATAGAGCAATAGAGGTCTACTTGGATTTGGTGGGATCAACAATGGTGTATTCATGAGATAGTCCTTAAGCATCTGACATCCCATTTAAAGCGAATGTTTTTGTGTAACAGGTGTGTAAAGGGGTGACACTTATCTGCCAGTTGTGCAATGAGTCTTCGGATGGATTGTAGCCGCCCTTGTAATGTCCTTAGCTAACTGATATTCCTTGGAGGTGGCATATCCATGATTGCTTTGACCTTTGTCAGGTCGACCCCAATGTCTTTGCTTGAGATAATGTATCCTAGAAGCTTCCCTGATGTTACTCCAAAGACACATTTCTTTGGGTTGAGACGAACATGATATTGTTCCAGTCTGTCAAAGATTTTATCTAATATTTCTAGATGACCTTCTCATGTTAATGATTTTGCCAATAAGTCATCCACATAATCTTCCATTATGGTATGCATCATATCATGAAAGATGGTGGTCATTGCTCTTTGATAAGTCGCCCCTGCATTCTTGAGACCAAAAGGCATTACATTCCAACAGTATGTTCCCCATGGACATGTGAACGTTGTCTTATGTTGATCCTCTAGCGCAATCTTTATCTGGTTGTACCCTGAAAAACCATCCATGAGAGAAAGCATGACATGTCCTATTGTTAGGTCCACGATCATGTCAATGTTTGGTAGGGGGAAGTCATCTTTAGGACATGCCTTATTTAGATCTCTAAAGTTAGTATAGATACGGATGCCCCCATTTGGTTTGCCGACAGGTACAATGTTGGATATCCAATATGCATAATCAATCGGTCTAATAAAACCAACATCCAGGAGTTTCTTAAGTTCTGCTTTGACTAGTACCGCAATCTAGGGGTGCATCTCGTGAAGCTTCTATTTGATAGGCTTAGCTCCTTCTGCTACGGTGAGGTGATGCATGACAAAATTAGGATCAAGACCAGGCATGTCTGCATATGACCATGCGAAGTTGATTTGATGCTTCTGAAAGAATTTGACAAACTTAGGTTGTTCCTTTGGAGTTAAAAGAGATGCCAGATGTATGTGATGAGGAGTTTCAGGAGTCCCCGCGTTGAATTCTTTTGTTTCCTCAATAAGGATTGTTGATCATTCCTGATTTGTACTAGAGGGGAGGATGTCAAACCTTTCATCCTCAGGGGCCTTAGAGAGGTTTTCACCATTGGATACGCTCTTTCTTTTTACTTTTTGGGGATCAAACGGTGCCACCGTGTGGTTTTCACTGGAAGATCCATGTTTTATTGTAATATTTTTGCAGCTGAAAGGTTTGGCATCTGCCCCAAAGTATGATGCGCTATTAAGTTCAATGGCGAATCCAAATTTGTGATCTCCGCTTGGTATGCTATCCCGTACTTCCAAAAAGTCAATGATCGCCTCATCGTTTTGGAATTGGTCAAGGCATGGGGGATTAGGTTGGTTCCATTCAATGAGTTCAAGATGGATAATGGGCATTACCTCATTGATCAGGTTAAGTTCATAAGATGTGTCAGTGAGGGTTAATACGTTGTGGTGAAGGTCATTGATGGTACTCTCCCTATTAGAATCAAGCATAGGATGTGACGTAGGGTCTGTGGTAAGTGTTTCCAGTTCAGGAACCCAAGAGGTTTTTATCTGTGCTTCTTCGTAAATAGGGATTTCTTTGCGAGGTGGAGTTAGTGATACGTCTTCCTCATCTGAAGTATTGAGCTGGACGGAATCAAATTCCCACTCATGTGAGTCGGTCTCTAAGTCACTTTCCAACATCCGATTACTATACCAAATCGGGATACCACTTTTATCAAGCTACAAGTAGCCTTTCAAAAAGCTATGTTTCTACTCAAGAAAATATGTATGGTGAGTATCTTGGGAGCAAAACCATCTATGCTCTTGCACTGAATTTATCACAAATGTTCTCAATCAATAGAACGGGTGGGTTTCTATATAAAAAGGTGTCTAGTAATTTTCGATGTTTTTGGACATAAGTTCATTATGCAGTGACTCACTTAAAAGCCTTGTAACTTGTGGTGGGGCCCATATGTCCTTTCAGCAAGTTACACTATAGGAAAAACTATACCCAAGGCCACAACTTTTTCTCACACCTGATTTCTATAGCGGCTCGAAGGATTTACCGTGCGAGGTCATTCCCAAGAGTGATGTGTCTCTTGGCAGGCCTCTCTTAAAAAGATAAAATTTTGAGTGTTACTAACACTTTTCTCTTGCACCTAGGACCACGAAAGTCAAGGGAAGGATAGTGTGTGTTAGAAGTAGGACCACTCGACAAACTTTTTGCACAAGTGTGCCAATCACCAAAAACACTTGTTCTTTTTAACTGATTTTCATTGCAATGTGATCTAACTGTTTGGAGATGTTGCTCCAACAAAAATGGTGTTTTTTTTAACTTCAATGGCAAAATGTTTTATAATCTAGAAATTGGAAATCCTGGTCAACTGAATTAAGAGCACGTTTTGCTTGAAGTAAATCGATTTGAGAACAACTTTGACAAATTGGGGATTCTTTTTAACTTGCACAAAATGAAGTGTTGATTGTGAATTTTAGTTTGATGCAAGAAATAAAATTTGCCTTGTTGATTTTAAGCACCAAAAGAAATTGTTCCTAACTTTGCAAAAAAAGAATTTTGTGTGTTTGTTTTTTGTGATTCTTTTTAACTTTGAACAAGTGTGATTCTTTTTTAGAGCTCCAAACGAAAGATGTGGTTCTTTTTAAAACTCCAAATGAAAGTGCAGTTGATTTTAACCCAAAAGGAAAATGAATTTATTTTATCCTAACTTGAAAGACAAAGTTAGCAATATGAACAAATTTACTTCCTAGACTAAAATTGCTAAAAATCCTATTGTAGGGGTTAGTCAAAACCTACACAAAAGATAATTAGTTAGAAAAATCCGCATGTTTTGGTGGGCTTCTACAAGCTTAAAATTTTGGTTTTTCGGTTACAAGGAATTTTCTTACAACTCTTTGTTACAATAGCACTACTCTATGTGAAAACAGAAGCACTATTTAACATGAAAGCGCAACAATATAGACAATACCGCTAAAAGAAATGTGAGTGCGCTGAATAAATAGACAATAGTGCTAAAAGAACTGTTTTCAAACAAAGTTAACTATGTCAATAGTGAGTCAAAAGTGCTAATACTAGGAACGATAGAGTTATTTTAGGGTCAATAGTGCTAGAAGATGGACGATAGAACCAGTTTGGGAACAATGCACTATTAGTGGGAACAATAGCGCTAAAGTATCAATTTGCGAAGGCGCTAAAGCGAGAACAAAAGCGCAAGAGCGCGACCTATGTGTCAATTAAAACATTTAAAAAGTTAGTAGTTTTCAAAATGGTTGCTCTTGGATTCACGTCGGGTTCACCAAATGATGCTTTGCAAAAATGATTAGAAAATTTGGCTTGATGGCAACACACACAAGAACCCAAGAGGCAAACGTTAGTGTTAGCAACCAAAGATTATTCTAAACAGACATATCAAGAGAGATATTGAGCATGAAATAAAAAGCATACAAACATAGAATAAATAAACTATGCTCCTCCAAATGCTAACTAAGATGTTTATAATTGCTCCTCCCTTGTTCCTCTCCTCTCCAAGTTCCCAAATGAGTGTAGCTCTTAGCAATTTTTTTGCACTATTTTTTGGATGTCTTATGGAGATTCAAGAGTATAAACTGAATGATCATGAAAATGCAAATGTGAACAAACTAAAATGATATATTAGGTAATTAACTAAGATTCATTTTAGCCCAAAATAACAATGTGAGATGATTGTGCTAAATACTCTCTAAAATTCACTATAAGCTAGATGCATACAAGTTTTCAGGATCTGGATTATGAAGAAATGAGCTCTATTTATAGGTAAAATGGAGCAATGGATGGTTGAGATTGAGTAATCTCAACAAGGGTCGGGATTGAAGGGCTTAAGATCCATGTGAGGACTTTCAATCCAATCTCAGGATGACAAATGTCAACATGAGATGGGTTGAGAGGAGAGGGAATAAGCATTAAATGCTTGACATGACTTGAGAGTTAACTTGGGAGGTAAGGTTAATGTTGAGTTGAGTGAATAAATTCATTATTCAAATAATAATCTTTATCCAATGGATAAACTCTTGTGCAAGAGTTAGTGAGGATAACCATGGTCAAAGCAATAAATGCTTGAAGAGACCCATGGGTTAAATGAGAGTTGAGTTAAAGGTAAAGTCTCTTAACCATGAGAGCAAGTGGATTTAACCATAAATGGTTATGTAAGAGCCATTAATGGTCATGTAAGAGTCATTAGTGGTTTGGAAGACTTTAGAGGTTAGCTTGTTGAACACATAAAACATTAAATGTTTTTCAAAGACTTTGGAGTCTTTGAGAAGTGACTTCAAGTTGCTTAGGAATGTGACAACATTTAGGGGATGGATTAGGTTAATTAGGAATTATTAGAAAATGGTTAGAAGGTCTAGAAGGGGATTTAGGATTGCAAGTGGATTTGGTGGGTGAAGGAAAATAGGATTTAAATTAAAATAAAATTAATTTATTTCAACTTGTGGTTGCAACTTGCATTTGTAGGAGAATGCAAGTGGGGGGGATTAAATGATTTAAATAAATGTTTTAATTATTTATTTAAAAGAGGAAAGTGAGATAAATTAAATGAATAGGATTTATTTATTTAATTGATTGTGAATGTGGTTTAATGAATTAATTAAAATAAATTGAATAATTTATTTAAATAATAGGAGAATGAATGAAGATGAATTAATTAAATGTTAATTTAATTAACAGTTGGTTAGTGGATTTATTAGTCAAATAAATAGTAAATATTCATTTAATTAAAATGGACAGATTTATGTGACTACAATTATCATGTCAAAAACCCTTTCGAATAAAAAAAACCACGGTTCAAAGTTTCTTCTATTTCATAAAGGGAAGCAATCCAATGGGCTACAACACAAATTACAAGCAAATCACCAACTCAGTAAAAGAGACACCAATCTCCCAATCTCTGATTAGCTAAACTCTTGAAGCAAAGGCTCCAACCTCAGTGAGAGCTCCAGCTCTCATACACTAATAAATGTTTTTGTTTTTTGCAACAGATTTTGACCCACGCTTGAGTGATAAGCATCAAATTTTTCAGGTCTACATAAACAACATAGCTTCCAAAGAAGCTATTCATAGCAAGCTCAAATTCTTAAATTAGACTCTGCTAAATATACACAGCTACAAAAAAAACTATTTCTTCAACATAGAGTATTCTACAGTTCCTCAATACCGCATACACAAAAAAAATCGAACTCCTTCAACACTCACTTTTTATGCATGATACACACTTTGCGATTATTATTTTGAATTTTACAAACCTCCTTTTTACTTAGCATGACTTCCCAGACAACACAAAAACGGCTTGAACAAAACATCTCCTGCATCATCTTTTAATTACTCCTATTTTCTGTAAATAGACAGTCCGAAAAAAAATTTTCTAATTCAATACCACTTCCATTCATCCAAAGCATCCAGACTTTAAAAAATCACCACGTACAAAAAACTTCTATACTTTAATAAATCAATAATTGTGAACACATTAGAAGTTGTAGAAGAATGATTCCAGCCAGCTCAACACAGGTGTCTGCCTCACACCTTGAACACAATAGGACCCACGATTCCCTTGCATAGCACCATACTCTCACGCCACGAACTCATGAAGTTTAATGCACATCCCCAAAAAAAACTTCCTTGGGAACCATTTTTTCTGAAAGAATCAAGTTGATCCTTAGATAAAGGTGTTATAAAAATTTTAACGACAACCATATAGAAGTCGATATATGCCTTTTTAAAGAAACGCCCAGTTAAAAAAACATGATTTTTATTTTTTGAGTCGTATAAAAAAACGAACTACAAAACATAGCCACCACCATCCAAAATAAGAATATCTTCTGAGCTTTGAGTATGCATTGTTTCTTCAATGAAATACGACTACTCCAGAAAACATGACCTTTCTTTAAAAATACAACTCCACCAAACATTATATGAAGCATATACTTCCTAGGCCAAAAAACAACAACCATTCCCAAAAGAATAGGTAACAACTTCAATGAATGAAGCACCAAAAATAAAAATATGCGGCAGCCTCCAAAAACATATGACCAAACCTAAACTTAAATCTCACGCAACCTCTGCCAGACACCACCACACTAAAAAATGACATAAATTAATTTCTTAGACATAAATAAATCATGCCTTATTGAGGACCATTTGTTTAACCAAGCCGCCACCACTCCTTATTACAAAAAAATAGACTTCAACCACGTATGCCAAAAATGGTCAAAGATGTTCAAATGGTTGACACACAACAAATGATGTGTCACAACAGAAAATGGTGTGTCACAATCAAGGAATTCCGTAGAAATAGAATTTTAATGCCCAACCATACTATGAAAAAATATTCACCACAAAAATTGATTAAATTTAAATCTCCAAAACAACACATCACCAAAAAGAAGAATTCAGGTCCTACACCAATGATGTGGCATAAGAAGAATATTCAACACATGAGCTAACAATGATTCTTATTTGGCACAAGGATGTGGAAAAATATTTTATGCGGTTGATAGAATACACACATGTTGCTGAAGCAAATACTGAGACATCAATGACAAAAAGATCCAACAATCTCCCCCTTTTTTATCATTAATGGCAACACAATCTCCATCTAGAATCAAAAGACTAAAATTTCTCCATTTCTCCCCCTAAAGACCTGCTCCCCCTTTGACATCAATGATTGATACAAGTTGCAAATTGGTGGAAACCAATGAATAACCCTGCACAAACTAGACTGGGGCATAGGATAATACAATGGATGTTCGCCCTGTATAATGCATCCCTTCAATGATGGAGTGAAACCACTCCTAACTATTGTCATAGCCTTTCAAAGGTGTCTCTAGGTACGAGCTTTGTGAAAACATCTACAAGTTGATCCTTAGTAGAAACATACTCAAGCTTCACTTTTTGATCACTAACTTGTTCACATAAAAAGTGATACTTAATTGGAATGTGCTTAGTTCTAGATTGTGAAACTGGATTTTTAGATATGCTAATAGCACTCGTGTTATCACATAGAATGAGAATTGGCTGATTAAAATTTATTTTGAAGTCTTGCAAAGTTTGCTTCTTCCAAATAACTTGTGTACAACAGGACACTGTTGCAATTAATTCCGCTTTAGTGGTTGAAAGAGAAATTGAATCTTGCTTTTTATTGTGCCAGGAAGCCAAACACTTACCAAGGTAGAAAGCACCTCCGCTTGTGCTCTTATGTTCATCAACTGAGCCACCCCAATCTGCATTTGTGTATGTTGTAAGGAAGAAGTCATTTCCACTTGGATACCAAAGACCATACTCCATAGCACCTTGAAGGTACTTGAATATCCTTTTAACTGTATGAATATGTGTCCTTAGGGGATGCCTGAAACCTTGCAACATAGCCTACAACCTGCATTATGTCAGGTCCAATGGTTGTAACATATAACAAGCTAGCTATCATAGACCTGCAAAGAGTTTGATTAGCATCTAGTGATTCATCATCCCTACTCAGTTTACAACCAGTCACCATAGGAGTGCTAACAGGAGTGCAATCTTCCATCTTGAATCTCTTCAATGTCTCTCTAGTGTATTTAGTCTGAGAAATAAATATACCTTCCTTTGATTGATGAAATTGCAGCCCAAGGAAAAATGACAGCTCTCCCAACATTGACATTTCAAACTCCATGTTATTTGCAAAAACTTCACACATCTGCACACAATCACTTCCAAATATCAAATCATCAACATAAACAACCACAATCAACATGTTTTTACCTTCCTCTTTGATGTATAAGTTGTTGTCTGCAACACCTCTTCTGAACCCTTGTTGAAGCAAATTGCATTCAATCTGTCATACCAAGCACGAGGTGCTTGTTTGAGACCATAAAGTGTCTTTTTCAGCTTGCACACATAATCTTGATGCTCTGAAATAAAACCATTAGGTTGTTCTACATATACCTCTTCATTCAAATCACCATTCAGAAATGTAGATTTAACATCCATTTGAAAAACTTTAAAACTTTTAAAAGAGTCAAATGCTAAAAAACATTATAATAGCCTCTAATCTAGCAACTAGTGCAAAGGTTTCATCGAAATCTATACCTTCAACCTGAGCATATCCCTTACACACCAACCTTGCCTTATTCCTCACCACTTGGCCATCCTCGTTCATTTTGTTTCTGAAAACCCACTTTGTACCAATCACATTTTTGTCTTTAGGCCTTGGAACAAGCTCCCAAGTTCCACTCTTGTTTATTTGGTCTAACTCCGCTTTCATAGCTGAAACCCAAGACTTATCATCTGTTGCTTCTTCAAAACAATTTGGTTCAATCATGGACAACAGTAAGATATCATCATCCTCATAGTAGTTAACCTATCTTCCTGATGCTCCAGGTCTATCCTCTTGCATAATCTGATTAACAGGATGATTTTTGTCAACAAATCTTGAAGTAGACTTGAGAGAAGTTCTGATTGTAGTTGCATTTCTATCATGTGAGGTTGTAGGACTAGCTAATGTATTTGTTGTACTTGACTGATTTTTTGTTGTTCCAACCTAAAAAAGTGAATCAACACCTTCATTTTGATCATTAGAAGGAGTATTTACAACATTGTTGCTTGCCCCAAATTGTGGATTAGTAGAAATTGGTTGGCCAACATTTTTAGCTTCAACTCCCTACAAGCTATCATCACAACTTTGCAAATTTTTAGAAGAATCAGTAATCTCATGAATTTACACATTAGTTCTTTCAACTTTTGTGTGCAATCTCTTATGAAAACATTTGTAGGCCTTACTTTTTGAAGAGTATCATAGAAAAATACCCTCATCAGCTCTAGGATCAAATTTGCCCAAGTTATCTTCATCCCTCCTAATATAACATGGGCTACCAAAAATTTTAAAATATTTAACAGTTGTTGCCCTTCCATTCCACAATTCATAAGGTGACTTGTTATGCTTAGCCCTTACAAAACTTCTATTTTGAATATAGATAGTTGTATGTACAACTTCTTTCCAAAAACAATCTTTTACCTTTGATTCATTCATCATGCTTTTTGTCATCTCTTGGATTGATCTGTTCTTTCTCTCAACCAACCCATTTTGTTGAGGTGTCCTAGGAGCTGAAAATTGTCTCTTGATACCATACTTTTCACAAAAACTTATAAACTCATTTGAGGTAAATTCACCTCCATTGTCTGAATGGAGACATTTGATTTTTAGTCATTTCTCATTCTCCACCAAAGCTTTGAAAGCTTTGAACTTCTCCAAAGTTTCTTATTTTTCCTTCAAGAAAGCCATCCAAGTCATACGTGAGTAATCATCAATTAATAACATAAAATATCTCACCTTGCATGCTTGTAGTTCTTGTTGGTCCACACAAGTCAGTATGAATCAACTCTAAAGGCATTGTGCTTGAATACTCTTTAGCTTTAAAGCTCCTTCAAGTTTGTTTGCTCAACTAACAGGCTTTGCAAACAATATCAAATGGTTTAGTGAGCTTTGGCAAGTTTGTCACCACTTCCTTCTTGCTGATTTGAACAAGACTATCAAAACTTATATGGCCAAGTCTCATGTGCCACAACCAAGATTCATCAAGTATACTTAAACAACATGATTCATTGTTAGCATCATCAAGAATGTATAAGTTATTCAGAGCCTTATTTGCATCAGCAATATGAACACCATCTTTACTAATTTTACAACAATCATAGCTGAAAGTTAAACTATGACCTTGATCACACAACTGACTAACACTGAGTATATTGTGTTTCAAGCCTTCAACAAATAGCACGTTCTCAACCTTAGTCTTACCATCACTCAACATGAGTGTACTTTTTCCAACAACTTTAGCAGAAGTGTTTCCACCAAATCTAACCTTACCACTTGCATATTTCTTGAGAGTCAAAAACTTAGTCTCATATCTAGTCATGTGTCTAGAGCAGCCACTATCCACATACCATATATCCTTCTCATTATGTGCAAGAAGAGTTGTTTGCACAATCAAAGACTTAGTTTCAGCCTCCTCCTTCTTCCTCCAAACTTTGGTTTCTTTCACAATGTTCTTATCACCCTTCTTTTGTAAATATGCCCTGTCATTCTTACAAAACTTTGTAGTATGACCGATGTTATTACATTTATAGCAAACAAGCATAATCTCTCAAAGGAGCAAAAGGGTTCTTGTTTGCAAAACTGAAATTATTTCTAAAAGACACTCTACAACTTGTTGCTTTATGTCCATAAAAGTTACAAGCAAAACAATAACCATGAAAATATGAATGATTAAACCTGGTTAAGTGTGCTTGCCTAGCACTGAAAGGCTGTTTGAAAGCATTATGTATGGTTTTTGTGGATGAAAACCTTGAGTTTTCTCCCTTAGTAATTTGTTGTCCTCCTTTCAAACTTTCTCCTTCTTCGAGACCAACACCACTCTTGTTAGAGGATTGTTTCTGAGAAGCTAACAGGTTGTCCAATGATAGTGAACCTTTCTGATTTATCTGCTCTTGGTTCAACAGTGTAGATGATTTTTCTATCTTTCTGAGAGAGACTATCTTAGCTTCAATTTTTTACTTTCAGCCTTTACTCTAATCTGATTTCTTAACTCCACTTCAAGTTTATTGGCGTCTTCAATCTGAAATTTCAGATCCTTTATCTGTTTTTCTGCATCCTCAAGTGCTTGTGACTTTCTATCTTTTTCTTTAGTTTCTTCTTTGAGCAGCATCTTGAGATTCAAGTTCTTCTTCTTGAGACTTTTGATTTCACTAAGAGCACTAATCAGCTCTTGCTCAAGATCCACTTCTCCATCTTCTTCATCAAAGACATTTTCATCAACTTGGTTTTCACCTTGAGATTTTTGTAGTGACATAAACAAGATCTCATCACTAAGAGATTCCTCTTCACTTCCTTCAGATGAATCACTTTCCTTCTTTGAGTAGAGACTCTTCTTAGATTTCCAAAACTTCTTGTCCTTTCCTCTAAACTTCTTTTTGTAGGACCTTGACTTCTTTTCATTAACGTTGTCCTCATCATTCTCATAAGGACATTTGGCTGCAAAATGTCCAGTCTTTCCGTAGTTGAAGCATTTGAGAGGCATCTTCTTCTTTTGTCTGCTGAATTCTTTCTTTACTCTTTTCATGAACAAGGCTTCCTCTGAATCCGATTCATCATCAGAACTATCACTTGACACTTGCTCTTTTTGTTTGCCCTTCTTTCCAGAGGCTTTGAAAGCAGTCTCTCATTCTCATTTTGAAGATTCAACATTTGTCCTCATCTCATATGTTGTTAATATACCATGAAGTTTGTCAATGGACAGCTTATCAAGATCAGTCATCTCTTCTATGGTTGATATCTTAGTATCAAATCTTAAAGGTAGAGACCTTAAGATTTTCTAAATGACCAGACTATCCTCCACCTTTTCTCCAAGACCTTTCAAAGAGTTCACAACTTCATCTACTCAAAGAAAGGATGATGCAACATTCTCATCCTCCATTTTTAGACTTTCGAATTGCATTTTGTGAGTTTGAAGCTTGGCTTTCTTGACATTTTCATCTCCTTCATAAGCATTATGCAGTTTGTCCCACATGGCTTGAGCAGAATCACAATGCATGACCTTCACGAATTCAGATTCAGAGAATCCACAAAGTATGGCATTCATGGCTTTAGCATTACTTTCAAATACTCTCTTTTCATCAAGAGTAGACGATGGATTTTGAGGAGGTGTGTAGTCAGTTGACACTGAATTCCAGACTTCAAACCCAAGTGACATAAGGTAGTCTCTCATTCTGACACGCCAAAAGGCATAATTCGATCCATCAAACAAAGGAGCTCGATTAGTTGCTAATTCTTCAAGAGCACTCATTGCAAGGTTCCAACAGAATCTACCTCCAAGCTTTTAAGCCTAACTAGAAGGTATCGACTCTTATGCCAATTGAAAGTCACACAGATAACACTGAGAGGGCGGGGGTGAATCAGTGTTATAAACTTTTTAATATTTTCAGCAAACTCAAAAGTTATCAAACATAGAGATATGAAGATAAAAGCATAACACACAACAAGAACACATAAGTTATCACGTGGAAAACCCTTTCGAGTAAAAAACCACAGTTCAAAGTTTCTTCTATTTCATTAAGGGCACCAACCCAATGGGCTACAACCCAGATTACAAGCTATGCACCAACTCAATAAAGGAGACACCAATCTCCCAATCTCTGATTAGCTAAACTCTTGAAGCAAAGGCTCCAACCTCTGTGAGAGCTCCAACTCTCATACACTAATAAATGTTTTTGTTTTTTGGAACAAATTCTGACCCACACTTGAGTGATAAGCATCAAATTTTCAGGTCTGCATAAACAACACAACTTCCAGAGAAGCTATTCACATCAAGATCATATTCTTAAATTAGACTGTTGAATATACACAGCTAAAAAAAAAAACATTTTCTTCACCAACATACAGTATTATACAGTTCCTCAATACTGCATACACAAAAAAAATCGAACTCCTTCAACACTCTCACTTTTTGTGCATGATACACACTCTGCGATTATTATTGTGAACATTACAAACCCCCTTTTTGCTTAGCATGACTTTGCAGACAACAGAAAAACGACCAAACATCTCTTGCCTCATCTTTTAATTGCTCCTATTTTTTGTAAATAGACAGCCTGAAAAAAAAATTCTAATTCAATACCACTTCCATTCATCCAAAGCACCCAGACTTTAAAAAAAATCACCACGTACATAGATCTTCTATACTTTAATAAATTGACAATTGTGAACACATTAGAAGTTGTAGAAGAATGATTCCAGCCAACACGACACAGGTGTCTGCCTCACGCCTTAAACACAATAGGACCCACGATTCCCTTGCACAACATCATACTCCCACACCACGGACTCATGAAGTTTAATGCACACCCAAAAACAAAACTTCCATGGGAACCAATTTTTTTGAAAGAATCAAGTTGATCCTTAGACAAAGGCATTATAAAAATTTTAACGACAACCATATAGAAGTCGATATATGCCTTTTTGAAAGAAACGCCTAGTCAAAAAAAAAGATTTTTATTTTCTAAGTCGTATAAAAAAAATGAACTACAGAGCCACCAAGATCTAGAATAAGAATATCTTTTGAGCTTTAAGTATGCACTATTTCTTCAATGAAATACAACTACTCCAGAAAACACAACCTTTCTTAAAAAATACGACTCCACCAAACATTATACGAAGCATATACTTCCCAAGCCAAAAAACGACAGGCATTCCCGAAAGAATAAGTAGCAACTTCAATGAATGAAGCACCAAAAAATAAAAATATGTGACAACCTCCCAAAACATATGACCAAGCCTCAACTTAAATCTCACGCAGCCTCTACCAGACACCACCACACTTAGAAATGGCAGAAATTAATTTCTTATACAGAAAGAAATCGTGCCTTATTGAGGACCATTTGTTTAACCAAGCCGCCACCACTCCTTATTACAAAAAAAATAGACCTCAACCACGTATGCCAAAAACGGTCAAAGATTATCAAATGGTTGACATACAACATATGATATGTCACAACAAAAAATGGTGTGGCACAATCAAGGAATTCGGCAGAACTAGAAGTTTAACGCCCAGCCATACTATGAAAAATATTCACCACAAAAATTGATTAAATTTAAATCTCTAGAACATCATGTCACCAAAAAGAAGAATTCAGGGCCCACACCAATGATGTGGCATAAGAAGAATACTCAACACATAAGCTGACAATGATTCTAATTTGGCACAGGTAGACGATGTGGCAAAATATTTTATGCGGCTGACTAGAAAACACACATGTTGCTGAAGCAAATACTGAGACATCAATGACAAAAAGATCCAACATTATCTATGTTGGTTTACCTTGGTTTCAGGTCTAGTTAGCTTGGATAAATTGAAATTTTATGTGGTTGCTATTCCTGGCAGTATGAGTAAGGTAGTTACTTAGAGCCTTTGTCATCATTTGAATCTAATGCTTATGTTCATGTAGAGATTGGTGCAGATTTCAATGATAGTTGACACGGTTCACCTTGGCATGTTCCTTTTTCTTCCATATGTGGCATGTTGGAGGATGTGAGAATTTGTTTGCTTGATGGTGGTTCTCATGGTTTCTTTTGTAGGTGTCTTGTTGGAGCATGAGAGCATGGTGAAGATTCAAATGGTACATGGATAGTTACAAGATGGTTTTCCCTTCTTTGTGATTCATATGAGTGTATTTACAATGTATGATGTCAAGGGGGAGAATGTTAAGATTAAGGTACCATCTACCTTGTAAATCCTATGGCATGGTTCCAACATCCTTGGAAAGTGTCCTAAGACATTTAGGATGTATTGGGAAAATAACTTGTAATATTTAATTTCCACCAGTTTTTGTAATGCATTCATAAGGGGTGATGGGTTACACTAGAAACAATTAAAGTGGGTTGTGAACACAATTATTTAATATTATTTTCCCCCCTTATGGATGTCTAGAATAAGATATTTAATGACTTAAGAAAGTGGAAAAAGAGTGACCTATGGGCTTCTCCAAGTGGGAGTATGGAAGAGGCAATAGGTGTCTCTTGGTTTCCGGTCATTTATTACATTTAATGTAATGTTCATCTTAAAAGTATAGGTGTCCATGTAGGAGGGAAGATATTGAAAGCTAAATTGATGTCTTTTCGAATTTCGTGGAGGCATTCCAAGGGTTGTGGTTGTGAATAATGAAGAATCTTCTTTGGGAACCTTTATTGGTGGTTTTGGAGCTCTTGTCATTCTATAAATTCAGCCTTTGAGTGTAAATTTTATGTGCAACAAAATATGGAACAATCGAATGTAGTTTTCTCTACAAGAATGAAGTATAGATGGGAGGCATCAGAAAGTTATTCACATGTAAATAGGTGTTGCTATGGTGGAGGCAAATAGGAGAATGGAAGTGTTTGTATTGTAAGCACTTTTATTGTTGTTAATACAAACTTGTTCTCTCTTCTTGGTGGAGTTTTTTTCCACAAGGGTTTCTCCATGTAAATCATGTGGTATGTGTGGATGTTATGTTATTGATTTATGCCTTATTATTGTTATCTTATGCTAATGTTAATCATTATTTATTGTTGTTATAAATTCACATAACATAGGTTTATTAAGCATGGTTAACAAGCTGATTTTTCACATCATAAAGGAGGAGGATCTAATCATGGGTTTTCCACAATTAAGGCAACTTAATTTTTAAATTTGCATACGAGTTTCAAATTTTCATGTTGTTGTTATCCAATCTTTGAATCTCATCCTTCGATTAGTTTATTGGATAGAGATTGATTTTCACAATCTTTGGTATTGAACCTGTTTATTTTCCAACAATTGCCACAAAGGCATAATGGCCTTCCATTACATGGTGTCCATCCTAGTTCCTTATACCTTGGTGCATAACATTAAGTACAATATCAAAAATAGGTTACTTATGCAACCACAACATAATTCTCCTCTATTCTTCCTCTCATCAATCCCTTTATCATCTCTATCCTTTTTATCATGCATCATATAATCCTCCTATCCATTTCGAGAGCATAACCATGTTCTTGGAACCCACCTGTCCCCTCAAGGGGCTATGCCTCTAACTCCTTGTCATCCTTCCTTATCCTACCAATGACTAAGGCACCATGCTACTTGTCCTTATCCCTTTCATTCCACTATATTTTATTCTTTGATATAATGTCATTTCTTCTAGTTTTGACACCATATCAAAGAGGGGCAAAACGTAGACACATAAATTCATCCATATCCAACCACACTTGACTCTATCCCATTCTAATCGATTAAATAAACTTACATATATTTAATTAATTCATCCTTTGTCATTACCCTTCAACATTGATTAAATAAACTTACATATATTTAATTAAATCTACCCTTATCCCCCAAATCCTCCAACTAAATCAATTAATTAATACCTACTTAATCAATTGATTCAGCCCTCATTGCCATTTTCCCTAATATTTAATTCCACTTCACCCTCAATCCTAGCCACTGAATCCATTTACATGGATCAAAATCTAAACTTGCCATCATTGGCAAGTGTCCCTACCCTCGTCTTGCTTACACGTGTGAGTATACAAAGGTTACCTCATAATCATCCTACCTCTTACACATGTAATAGACATGTCAATTTCCCAAATCACCCTACCTCTTACACATCATAAACATGTCTTTTTCACGAGCTTCTCCATGTGTACTCAAACATACCTAAATCTTACACTTATGAAACAATGTCATTCTCATACGCCCATATTGTAACTTAAGTGCTTATAGCTATTGTTTTGGCTTATAGGTGGTTACGACAAATACGGTGGAATTTGTTATGCATGCATGGATAAAAAATGGCCATTTGGAGTTGGCATTCGATACATATTCTCTATTGCCTCGTTAATTGTTTGCTTTGACCACCATACAATTTGAACAACTAATCCAATACTTATGCACGAATGCCCCAATAATTATGTGTTACTTGGTACCAATAAAGTTGCACAACTCCTATAATTAGTAACTTTTTTTTTCCAACTACTAAGTATACTAGTGGGCAACTATTGGCCCACTAGACCACCCACTAGAAGATTTTTTAGTGGACTTTTAATTAACAAATTCAACGCACAATTATTAGAACATGAATGGTAATTGGGCCCCTTCCCCTATTCCTATATTAAATTACAAAATAAAAAATTATTGTCAAAATCTTCTAAATTGATAGAAGAAATAAAAAATTTAATATCAAAATCTACTAGACTGATGGAAGAAATTTCTAACCCCACATCTAACATGTATATAAGATTTCATATCTACTTGAAAAAAATCTGATTTAACCAATTATATATATATATATATACCCCTGCTCCATAAAACTATCCGGCCACCGTGTTGAAAAAGAAAACTATATGTCTCCTTCATAACCATACATTTTATGTAGCTGCATAGACACTTCATAAATATAGTCTCTGGGATCTGTCTATGGAACCGCATCAATTGCTCCTGTTTATGAGATAGTTCCACAAAAGGCAGAGCACGTCCAAATAGTGCATTGGGATTTGGAATCCAATAGGTCCCACATTAGATTTTAATGGCAGGTTGTCACGGACTGACTGGTAGACTATCATTGGAAATGCATGCTCTAATCTGCTAAGAGCACACAAATTTGTACACACAAATTATTCACATATATATACAAAAATATGCATCCATTTCAGAAAAAGTAATCACCGTACATGTCATTTTAATTGGTTTTATCTGTAGTGAACGTGCAATGGGCGGTAGGTACCCCACGTGTGGATTGGAAATCTGGATGGACTCTCTTTTCATCATTTTTAAAAAGATTTACTCTCTCAGTCAGAACATATTGCTAAATAAATCAAATTAAACAATTCTAGAGCATTTTGATTCTTGTAATGTGTTAGTAAGTACCTCCAATGCTCTGTAACCCATATCAAACGTGCGATGTTGAATGGGACTCATTTACCCAAACAGTAATGCTAAATTGACCAAGTTCATGTGCATTCCAAACAGGTCATTAAAATAGCAGTAACCCAACGGTGGCTCGGATTGCAAAGGCTTGTAGCTTTAAGAAAAAACAAAAACAGGCTACAGTTATACATCAAGTGTAAAACTTGGTCGAATCATTTCCTCTGCGTTTCTTCATATCCGGTTTAGGTAGTTCTAACCATTGCTATGCAAGCAGCAGGGATACCATACAATCTATATAGTAGTAAAGTCCTACAGCACCCATTTGCATATACTTGACAAGATTTCAATCCCTCAACTAACTTCACTAAGCAGTTTTCATGTAAAGGATAGCTGTCTACCAATTTGGCTGTAAATAGTGCTTGCCACATCATTATGTCTGAATTTTGTTCCCCTTGTCATTCAATCTACGAATGACAGGTGATTCCATGATGACAAGAGAGCATAATTAACTGCACACGTGGTCAGAAGTTTGGAAGTTTCAGAGTGACAGAACACAAAAACAGGTTTTCTTCTACGAAAGCTTAAGTGGGTACTCTTGGAGACATGACTTACTCACATGCAAAGGGACACCTGTTGATTTTAGTATGGTGTTTAGCAACCAGCTATTCGGCTTTTGCATACAATTTCATTTCAGGAACACCAGATGGATCTGAAGCGTGGGGTTATATTGAAGTCAGGCCGAGTAATTTTTTTTTCTTCTTTTCTGATACTATCTATCGATTTTCCTAGAGAATCCTGTTTTATGCTGCTAGAATCTAATTTTTTAATTGGATAATTTATATGATTCCTCATCACAAAACTGACATTATCTTCCAAAAAACAAAATTCTAGAGGCCCACATGTTCTGGTGGCTTTACCACAGTCCTGGAGGTACGAGGAATTCATGGCCCCTTATTCTGTGGTTGCAAGGTGGACCGGTAAGGCCTTTAGTATTTCTGAATCTAACCAAAAATGTCTAAGACAAAAGCCATGTTTATTCAAAGGGATGTGTTTCGGATCTGCCTCTTCAATCATTAAGATTGAAATTTCAAGTATTTTGCAGGGCTCTTCAGCTGTTGGAATAGGAAATTTTCAAGAAATTGGCCCATTGAACACTAAATTGAAGCCTCGGGCATCAACTTGGTTGCAAAAAGCAGATCTTTTATTCCTGGTAAATCTTTCTATCTCAGAGTGTAAGGGCCATAGTTTGGGCATATAACTGCACACAAAATTGTTTCCATGAATTAAGAGTCCAATGCAGACAAAACTTAGATACCTGGCACAATACGTGTTTAGAAGAGCTTATATCAATTTAGAATTCGAAACTAATTCCTCTATTTGCATGTTACATACACGGAGCACAGGACAGTCCTGTTGGTTCAGGTATCATAAGATTGTTATTTTATTTAAATCATAATTATTTTCTCTATTTTCTAGTATCAATATTGTCTTGAAAGACCATTTGCTGAAAAATTCGCATCTATTCAATATTTATGATTCTGTTTTATCTTTTATGCTGTGTTTTCTGCAGGTTTTAGCTATGTGGAAAATGACACATTGGTGGCTCATACGGATGCTGCAGCAGCAGATGATCTGTTAACATTTCTCAAGGAATTTGAGAAAATAAACAGAACCTTGCAAAACAGACCTATTTTTATAGTTGCAGAATCATATGGAGGAAAGCATGCAAGTATGCTCGGTCTTGCCTTGAGCAAAGCTATTGCTGCTGGACAACTTATGGTCAAACTTGGAGGTACCCTCTTATCCATGTTAATTTAAAGAAGAAATATAGAAAGAAAGGGGAGGGCAATGCCTTCACTCATTGCATATTCTACTTATACACAATAGCGTTCAAGAATTGTCCTTATCAAAATGTATAATGCTTCTTAGAACTTGTAGCACAGGCTTATGAGATATCATCTATTTTTGTATCTTTATTTCAATTTTTGGAGGCCACATCCTTAGCATGCTCCAGCTAGAATTTATATAGAAGACCAAACATAAAGAGACAAGATCTCTTTCTCTGGCGGATTACTAAAAATATGTCAATGCCAAGAATTGTCTTTCACGTCTTAGCACAAACAAACAGAGGTGTCTTCCAATTTATCCAAGGTACCCTTGTCTTGAAAAGCATAAGGAGATTATCCTAGATCATGTTTATTGTCGAGGGAAAAAACTTGTACGGTCAAAATCAGAAGTTATGTATAACAATTATAATGACTATATTTTTTCTGCAATGTCTCATTTTAGATTTTCTTTACAATGTCTCATTTTAGACACTTTCTTATTTTTACCTTTAAACAATAATTCTAACTCAAACTGATAGTTGCATTATATTTATAAATATTAATTTATCTAGCATTGTAGTTTTTATTATAATATTCAAAATTAAAGCTTATAAAATATTTCTGAAAATATAACTTAGCTTTGTTTTCTGCTGTGATTTTTCCTTCAATTTGCAGCGATTTCCTTTGTATGAATATTTCCAATTTCTGATCAAGTTATGAGATTTTGTCCAATAACTTGATAAGAGTTTTCATCCTTAAATTGTTTTTATGAACCTTGGAGGGGCTTTGTCCTCTTTCGCTGTATGATTCACTTGGAATATGTCATAATATTTCTGCATGATTGATTGCTTTTCCTTCTAGATCTACCTTCCTTATATACTTTGTCTTGCTCAAGGGACACAACCCTACATATGTCAGTTGACCATTCTTAACAGATTGATTATTATTCAATTCCAATTTTGTGTAATATTAATTATCTTTCTTTGGGTGCTTCCTTAAACTTGTTCTAAACCTCTCCAAAGGTGGCGGCTGAGGCAAAGGCTTGAAAAGTCTTAAGAGAATGACCTGATTTTCATTTTCTTTTAACAGCTCACGCCCTCCACAATCTTGTGGTTTCCTTTGAAGCATGGACAACAGGCTAGGAATATTGAAAGGGCCCACTCAAGTCTTTCTTAGTGAACCTTAGACATAAGATATGCAAAGACTTTAGGAAAAGTGGCGACTGATATCAATCCATAAGATCACAAACAATTATTACAAACTCAAATCTTTAATCGAGTCATCTAAGAAACAAAATGCGTCCTTTAAATATTCAAATTGCTCCAATAGTTAGTAGCAGATATAAAGGCGGCTAGCATAATGTCTTCATAAACCATTGGCTAGTAGCAGATATAAAGATGCATAAAAGCAAAGAAAACACATTTTTTATTTATATCAAAATGCCTTTTACAATAAACATGTTAGTTACATAGTTATCACAAAAATTTATCGAGCTGCATTTTAAGAGCTATTGTGTGCATGCCTGTAGCTGTTGCTGCACAATTTCTTCTTCCCAATTCTGTTCTTTCCCACACCTCTGCTGCTGCTGCTACAGTTTTCCATAGTTTTCCTTTTTCCTCAACATTTTCTTCTCTTTAACTATTCACTTCTCATCTTCCTTTTTTGTTTTTCCCACACTTGTCAGATTCATCTACAAACATTAAATTTCCCTCCAAAAATTGAACTGTTGTTCAAAATTGCCAAATCTAGGCATGAGAAACAGAGCCCCCATAATTACTTGTTGTTTTGTGGTTGTAGGGGGAATGTAGGTTGCAAGATCAAGGAAATCTTTGTTAGTTGAAAACAACACATCAGAAATTTAATATTCTAACTCAGGATTATAAATTTCAACACCCCCCTACACTCCCCTTTAATCTTGAGTCTATTTCATGCTCGTTCTATATTTCTAGAGCTTGAGCTATTCATTCCGGAGCTTGACATATTGGAGCTCTTTTGGAGCTCAACCATTTTGGGGCTAGTCATTCTGGAGCACTTCTGAAGCCCGACCATTTTGGAGTTTGCCTTTTCAAAGCTCTTCCAAAGCTCAACCATTCCAGAGCTTGACCTATATGTGTAAACTGAAGTTGACCATGAGGGCTCCAAAGATATTGTTGTTGTGTCCATGATGCCCAAACTTATTCTTAGGCATTTAAAACTATCTTTTGTGAGTAGCTTAGTAAAAATGTCCATGAGTTCTTGCTCAAACCTATAATATCGAACATTAATTTCTTTATGTTCTACTAGTTCCCTTATGAAATGATACTAAATGTCTATGTGCTTGCTTCGTCCATGGAAGATTGGATTCTTTGTCAAAGCTATTGAAGATACACCATCACAAAATATGATTGTACTATCTTCTTGTTTTTCTTTTAAGTCTGCTAGAATCATCCTCAATCAAATGGCCTGACATGCTGCTACATTTGTTGCTATGCACTTAGTTTCAGCTATGGAAATAGAAACAATGGGTTGTTTCTTAGATGCCCATGAAATGGCTCCTAAACCCAAGTGGAACACATATCTCAATGTGTTTTTCCTATCATCTATATTTCTTATCCAATCAATATCAATGTATCCAACCAGCCCAAAATTATTTGTTGCAGTTTATAAAATGCCATGTCCCTTGTTTGCATTAACATAACTCAGAAATCTTAACCTTCTTATCAATGTGTATCCTTTGGTGTCTCCATAAATTTGAAAATCAGGCTTACTACTTGCATTATATCGAGTCTAGTTGCAATCAAATACATTATTCCAACCATAGTTCTGTACAAGGTTGTATTCACATTGCTGCTGCAATATTACTTGCTAAATTTCAGATCTATGATTGTTGGTGTTGGTGCAGACTTGTTTTGTTGAAGAAATAGCAAGATCTGAAAGCACAATTAACTTCCACTGGTGAAATAATGAACATAAAAGCATGTGTATCATAAAATGAAAATGAGTGTATGTATAAATTGTACAAAGAGCATTGCATATGTAGGCAAGGGTGTGAAGGTGAGAAGGTCGAAGTGAATCTGTTGAGTGCTATCAAGAAACTGTTGGATAAGAATCCCAAGGATTGGCATACACAGCTGAGGTTTGCTCTTTGGGCAGACAGGACACGGATGGAGAACTCCTTGGGAACATCTCCCTATCATCTAGTCTACAGACAGGATCCAGTGTTCCCCATCCAGTTGAGAATCCCAACTCTGTAGTTCCTGCAAGAATATTTGGATGGTGAAGATGCGGTTCAGACGCGTCTTTCATAGTTGCTACACCTTGAGGAGAAAAGGGATCAAGCATTAGACAACTTTGTGAAGCATTAGGGAGTGGTCAAACGGTGGTTTGACAAACAGGCCAAGGTCAAGTGTTTCCGGATTTCTGACTTGGTTTTGTATTGGGATAAGGCCCACGAAAGAAGAGGTGATCATGACAAGTTTGACAAGTTATGGATGGGTCCTTATCAAATTTCCGAGGATTCATTCAGATTAAAGGCCCTGACAGGGGAGGATGTTCCCTTGCCTGTCAATAGGCAATTCCTTAAGCATTATTTCCAATCATAGGTCTCCCTATGAGAACTGCTTTGTACTATATTTGATTAAGTTTTGTTTTCCCACCCTATGGGTTTTGGGTTTCTTCTTTTTTGTTGTGCTTCGTTTGCTTTGGGTTTTGCTTTGGTTTTGGTTTGCGGCTTTCAGTGCCGGTTTCCCTCGAGCATGTCCGCTTGTGTGGTTTTGCTTGGGTCTTGGGTTTTTTGGGTGGCCTTAAAGTGTTTGGGAGTCTCTATCTGTTGGTGGGGTGGTGATGTTGTTTTTCCTATCTTTTCCACGGTACCCGGACCTCTGCTCTGAGCCATTCAAATCTTTTAGGAGAAGTTATGGTTGGTGAAAACTTTACATCTTGCTTTAGCAGCACCGGAATCTCCAAACCCATAGTAGGCTTCACTGCTTACGAGCCAAAGGAATTGACGGAAACAAAATGAAATACCAAAAGAGAGAAAGAAATATGAAAAATAAAAGAAATATCAAAATATTGGCTTTGGGAATGTGCGGATAACTCCATCGGGGCTATGGACGCCCGACTGGCAGTGGAGCAATATTTGTGGAATTCCAGAGACAACCTCGTCGGGGCTATGGGGCTTGATTGGCAGCGAGGCAATGTCCCGGATGCTTTTGAAGTATAGATACCACTAGCCTGCCATAACTGATTTTAAGAGTTTTGGATGATCTCCTGGAACAAGGTTGATATCCATGCACTTGAATTTTACTTTGGGTTCAAACCCTGAAGTGTTTCTCAACACTCGAAGTGTTTTTCAACACTTCACCCGTGGAGTCGCCAGATGTTGTGACCTAATCACACATCACCCCATCCCAGATAGGGACCCCCCTAACTTTTAGGCCCTTTTGGTTGTTTGGTCTTGGTTTTTTTGTGAGTTTTAGTGGCAGTCTCGTCAGTCTCTCTGCTTTGCGCATGTTCGAGGGTCATTTAGAGTTAATCTGCTTTTCGTTTGAGCGAGTTTGGTGAAGTCTAGGGCATGTTTTGTCCTTTTTTAGAGTTTCTGCCTTTTGTCCTAGATTTTAGGGGTTTCTGTTTGGGTTTTGGAAAAACTGAACATACGAATGGAATCAGGACCCTTCAAGGAAACTCCCAATAAAATTTGAGCCAAAACGAAGCAACTTTCTATTTTTAGAAAGTTACTATTTTTTAGGGATTTTACTGAGTCCTAGAATGTCATCATTTTGCCAAAAATCAAACTTACTATTTTTAGTAAGTTTCTATTTATAGTAAGTCATTCCTATATCTTGTCTAGGGGTCTAACACTGACACATTGAAGGTTTCTATTTTTGGAAAGTTTGTTCTGACGGGACCATTCGGGCAAGGTGACAAAGATCAGGAATTCGCGAATATTTCTAATTCCAGAAAGTTAGAAAGCAGACAGAGAAGCGAGAAGATGGTTGAATGCTGGAAGCCCACTCCTGAAATGGAAAGCTCGGGAAAATTCTCTAAGTCTGGAAAAATGAAGAAGGCATGGAGGATTCACAAAGTTCACTGAATCCTCCACCAAGTCAAAATTTCGCCCGAGGCCAGAGATGGGCGCCAAAATGGAGAGCCCGTGGAGGATTCACAAATTCATTGAATCCTCCACCAGTGAGGAATGCCGCCCTGCTACCCATGAAGGCGCCAAAGTTGATGCATCATGGAATTCACTCCGCAATCTGTGAATCCTTAGCCAAGGCAAAAATCTGCCCTAGGCGTTGAAAGGGCGCTCAAGGAGAAGTGTCATGGAAAAGCACAAAACAAAGAAATTCCACGCCCAAGTCCAGATAGCGCCCAAAGGGAGTAAAGGGCGCCAGATCCATGAAGGCATGGAAGAATGCAAGATGCAAGGAATTCCTTTCTTAAGTCAAAACCCGCCCTAGGAAGATGGAGGGCGCTAAACTAAGCATTCCATGGAGAATGATGAATAATGATGAAGTCCTTCACCTATGCAAAATTCCACCCCAACCTTACATAGGGCGCTCAAAGAAGGCATTCATGGAAAGAAGGAAAGGTTGTGAATTCCTTCCTTAGGGTGAAATAGCGCCCAAGAGAGGTGTTGACGTGTATTTTGTACACAATCAAACACAGAATAAAATACCCAAGGGTACCTTATCCTCTCTTGAATAAAGCCTCTGATTGCTGAAGATGTCGCAAAAAAAGGATCAATCAGGATGACTTCAAGGTTCTTGTAAGTAGGGTCTCTATGTGTGGATAAGCTCTTTGTGGTATGATGTGATTTGCTGGAATCACAAGGGGGCTTGCATTTGATGATTGAACGTCTGATCTGCTTTGAATATTGCTGGAACACAAGCTCTTACTAGCTTTGACTTGAAAAAAGGAAAAAAGATGAGGGCGAGGAAAGAATCTAATCCTAACACTAAGAATGTAAGAGCAATGAATGATCTTTGATGAAATTCTAACTAAGTCTTGTTTTGACATCACAGGAACATCTCCACAAGGTTAGTGCGATCTTCGAAGGAAAGCTTTATGATGTTCAAATCATCACTGCAGGCATAGACACCATCAGGTTGATGCATATCAATGAAGAAGCGATAATTGAAGTTAGGCTTAAGCTGAACGATTCCAGTTGACTATGCAAGGCAAGTCTGCAATCAACAAACTGCTAGTAGTATGGATGTACGAATTCCACCATCAATCAAGCACATTTCTTCCACTCATCTAATAACATGAAATCAAATATGAGAAGTCTAAAGACCATGCAAATTGTCGAATCGACCCATAAATTTCACCATTTCTTCAATGAAGTTACAAGTCTTTTACAACAACATCTTGGCAACAATCTTTGCCTTCTCTCTCTACTCTACTCTAATTGCTATTCTATCAACTAGCTAATCACCTTCTAACTACTCTCTATCTATCTTCTATTAATTGCTTCTATATATCTTTACAAATGAAATGTCAGGGCTTATATAGTGCCCTCAATACAATTCGATGGCTAAGATCAATTCGAGATCAATGGCCAAGATTCAATAATGAAAACCCTAATTAGGGTTTGTTACAACCATTACATAACATTTAATGCTTGACCAATGATAAAATTGTATTGCTTGGACACATGTCCTCTCTGGAAAATTCAACCAATGGATAGCCGGGGTAGGTACATAGAAGTTTGTGCCACCTCCCATGAGTTGGGTACATTGAATCTGGACATTGTTGAGGTGGACCACACTGACTGGAGAAGTGATGACTAGGATGCCACCTTGTCTGACACTTGTAACTTGGTAGATATTCAACTTGATGTTGTTGAGAAGCTAGCTTTAATTAATTCATCTGGAACTATCTGCTTCTTCAACGAACCCTTGCTCTAACTCCTTGTGTCCTTGATTGGCAGGATGATTGATGTACCTCGCCCTAGAATGCTGGATTGGAGAAGTCGCCCTTGTTGATGTTTGATCGAAGAAGGTCGTCCTTGTCGATGCTAGACTGGAGGAGGTCGCCCTTGTCCTTGCTTGATCTTCTTGGAGGAGACCGTCCTTGATTTGGCTTGATTTTACAACTCCGGGATCTCCATTTGATGCCTACACAAAATATTAAAGTTAGTCTTTTGAGCATCAAACCTCAAAGCATGAAATTTAAGACCTTTCAAAGGTAAAACTTAAGATATTAATTTGAAAAAAGTCATGATAAATCAAGAATTATACATTTTCAAATTAATCATGAATGGAAATTGGATTTTCAAGACTTAGATTTTACAGAATTGCAATGGGATCACAATAAGTCTTGAATGAGATCTTCAAAAAAGTAATTCTTCATACCTTCCCTTGAGTATTAAACTCTAAGAAATGATGCAAAAATAGGGTGAATTTTGGCTAGGCGAAATATAGATCAAAGTCCTTCCTTTAGCAAAATGCGCCTTCTTTAATCTTCTCAAGCATCAATTCCACCACCTTCAGTCTTCAACACTCAAGATAATTCGCTCCAAATAGGCTAGCTTTCGCACCTCCTTCCTTGCTCTCCAAATTCGCACTTGAAGTAATGAGTGAATGATTTGAATTGTGAAACAACACCTCCAATATATAGAGCGCTCACCTTCCACTTACCCATGAGGCCGACCTAATAAAATGGATAAAAATAATACCTCAAGCGTTCCTTTTTCAATTTTAATTTAATAAAAATTAATTTAAATGCCTTTATAATTAAAATTTCGATTTTCTAAGGCTCAAAATTAATTTATTAAATGCCATGCGCCTTTGCCAATTTAATTTAAATTTTTCAAATATTTTGAAGTTGATGATTTTGGCATTTCATGCGATTTGGAGGATGTCAACATTGGGATATGGCAAAAATAAAGAATGTACATTTTAAGCGCTCTGGTCCCTTGGAGAGGGACAGGAGCACTTTTTCATTTTTAGGCTAGGATTCTCAATTTTTGAAGTCAAACCTTCGTTCACCATGCTTTAGAAGTTCTTTCCTATCTCACACAACTTTGCCTTAGCATAATCTCGGAGGGAATTAGTTGTTTTCATAAAAAGTGGGACGGTCCTTCAGTGAGGGACGGGAGCACTTTTGAGTCCATTGCATGAATTCTTGATCATATTAATCTTCAATTTACCCTCAAGGCGTAGAATATCACATTTCACACCATCTTGAGCCTTGGTAATAAAAATATCATTTCAAAATGCAAGGTAAATGGTCATATTTGGAAAAAGTGGCACGGTCCTTCAATGAGGGACGGGAGCACTTTTGCCAGTTGTCGTCAAAATTTGCAACTCTCGCATCTCAATTCAACTTCAAGGCATTTTAAACACTTTTTCAAACTTGCGCCTTGGTCTCAATTTGTCCAAAATTGGTGAGAAAGGGAAGATAACATATTAAGTGGCATGGTCCTTCAGTGAGGGACGGGAGCACTTTGAAAAAGTGGCATGGTCCTTCAGTGAGGGACGGGAGCACTTTTGCAATTACAAGCTTATTTGTCCTTTGCTAGCCTTCGAAATTATCTTCAATGGATGAATCTTGCCTTCTCTCATTCATTTCAATCACGCAACTTGCCTTGCCTTTGCAAGAAATTTGTATTTTTAGAAAAGTGGGATGGTCCTTCAGTGAGGGACGGGAGCACTTTGTCTTGGTCCCCTGGTGAGGGATGGGAGCACTTTTTGTCATTTTGGCATACTTTTTGCTCTTTAAACCTCTCAATTGCGTCCAAGGCATAAAACATCCTTCGTCCTTCCCATCCAAGTCAAGTTTTATCATGAAATATCGAACAATGAAGAGAAACTTGAAAAAGTGGCACGGTCCTTCAGTGAGGGACGGGAGCACTTTTTGTCATTTGGGTTGATTTACTCCTTTGTAGACTGCTTAAATTATATTCAATGGACAAAACATGCTTCCCTTAACCTCTTCAAATCATAAAATCACCTTAACCTTGCAAAGATAGTGCAAATTTGAAAAAAGTGGCACGGTCCTTCAGTGAGGGACGGGAGCACTTTTTACCTTCTAAGCCAAATTGTCTCACTTTTCACCTCGAAATTTCTTTGCTAGAGAAGATTTCATCTTACTTCATGCTATGATTAGAAGTTAATGTCCAATAAAGGTCTAAAATTGTGCATATAAAGAAAAGTGCTCTGGTCCTTCAGTGAGGGACGGGAGCACTTTTTACCTTCTAGGCAAAAACTTCATCATTTCTTTGCTTTCAATCAAGTTTGGATGCTTTATCATGTTCATTTCGTCCTTCACTATGCCTTTGATGTTTCAATTTGACCAAACAAGGCCAGGAATGGCTCCAATAAGTCTTTTCGCCTTTGTCTTTCAGTGAGGGACGGGAGCACTTTTGCCTTGGTCCCTTGGAGAGGGATGGGAGCACTTTTTCCTTTAACCTTCAAAATTCACCATTTTTGTGCCTTCAGAATCTTCAAAAGTATCAAGTCATGTCCAATTATCATTCCGGAAGACCCTGCACAAAACAAAATAGAAAAGTCAGTGACAAATATGCATAAAATAACATTTGTGCTCTGGTCCCTTGGAGAGGGACGGGAGCACTTTTGTCCTTTCTGGCTAAAATATTCAAAATTTAGGTCTCCAATGATTTCACAAGGCAAAGTTAGGTCATCTTCAAGGCTAGGAATCAATTATCTTGAAAAAGTGGCATGGTCCTTCAGTGAGGGACGGGAGCACTTTTTTGTGTTTCAGGCATCATCTTGCCTCTGAAATCTGATCAAAATTTACCTAAGCAAGAATATACAATTTCATCTTCAAAATGTTAACACTTAGACAAAATTTGAATTTTCCCAAAAGAACCCTGACTAGACCTAACCTGAGACATACCTGACTTTCCTGACAGACTAACCTTACTTCAATAATCAACCTTTGGAAGGACGCTTAATAACTTTCAAAATTTGACTGGACTCAGCTTGAAAAATATCCAAAAGAAACCCCTAAGGCTTAGCCCTAGCCCAGACAACTCACTCACTTACTCAAAACCCTAAAAACAGAGAGAAGAACAGGCAAAACAAAAGCAAAAAGAGGGGGTCCCCATTTTAAATGGGGCGATGTGTGAAAACGTCACAACAAGAGGGAAAGAGCGCTAAATTAGGGGATGCAAGAAATCCATGGAAGTGAAGAAAATTCCCCACCAGGTGGAAAATGCCACTTAGGAACACAGGAGGGCACTAAAATGGTCTTCTCATGGACAGTGCACTAGATGATGAATTCCTTCCTGGTGCAAGAGCACCTCAGCACACAAACATACCAGGAGGTCAAAAGTCATAATGTGAACAATTTGATTGTATTTGAGTCATTCATAATGTATTAAGGTCATTTGAGTCCATTGAATCATAATATGTAAGGCTAAATGAGCCATTTTGTCCAAAGTTGCCCAAGTTGTGTATTTGAGTCTTGATTGGGTTTATGAGGTCAAATTTGTGTAAAAGTATCATGAAGGGGGAAAATGATGTAAATTGTGTTATTTGGTCCATTATAAGGTGTTAATAATTTCCATGTAATATCTTAACAAGTTTTGAGTGCAAACTCAAAGAGTTGTCAAGACAAAACCTAGATAGAGGAGGTGTCATTTGGTTGAAAGGTGGTTATTTAGTTAATTTTCAAAGGGAATTCGACCCAAGAGGTTGATTTATGTATTTAAGGATTGTAATCCATGAAAATGAAAAAAGGGAAGGCATTGGGAAGCATTGAAATCAATTTGGTAACAAGTTCTTGGTTTTTCAATTTGTTATTTTGGTGTTTTAAAGGTTTTCCTCTGGTTTCCAGGCCTTGTACGGCCATGTACAGCCTGGAAAACCATGTATTATTAATTGGATAGTGTATAAAAATGAATAAGCTTTCCATTTCTTTTCGTTTGAGTTTATTTCATGCAGATTTGAGAAAGTTATGGACGTGCCTAGGGTTAACCAGTTTTGGGAAAAGCTTCATAACTTTTGATTTAACCGTTGGATCTGGCTATAACTTGGGGAAAAGTTGTTTATCTGACCTATCTACAATCTGACCGAAGCGATTGGATTTATTTTCAATATGTAAAAAGTTATTAATGACTGTTCATCTGCATTTTATTGTGAAATCAGACTGGTAAAGGCAGGAGCAGTCCTGTTGCAGCATTTGATATGGCCAAATTAAGAATAATGATGAAGAAAGGATATATGTTTTGGAAAGGTCTTTGAACTCTCTTTCAATTTATTTTTATCTCACTTAATTTGGTTAAGAATTGAAGAAGTTGTGGTTATTTTTGTGAAAACAGTTTTTAAGGATGAAACCTTGAACTAGGGTACTCCATGGGAATAAAGAATTTGTTGTCTCATGTTTTGGTGAATTTTATGATCTAAAATATTGAATTAAGGTCTGTAGGGATGGAATATAACCTTTTAAAGTGGTTTGGGGTTGATTGGTGGCATATGGTGGAAGTATTTGATAGACAACCCTTGTGTAAAGCTTATATTGTGATTGCATTGTAGAATGGATGAATACCATTTGCATTGCCACTTAATGAGTGTAATGATGATTGGATCAGCAAGATCCTTGGTTGTGAGTTGGTTTTCCATGATGCTCTGCATCACTTCCTCAAGTGAGAATTCCGCCTAGAGACATGGAAGGGCGCCAAAGCAGAGGAGTCATGGAGAAGCCAAACAACGATGAATTTCTCCTTCATGAAGGAATAGCGCCCAAGTGCTAGGTGAGGGCACCAAACAAGGATGTTCATGGAGAGTATGAAATGAATGAATACCATCCACCAAGTCAAAATTCCGCCCTACTCTCCAGCTGGGCGCCAAAATCAAGCATTCATGGAAGATTCACAAAATTGACAAAATTTCCCCTCCAGTGAAAATCCACGTTCAAGCTTGAAGATTGAAAATTTGTCTAGGGCATGAAAGCCAAAGGGTCAAGGAGGAATCAAAAGTAAAAATCCCCTCGGGCAAATTTTTGAATTTTCTATTTTTTAGACACCGAATCTTATCAGAATATGGAAAATTTAATAAATTCGAAATCGTGGGAATCCCTAAAAAATAGGGGATTTGAAAAGGCATGAAAATTCCTTCAGAAGTAGAAGGCAACAAGTTAGAATGAAATCAAGCAAATCTTGAAAAAATCCTTCAAATTCTCTCCGAAGTTGGAAAGAATGGAAATTAATGAGGTGGCGAGGAGAATCTTCCAAGTATGACGCATGACTTAGTGCATTTAATGAAACTTCTAAATTCAAACTCACTCGCATGGGAAGTTTCTTTTGCATGGAGCAGTGATTGGGAAAGTATGACGCATCATGAATGCAATTGCTAATTTAATGCCTCCTAACTTAGCAAGACGTTTTGAAGAATTCTATATAAGCATGGAGAGGCATTTCATTTCTCACATGCAGGATTCAAGAAAGAAGAATTGGAGAAGTGAAGGGTGGCCATACTTAGTCTCTGTTTTCATCATTTCCAAGGTGCTTCCCAGGATGGCGGAATCAAGCAAGGCAGCTACCCTCTCCAAGCAGGCATTGATCAAGGCAGAAATGAAAGGTTCCCTTCCTCATTCTCGGCTGAATTCAAGGTGGGAAGAAATCAACGATACTAATTCAGGCACATTCAATTTGGCTGCATTCAAGATCAGAATGTTCGGGACAGAAGGGCACAATCCATCACCAACAGCTGTCAAAATTGTCAAAAGCAGAATTGTTGCAGCAGCCGATTTTCCTCCTGCCATTCAGTGCCCAGACTTGGTCCTAGAATGTGCAACACATTATAATTTGGAGTCGAAGACAATCTCAACGCCAGATGGCAAGCTACTGGCAACATTGACTCCGGAGTCGATTGGTGAGGCTTTCGGAATTCCTTCGCACTATTCCATGACATACAGGACCAGCAACGGAGCTCAGGCAGTATATGAAGCAGGTCCTGCCAGGTGTGTTGATTTGATTAATAAGCAGTGGTTGTTGAAGCCTAGAGTGCATGCCTCCAAGATGCCAAAGACTCTCACTATCTTCGAGTTCAAGCAGGAGTATGTGGACCTAATAAAGATGTTGAGCAGAGTAATGGGGTGTTCACATTTTGTGAACTTTGAGACCTAGATGTTCTTCTACATAGGCGAGATCATGAATTCAAATGGGCTAGTTGACTGGGCCAGATTGATCAGTCATTACTTGCATGAGCAGCTGAAAAACTTAAACGAAAAAAGGTCCCAGTCCTTTTTCATGAGCTCCTACCTGTTCTATATGCTTGCACGAAGGGGAGGATTTGATGGTCTGCCAGCGAGAGGAATTATGGGTTGAGGACCAGCTCAGCTGAAAGTACATGAGTGTTATCCCCAGCTGCATCTTCACAATGTTAATTCTTACAGGTTGGCGAATGACACCTTCACTATGTACTTGACATGGCTTATGCAAAAGAAGTTGCACGTAAGGGTGTCGCTGCAAGCAAGTGCCTTGGTCCAGAAGTATGGAGTTGCATTCTTGCAATTTCCTAAATTCACCCACATCAGGATGCAAGGATTCTCATTCCAGTCATACAAATTGCCAAGATATCCATCAGACAAGCTCATATTGCTAGAGCTCATGAGACAGTTAACTGCCTATGATCAATTGCAAAAGAAGAAGAAAAAGAAATCAATTGAATTCCCAGTTGTCTTTAGTGACTTCATGGAAATATGCCCAGGCTTGGAAGCCGCTAAAAGTGCAGCAAGGGAATTGACATTCTATCGCCTACCATTTTATACATCCAGGGCCCATTATGATCCTTACTGCCAAATCAAAAAGGTTGCCGGCGTCAAATTCATACACAAGTTTCACTTAGAAGATTATTGGGCAGGTGTCGAGGATGACCTTGAGGTCTGGAAGAGGATGCATTCCAAATTGCCCCTCGACACCATCAAGATAAGTGAAATTTATCAAGTGCCAGATTAGGTGAAGGAGGATTCAGATTTGATACAACCTGAATTTGAGAAAGTGAAAGATCAGCCCATTCAGTTGCCAGATTGGTCAGAGCCCGAAATGGATGATTTGAGTGTCTTAGCTAGACCGGTGCTGAAATTCACTAAGCATTGGATTGACAGGCAGATAAAGAAGTTGGCAAAAGGAAATGTTCATCTGACATATCAGCTAATGGGAAGTCTAGATTCCCATAGTGAGGCGACCGATGGTTCTTCACAAGTCCAAGCAGGAGGGGAAGTTCGGATGGATAAAGGAAAAAATGCCCCAAAGAGACCAAGGACAGCAAGGAAGAAGGATGCCCAACAAGAAGTCCCACAAGAGGTTCAACAGGAAGTCCAACAGGAAGAACCTCCACAAAAGAGGGCAAGGACAGAGAGGGAGTATTCACCGGCGAGTTCCTTGAGTGTGCAGGAGGTAGTGATGTTTCCACACCCAGCAGGTCCACCTCCAGAGACCATTCCGACACCAGATATACTCAGCATTAATGCTTCACAGGGACACCATCAGCCAAGAAGTCAAAGACAAGAAAGTCCCCCACATCAAGAAGAGGCTCGCCAGGATAGCTTCATGGAAGCTATCCTTGGTGAAATGGAGGAAGAGTCACAGGAGGAGGAGCACGTAGAAGTTCATAGTCACTCCATCCCCGCTCCATATTGGTTGGTGGGAAGGCTGAGAAAAGAATCAGAAAGGGAAACTAATCCAGCCCAGGAGTTGGAAGAATTGTTGAAAAGGATGGATCGGCCAGCAGAAAGGAAGGCTCCCCAGAAATTTTCCAAGGTTGTCAGGGAAGAGTCTAGATCCCGAACCCTGCACATTACTGAGCCTGCAGTAGATAAAGACAAAATCGAAATCAGGCAGGAGGATTATGTTATCAGACAGATTGATCTCGGTCATGCTTCCACAGGTCAAGTAATGGGAGACTTTGAAGAATCCTCCCTAGCCATGAGGGAAAAGATGTTGAAATCCAAGGCAAAATGTAAGCGGCTAAGGGAAGAAAATAGAGCCTATGCGACTACATCAGGGGTTTCAAAAGACCCCTCAGGGAGGCAGGTCCTTCATTCATTCCTCCTTCCTCCCTTCCTAAGGAAGTTGTTGATGACGCAGAAGTTATTAGAGCAATGGCACAAAATTTCAGGGAATGGATAGAAGACGTTTACATTGTAGTGGGAAAATTCGTCAAGGACTTGGCTCAGCTTCATTCAAGGTTCGTGACCCTCCTGAGCAGATTAGAGACAACAGAAGGATTGTGGGAGGATGTGCACATTTACCAGGACTTAACCATTCCGCGACTCAGGGCTCTGAAGAAGGTTCCAAGGCAAATTCTGATTGATGGGAAAGTAATTCAAGAGAATGAAGCCTATGACTTTCCCCGATGGTTCTACGCCGTTTGCTTAGGAAAGAACACCTTCAATAAATTTAGCGTAGGCTCCTTTACTTTGAAAGATTCCATCAGAGGGGTGCAGGAGGAAATCGTCAGTGCAATTGAGGCATTGTTCATAGGGAAACTCAATGACGGTGGAATAACAGTGAACTTGAAATCTCAATTGCACGAGTTCTTCTTCGTAGGTTCATTCCCGAAGGAACATTTTGCAAATGTTTCTTCATTTTCCGTTATAATGAAGAAGACGTGGTAAATCATGATGGAGTAGGAAAACATCTTTCCCAAAAGCAAGGAGGAAATTGCCTTGATGGAATTCAACATTGAAAATGTGCCAAGTGTCTCCATCGGAGAGCTGGAAGTCGTCGTCAACAAATTCATTGCATATGCCATAAATGAGTGAGATAATGGTCATCCATTCTTGGACTAGAATCTTTTAGTTGAATAGTGGTGGCGTATTTACTGCTGGGGGTGTTTTGACTAAGTGTGGGTCCAGTCAATGCATGTCGTAGTCGGATGAGGAATCTTCTTGCATGCAGCCTCCTCATTTATGGTTTTATGATAGATTCTCCATGCATGTCGCCATCACATGAAGAATGATGGACATTTATTCCTTGCATGGAGGTGTTTATTATATTTTGGGCATAATCAACATCATGGGGCACATTTAATGCACTAGTGGGTGCTATTTTAGGCTTTTGAATTAATTGTGTATGGGCATGATGGGTTATTAATTGCCGATTCCCACCTTGTTGCATCTTGAGTGGGGAATCTTCTAGGGTGAAACCCTAATTAGGGTTTGCATGGCCTGAGGTCTATATAAGGGGGTGACCCCCTTCATTTAAAGGGAGGAGAGATTATTGTCTGAGATTGTTGCATCAGGATTGTAAAGTAGCCAACTTAATACATTGTTCGATTTTGATGGTGTATTCTTGTTCTATTTTGGCAATCTGCATGGTCTTGCTCTCTTCAATTAAACTAGATTTGCTTATATGTTGTTAGGAGAATTGGATTTGATAGGAGTACTTGTTGCAGAATCCGAGCTCATACTTTTGGTGTGCAGTTGATTGTTGTATACCGTGCAAAGTTAGCCTAAGACTTTTGATGTGAATATGCTTAACTTCGATCATCAGTAAAGATTGTTCGATCCAATGGTCCATATTGGTGATCTGAAAAACCTCCATGCACCCTTTGAAGATTGCACCGCCTTCGTGTACTTGTGCTCTGCTAGCGAAACGAAGCGTGGTTTGATTCCGCATGAGTGATCCCGTCTCATGTTCTTAGGATTAGATTAGCTTTAGCATAGTTCTCTCTACCCTACTCTCATTTACTTTCTGCATAATTCGAAAATCGCAAAAAATCTAAAACTAGGGCTTTCATTGCAAATCATCCGTGTAGAAATCCTTGAGCTTGCATGAGTTTATTATCTTCTTCAATTGAACACACGTAAGGCCCCTTGGGTTAATAGCAAACCCATCAAACAAGTGAGTCACATCCACGCACTGAAGGAACCTTGGAATTAGCCGTTTGAACTTTAAGCAATCTTAGCATACGAACTGATCTTGATCAAGAGAGGATAAGGTGACCGTTGGTGACTTTATTTTGTGTTCGACATTGTAAAAAAAAACGCACCAACAGGAAGGAACTTCAGAACCTTGGGGTTTCGGAGTTCTGGGAAGGAAGAAAGGGAAGCAAGGAAGAGAACTTTGGAACCTCGGGGTTCCGGAGTTCCGGAGAAAGGAAGGAAAAAAGGCTAGGAGGAAACTTCAGAACCTCGGGGTTCCGGAGTTCTGGGAAGGAAGAAAGGGAAGCAAGGAAGAGAACTTCGGAACCTCAGGGTTTCGAAGTTCTGGAGAAGGCAAGGAACTTCGGAACCTCAGGGTTCCGGAGTTCCGGGGAATGGAAGAGAAAGGGAAAGAAAGAGAGGAACTTCGGAAACTCGGGTTTCCAGAGTTCCGGAAAAAGGAGAGGCAGAAAAGGGAAGGAACCTCCGAACCTCGGGGTTCCGGAGTTCCGGGAAAGAAGAAAACGAAGAGGGAACTTCGGAACCTTGGGGTTCCGGACTTCTGGGAAAGAAGAAACGAAGAGGGAGGGTTCCGAAGTTCTGGAGAGGGAAAAGCGAGAGAAGGCAAAGAGAAGGAACTTCAGAACCTCGGGGTTCCGGAGTTCCGGGGGAAAGAGAACAGGAGAAGGCAAAGGGAAAGAACCTCGGAACCTCAGGGTTCCGGAGTTCCAAGGGAAAGAGAATAGGAGAAGGCAAAGGGAAAGAACCTCAGAACCTCGGGGTTCCGGGGAAGGAAGAAAAGGCCAAGGGAGGAACTTCCTCCGGACAAGGCAACACTTCACACTTCATGATTCTATTGCTTTTCTCCTCGATCAATTGGGGCAGCACTGGTCCATGGAACATATCTCCAATCGGTTCTTACTGATGGACCAAGGGTGTCATAAAATGACAACAGTTAGCACTATGGAATAGTATGCCTCCATCATTGTGCAATCAAATTAACCAGAATGGATAGTCCACCTTGTAAGAAAAAAATAAAAAAATAACTAGTCGAGCTACATGTTCCTTTGTTAGCATGTGAGAAGAAGACCAAGAAACATCTATATACAATTCAACATATGCTTATGTGCACCTGTAAAAGTGTAAGTACACACATAAAATCAAATTTATTTTCTCGTTCCTCTAATGAGTTTTGTCTTTTTTAAAGAGAAACTTTTTAAGTAATTTTCTAACAACCTGTATGTAAACAGTCTCCTTTTGGAACTCATTTATACACCTTTCATCTTGATTACAGGAGTTGCTTTAGGTGATAGCTGGATTTCGCCTGTAGATTATGTGGTAAGCTCGTGAAACTATTCTTTGCTCCCACTACATTGGGAAACCTTAAATATTTAATCTACCTCTTATCAAAGAGGATAATTTTCTAATTAGGTTTCTACAATTAATAGATTTCATGGGGACCTGTACTTAAGGTTGTATCACGACTGGAAGACATTGATAAGGCCCACGGGTACAGTTGACTATCCATTTTTTATCTTTACTTTTCTTCTCAAAATTGTATTCAAGGTAAATATGTTTCTCTGGATCTAGAACTCATTGGAAACAAATTTCATTATTCTGAAATTAGGGCCTTGCCCCATTTTTGTTACCATCTTTAGAATTAATTTACGTGTTTCAAATTTTAATTTATAAATGATGTTTTCCATGCCTACAGTGTTGCTCTGGAAATTCAGGATCAGGTAGCAAAGGGGAAGTATCTACAAGCAAAAGACTCTTGGTCCAGACTTCAGTATATAATTAGCTCTAATAGCAATAATGTGGTATGTATGTTGTCAAGTCCAAAAGAATGGGAAGAGAAAAAAATAAAATACTAATGCAAGCTACTGGAAATGCTAAAACAGGAAATTCAATGTAAAGAGAAAGAGGCAAAATGGTCTCTATTGCCTTTGAATGAAAATCATTTTTCTAATGTCCAAAAATATATCTAGGTTTCAAGCTGTGTGTGTGTGATCACATTGATCAGCGAAAATTGGTTGCGAAAATTGGTTGAGTTTTGAATATGCTCAGTTAAATTTGTGACTATATAAATCACTTAGGATAAGTATTGCTTAGTCATCGGTCACAGTGTTGATAACATTTCAATTGTGTGATGACAAAACCAAACTGATTTTCACTACATTAAAAATATTTTCTTACTCATATCAAGAAAATTTTGTCATGAAATACATATATTTTATTTTGTAACAGCAAATTATTGTGTGTTTGACAGGATTTCTACAATTTTCTCCTTGATTCAAGGGATGATCCTGTTTCATCAGTAGTAGACGCCTTAGAAAGTGGGACTCCTAGACATTACTTGCGATATCTGAACTTCAAAACAAATTCGAAAAAAGATGAATCAAATTTTGACCTACAAGCATTTATGAATGGAGTGATCCGTGAAAAACTGAAGATCATCCCACCAAGCATAAAGTAAGAATGCATTGCATGAATTCTTTCATGGAAATGAATAAAAGAATATGAATTTAACTTGCACATAACAGAAAATATCCATGTCTCAGTATTTGAGAACGTTGCTTAGTTCTGTTTAAAAAATCTGCCTTCTGAACTACTAAGAATAAGTTTTGCAACACTTTCAATGCTACCTGATTTAACATATCTTATAGCATTGATTTGATTTTATTAGTTAAATGTATTTCTCAGGCATGGATATTGTCGATTTCCTTTAACTTCAGCTAAGCTCCAAATCATAGTTAATGTGACTCACATTTCTTTTTAAAAGGTAGAACTACCTATATAACCTTACATGTCTGAAGTTCTGAACAATGAAAATAAGATAAATGTCAAATATATATATAGGATAAACAGCTGTCATATTTTAATACATTATGGTTACATCTTGAAATCCATGCGTATTCCCTGCCCATCCATTCCAGCCTATTTGACATTTGCTACAACTTACTAGCATAAAATGTTACACTAATAAATGCAAGTAATTTATTTAAAACATGAATTCCTAAATAATTTATTCCGAGTTTATTTTCTTGTGGACCTGCAATGTGATTCATTAATTTATTCCAAACAAAAAGTAGATGTATTATTGTCAACAGATTTAAGTACTCTCAAATTTCAGAGTTTTTGATTCCCAACATTCTATACAAACTTTGATGTTTAAGTCTTAAATCAAAATAAGTTGCTTGTTCTTATTGTTCAGTTAGTTGTAGCTGGGTTCCATCTTGGTGGACCGAATTTGCCGGCCTTTGCCTCAAATAGAAACAAATATGATGATATACCATTCTTCTTTCTACAATGGGGGTGTTTGAACCTTTACCTTTGGGAAACAGTTATTTCCTTCTTTTATCCTTGTTTCAGCCTCGGGGATGTCAACTGCCTATCAGATGCACACTATCAAGCATTGATAGGCACCTGATGGTGTGCCTCACTGTGATTAGTCTCTGGGACTTCAGATTTCATTCTCACTCTTTATGTAGAAGATCAACTGCTTTTTGTCATTCACATCCCATGGTACAGAAATGACAACTTATTAGCAATCTTCTTTCTATGTTTGGAGCATAGTTTTAAAACTCGTGGACTCGTCACGGACTCGCGAGTCCATGGGAGCCACGAGTCGACTCGCCAAGGACTCGCGAGGCGAGTCCTAGCGAGTCTATCTGAAAGACTCGCGAGTCTTTTGCAAGGACTCGCGCGAGTCTTTTGCATGGACTCGCGAGTCTTTCAGATGGACTCGTGCGACCCAGAAAAAATGTCATGCAAGCTTTAAAATTGAGTTTAACATGTGAAAAAATTTGGTCTCTCCGTCAGGATTCATATATGGAATATAACATTTAAGTATAAGTGATTAAGTTATATTCCATATATACTGTCAGGATGTTTGAGAGTGGTTTCGGACCTCCAGGAGTTATAATGCAAAATCTAGTTTTTGGAGGATTCTTCAATTTTCCAGACTTAGTCAGATTTCAGGATCAGGAAGACATTCCAGACTTAGCCAAATTTCAAGGCATTTGAAGATCAGGATGACATTCCAGACTTTAAGTTATATTCCATATATACTGTCAGGATGTTTGAGAGTGGTTTCGGACCTCCAGGAGTTATAATGCAAAATCTAGTTTTTGGAGGATTCTTCAATTTTCCAGACTTAGTCAAATTTCAAGATCCTTCGGCGATGCCCCTTGACCCCAACTTGGGGGCGTTGCCCCCAAACCCCCGTCGAAAAATATAGGGGGAAATTGCACCGATGGAAGTAGGGAAAATTTAACCTCCGAGTCTGATTAGGCTCCATATAAAAGCATAATTAGCATTGAAGAAATCTTGGTATTATACATTTTAGAGTTGAAAGTTTGAAACTATGAGTATGTGACATGTGTAATGTTTCAATTATGGCTCTTATGTTCTCTAAATGCATTAATTTCTTTATGTTTTTTTGTAAAACTACGGTTTTTTTTTTTGCCGAGTCCTTGCCGAGTCTTTCATGAGTCTTTCACGAGTCCGAGTCCAAGTCCAAATTTTTGGTTTGCCGAGTCCGTGGCGAGTCCGAGTTTTTCAACTATGGTTTGGAGAATCATCAGCCATAGAACTTAGGAGAGGCAGAGGGTTCAGAATCCTGCTTCTTCCGAAGATTGCTAAGTTGAGCCAACCTAGCCAAGGTCAATCTTCGCACCAATCATTAGATTCTATGTTGGCCCTTTTGTGGTAATCAACAAGATGCTGGCCCTTCTGTTCCAGAATTTGATGTGGGATAGATTCTTTCTTTCAGTTGATTCTCTTCTCTTGGTTTTATCTCTGGTTCTCTTTTTAGCATAGGAACCTCCTTTCACAGAAATATTTTTTAGTGCATGGTTTTGTAAACACCAGTTTATTGGGGGCCTGCTTATTTGGATTTACTTCTCTTGTTAGCTTATTTGCTTCCTAGTTGCAGATTATCTAGATTTCTATCTTTGGATGTTGAAGTCCTTTTAACACCATTGATTAGCTATCCTAACCTGCACTCTTGATTTGCATTAACACATTAATATTATTTTTCATTCCTTGAACTCTCATTCATCCTGATGATGGATCACGGAGTGTGATCCGAAATGTTGATGATTAAAAACTTGCACACAATCCAGAAGCTGTTCACTTAATTATCATGGATTGTGGAAATCTAATAGAATTGATTCACAATAATATTATTTTGTTCTTTCCACATTAGATCATTTTCAGAATACTAGAGGCTAAGCCAGTTAAATACTACTACACTTTCAAGCCACGGTAATAGATACATGATCTCTAGCTGAGAACACACTTTTTTTTAAGATTTCTTGTTGGATTCATGTTGAGGAAAATTTCTCCTATCCTCTTCTCCCGGAATAGGAATATCATGATCCTTACAGAAATTGTGTGCCAAGAACAAATGCTGACAACATATGAAATGGCATAGAGAAGCACATTTTTGCATTAGAAGGGCAAGTGTAGGGGTTGCAAAGCATCAAATATTAAACATAGATCTCAGTGAAAAGGAGACGTATAGAGGAGAAAAGCAGATTCAGTTTGTGTTGTAAACATTCTAAATATCTAGTTTCAGTTATATTCACAAATTATAGATTAGGCTTATAAACAACCAAATACAAACAATCAGAAACCTGCAAGTGTATAATGTGCTTATGCAACTTGTGAGAAGCTGTGGAAAGAATACTCTACCGGGATAAAGAACAATCAAACACATGGACTCTGAACTTTGTTTTCAACTTACAAAACCATATTACTTAACTAGCTATAAATGTGGTAGCAAATTCATTGCATGATAAATAATATGCAACAGAAGGCCACATTCTCTCATTCACATACCATATGTAGAAACAAGATGATAGCTGATGAAAAAGATAGTGTTCAGGTGCTTACCATATTGCCTCAAGAGATGATAAATGAGATAAATAATATGCGTCAAAATGACACAATCTCTCCTTCACATTCCTACAATATGCAGAAAGAATTTAATAGATAAATAAAATGAAAATGTGTTCAAGCACCTACGATACTACCTCAGTCATTCTGTATGAATCTTCCAATACTTCCTTTCCAAAAGCTTCTCATACTTTCTCCTATTTCTATGAATCTCCATATACTAAATATACATATTAATTTTTATGAGGGAAGTTGTAGCTACTTCCTGAATTCTATCTCAACTTCAGAATACAATAAGTTTTACTTTCTGCTAAAAGCTGACATTGATCAAAATGTAATATTTGCCAGATGGGGTGCGCAGTCAGGTCTTGTCTTCGAAGCACTCGGAAATGACTTCATGAAGAGTACAGTCGATGAGGTTATTTCACAACCCTCAAAGTTGAAAACAAATTTAAACAAAAGCTGAACTTTTATAAATTAGATACTTAAGCCAATTTGCAGTGAAAACCAATGTAAGCTAGGTATCCACATTAACTGTGACCCTAACTTCATCAAACATATTTGTGATGCTGGGTCTCTGCGGTGGTCTTAGAAAATCTTACAATCAGGATTGTTTCTTGAAGCCCACAGTTTAGTCATAAAACTACGAAATCTCACTAACACAACATATTTGTTCCTTTCAGATTGAAGGGTATTACCCAATAGCAGATTAAAATAACTTTTACTTCTACTATCCCCTACTTATTATAACAGCATCGAAAAATCTACCTCAGAATTCTCACCTTACCATCTCTTTTTCCAACTGCAAGCTTTAAAATTGCATTGCTTTATCTGAAAATTTCAGGTGGATGAACTCTTATCTCGAGGCGAAAAAGTGACAATTTACAATGGGCAGGTAAGGTCATTCTGTCTTAGAATAAAAGCTGAAGTTTATTTAGAACTGAACTTTATATGGTTATCTTATTTGATAAACATGTTCCAGAGTTTACTCATTTGGTAAAGTTTGACAAATACAGTTGGATTTGATCTGTGCAACAATGGGAACAGAAGCTTGGGTTCAACGATTGAAGTATGTATAAAAAACTCAAATTAATTATCCATTTTATTTGATCTTTTACCAAAACGTATATGGTAAAATTCTGAACCCCAACAAAATAAAATATTATTTGAGACTATAATACGAGTTGTGCAAATTCAAACTGAATATCCATGGTATTTGATATTTCAATGAAAAGCTGCATGAGAAGGATTTAGAGCCCCCAGAAAGCTAAAAGTTGTTTGTTTCAGGTGGAAGGGATTGGCAGAATTCAATTCCAAAAAACGCACTCCACTCTACTGCAACGGTTCACAGACATATGGGTTTATCAAATCATACAGCAATCTACAATTCTTCTGGATTCTCGGGGCAGGGCACTTTGTAAGTGAAATCTCATATTGTTTGAATTACATTAACATGGAAGCTGTAAAGAGAGAAATTTATTCAGTTTTGCTGGTATCGGGATGGATTATAAACCTAGCATTAATGACTCGAGACATCAATCAAATAATTTCTGATGCAATTTCTATCCAAAAATCTTTCACACAATAATAAACGTTTTTTGAATTCGTTGATCAGGTACCTCTTGATCAACCATGTTTGGCTCTGAAAATGGTCGATATGATCATAAACATGGTGAGACAGTGATGTATCAACGCCTTTGCTCCGCTGTTATGTGTTTGAAAAATTAAGATTTACATTTATAATTAAGTCAATCTTAGTGGCTTATTTTAATGTTAGTTTGGAGTTAATTTTCTGTAATATCTGTAATAAGAATGGGAAAGTTATGGGAATGCAATGATCTATAATTATTTGCACAATTCATTGTAAAGTCTTAACAAATTCAATTTTATTATTATTCATGTTTATTAATGTGCAATTACCATTTATTTTTTCAATAATATAATGTGAAAAGAGGTAAAGAAAACCATAGATGTGTATGAATATATTGAATAATTTTGTGTGTTGTTGATGTTTCATTTGGAGAGCGCAAGTGATTAATCGTCCAACATGTGATTGGTTTGGCTTTACAAGTGATTAATCTTCCAACATGTGATTGGTTTGGCTTTGCAAGTGATTAATCTTCCAACATGTGATTGGTTTGGTTTTACGAGTGATTAATCTTTCAATGTGTTATGGTATTTAGAAAGTGATAACAACTAATTAGTTAGATGGTGACTCTATGTATACCAACACCCCCCCTTAAGTGCAACTTAGGGAGTAATGTAAACAAGATGGTTATGGTTCTTGACTACTAGCCATGTTAGGTACCCATGTACAAAAGAAGCTCCCATAAAGCGAAGTAAGAAACAAAAATCCAATGGGAAAAATCTCTTCTCCAAAAGGGAGATGATATTAAATTTGCAAAAAATGTTTCCCCATAGGAGAGAGAAAGACTAGATAGTCCCTCCATGAGATGATGCTCAAATGCTACATGTGTTATCTTTCTAGAAAGAACTTCTAGATGCTCTTGGTGAAATATTTTTGAATTTCGATGCAACAGTTGATGGTGAAGATGAACAATCCATAAAAGTTGTGAGTGCATGACCCTTAGATTTATCCATTGCCTTGGAAGATTCTGAACATGATGAAGACTCTATGTTGGATTTAGAAACGTCATGTTGCTCAAGAAGATGTGTTAGGTGATGAATCATTTTTTTTGCATATGTTTGTTCTCATTGTGTCCTAATTTCTTGCAAATGGAACAATTCACTTTTATGTCTTGGTTTTCCCTTGATTTGAATAAGTTTTAATTTGATTGGTAGAATTCTTGTCTTCCTTAGTTTCCTTATCATATTGATAAGTCTATTTTTCAACTTTTCTGTGAAGCTTTATGTTTACATTCTCTTACAATGAGGGCTTGAGGTTTAATGGTCTTCAAGGTGCCCATCTAGATTAACTTATCTTACTCCCTTATTAACTTTGTAATGAAATTATCCAAAGATGCATTTTCTATGCGGCTCCAAGAGCTCTCTTAGTGGAATAAAAGGTGGATACAAAATCAAAATATTTAGGACTTTGTCTTGAAAGAATGGAAAGGATGAGTTGATCCTCGTTCTTTTCTATGCCACATTCTTTGAGTTGTAACCTTAGTGATTTGAATTTTGTGAAGTGGCCCTCCAAGGTGTCAAAGTCTCTTGGGCTTAAGAGTTTATTTTCTAGCTCATGACTCCTTAGTTCATCAAGCTCCCCAATGAGTTGTTCAAGGAACAACCGAACTTTATTGGGTGCTTTCAAAGGTTGTACATGGAATATAAGTTCTAGAGATAGATTTAAGCACAATAAGCTAAAGGCTTGCTCACACTTATTAAACCACTTTTCCTTATCTTTTGTTACATTTGGTTCTTTTTCTATACCCATAGTTACCATGTATAACCATTGATTCTTTAACATAGGGGAAATGACCAATTTCCATTCATGATTATTGAAGGGTGTTAGAGGCTTAATGGTTTTCCTGAACTCCATACTTAGTAGATTGGTTGCAAAACTTGATGTGTAGAAAGAAATGTTGAAATTGAAATGTCAAAGTGTTCAAAGACACCACTCATGGAAGTGCACAATGGCACAACTCAAGACATCCCCCCTTGATGCAAAATTTGGTGATCCCACCACTATCTCGCACACCCTCAATTTTTGGCACTTAATATGTTTAGTGCATAGACAATTTCAATGGAATGAAAATGACATTTTGTAATTCCATGCAAAATCTTTTCCAACTAATCAGATAAAAAAATTATGTACTTTCACAGTACCAATACTCGATTTGTGTAGCTAATAAAAAATAAATAATTTTTTATTTTGCCTATTTACTTAATTTCCACTTAGAAACTTAAAATTTGTGAAAACAAAATTTGAGAGAGAATACAATAATCCAACAATTGTCGGATGTGATCATCTCATGCCACAAAATAAGGAGACAAATTCAAAAGGCATGAGAATGGAGATTGTATAGTCCCAATAGTTATAGCTATTGGAAGGTACATGACAAAAACAGAAGCCATGCGGAGGTATTTAAAAAAGTAAGCATGTTGATGCAGGAGCATCCTAGTGCACAAGCATTCCTGCACAACCAAAAAGATTTATTTTCTTTAATTTATTTTTTTCTTGTGTTTGATTTTTATCTTGTCGGCATGATTCATTGTTTTCTTCATACTCTTCAACACATTAATATTTGATTTTAAAATTCAAGAAGTGAAATCGTTTTTGAAAACAAAGTTATAACTTTGCAAGTTATTTGTTTTGTTAACATTATTGGGAAAGCAAAACTCCATGCCTAGGAAAGTTGAGGCTCATTAAATGCATCTTGTAATTCCATTTTAATGGTGGATAATTGTCTTATTTGACTGATAAAGATTTCCATGTGCCAAAAAGTGCATATAGTGGATTTGGATAAAGGAAAGCAATTTTTGGCAAAGACTTAAAAAATCTTGCTTGGCACAAGCAAGTGGAGAAGTAATGGGATTCCCACGCCCAAGAAAAGAAAGAAAAATCATTAAATATTAGTGGCATTAGCAGCAAAATACTACACCCAAGTTTGGAGATGAGGAGAGAAGGTTGAGAAGAGAGAAATACTTGAAAAAAAAAAAGGTACTTTGGTGTCCAAGAGAGGTGGATCGAGAGAAATGAGAGTGTTTACATCTGCCTGCAACTAATTTTTGTTGTGTTAAAATCATATTTGCAGTGGTTGACTTGTAATAGAAGTTTGTTGTTTAGTCGAATGCAAGAATGGTTTTGTAGTTTCTTGTAGCTTACTATTCAAAAAAAAATATATTGTTAAAGTTTCATTTAAAGTTTAAATCTAGCAACTTTTTTCTCTAAAAATGTTTTTCTTGGTTTAAATTAATTGATTCTAGTATTAATTTCTCTTTGAAAATTGGAAAAGTTGAAGAGATTGCTTGTTTGACAACAACAATTGACAATTATGTTGGTATTTTGGTATGGTTTTGTCATTGATGTCAACACCTACTAACACTTATGAACTCGAACACTTTGGAGAATCAGCCACATTCACCGGCAAGCAAGTAACTTATGCATAGTCACTGGTATCTGGTACACTGGCAGGATATAATGTTCACCGACACTTGGAATAGAATGGAAATCACCTGGTTATGTCGAAGACATCGTTGGACACTTTGTCTTGGAGTTTTGGTCATTGGCATATTTCGTATTTGCATATTTGTTGTTACCGGCAAATAGGTCCAGGATATACACCGATAGGTTTATCTTTTCCAGATCAGCGTGACACGCTATGGAGATGTCTTATTATTGTTGTAAATGCATCAAGCCAACATGTTGAATCGGTTATTGCATCGGATATTGTTTTATTTGTAAATTGATTTTATTATAATATCCTTTGGAACCGACCTACTAAAATTGGTCTTAGGTTATGATATAAATGTAAGATCTTATTTGTAAGATCAAGTGTGGAATACGAAAAAGAATTGTATGAAGGTATATGTGAGAATAAGCAAAGCCATACACGAAGACATCATTTGAAGGTTGAAGGAGGGTTTTTGTGAAGACAATCAGAACTACACTGGTACTGAATCCAACATAGAAAGATGCTAATTTGAGCAGTACATTCATATTGGATTTAATCATCCAATTGTAGTCAGTGTGACTCCTATTTGTGTTTGAGCAGTGAGCTCTAGGCGCTTGGCCTTTCTGCATGTGTAGACCCCATTTGTATACACATATTATCTGCAGTAGTATCATCTGATTGTAGGTAAGGTTTCCCACCGTGGTTTTTCCCTTTACAGGGTTTCCACTTACAAATATTGGTGTTATGTGTTGTGGATGACTTTTTCCTTTTGTTTCATGCATTAATCTTTACCGGTATTACAATTAACTGATAAAACTGTCTACCGACATAAAAGATTGGTTTACCGGTAGTAATCATTAAAGTTGGTAAAGTGTTTTTGGTTTGAATTTGTTAGACAACTGATTCAACCCCCCCCCCCCCCCCCCCTCTCAGTTGTCTCTGGGACCTAACAATTGGTATCAGAGCCTAGTCCTCTTTTTGTAGAAGTTTAACAGCTTGAGGAGATCCAATGTCTACTAACTATTTCAGGAAGGACAGTCCTAAACTTGATGGAACCAACTATGGCATATGGAAGATCAGAATGGAGACACATCTGAATTGCATTGAAAAGGACATCTAGGATGTTACAAAGAATGGCTATACAACTCCTACAACCAGTCAGCCCAATCCACCAAACTTGGCTAAAGATGAAGAAAATGATTGCAAAGCAAGAGAAGCACTTTTGAGCGCATTAACAGATCAGCAAATCATGGGATTATCAGATAGATCAACTGCTAAAACTATTTGGGATCATTTGGAAACACTGAATGAAGAAGATTCCACGGTCAAAATTGCAAAACTTGAAAGCTTCCGGGTCAGGTATGAAAATCTGAAAATGGAAGAAGATGAAAGGATTTCTGCTTTTATGGAAAGAGAATGAAATTGTTTTGGGTATTAAATGTTGTGGAGGAACCTTAAGTGAAGATGAAATTGTTTCAAAAGTTTTAAGAGGATTGCCACCGGCAAATAAAATGAAGGTTACTGCTATAAATGAGTTAAGAACAATGCCTAATACATCAATAACTAGGGATACATTGATTGGAATACTTTTAGCTTTTGAAATTGAGGAATTTGGTCATGTTGCTACTATAAAGACAGATTTAGCTTTTAAAGCATCAACATCATCTGCACCATCATTTGACAAATCTGATTGGAAAGCCTTCTATGCAAGAGAACTTGAGGAAAGCAGGAGAGAAAATGAAGAACTTGAAGAACTTGAAGCACTATTTGCAAGGAAAATGCCTAAAGGTCCAGTTGGAAGTAAGTATGAAGGTAAAGCACCCTTTAAATGCTTTAACTATAATAAGATTGGTCATATGGCTTCTAGATGCCCTAATAGACATGATAGACTAAGAGAAGAAGCTAGGAGAACATACAAGTCTAACCCTGAATATCAGAGATACAGATTTAAGAAGAATAAAGATAAATCTTGTTATCTTGCTGATGAAGGAGTGACTGATGATTCTGATGAAGATCCGACAAACAATGGATGGGTTTTTGTTGCTATAACAAAAGATCAACTAGCACCTACTATTCAACCGGTAGAGCAGGCCCTGGTAGCTAAAGTTGAAATTAAGGATGAATGGATCATTGATTCAGGATGCTCACATCATATGACTGGTGACAAAAATAAATTCTTGAACTTTTAGGAATATAATGGAGGCTTAGTAAGATTTGGAGATGATAAAGCTTGTTTGATCAAAGGTAAAGGTACAATATCTCTTGATGATAAGCATAATACTGACAATGTTTACTATGTTGAAGGTTTAAAGCATAATCTTTTGAGTGTTGGTCAATTAGTTGAGAAAGGATTTCAGTTACAATTCAAAAATGGAAAATGCAAAATCATGAATAAAACTGGTTTGGAAATTGCAACCGGTAATCAAACTAGAGGTAATATCTTTCATTTGAATAACAGTGAAAAGACATGCTTGATTGCACGTATTGATGAAAGTTGGCCATGGCATAAGAGACTCTGTCATGTAAATTTTGATTGCATGGTAAAAATCAGTACTATTAAGACAGTTAGAGATTTACCTAAAGTTGTCAAACCTCACAATATAGTATGTAAGGAATGTCAATTTGGAAAACAAGTTAGAGCTACTTTTAAAAGTATTCCAGAAAAATCAAATAATGCTCTTGACTTAATTCATATTGATTTATGTGGTCCAGCTAGAACTAAAAGTTTGCAAGGTGATAGATATTTCATGCTAATCATTGATGACTACTCTAGAATGTGTTGGGTTACTTTTCTCAGAGAAAAATCAGAAGCACTTGGAAAGTTCAAACTGTTCAAAGCAATGGTAGAGAATGAAACCAATAAGAAAATCAAATGTCTGAGGTTAGATCAAGGAGGAGAATTTACATCTAAGGAATGTAATGCATTCTTCGAAGTGAATGGAATCGGAAGACAGCTATCAACAGCCCAGACACCACAATAGATTGGAGTCATTGAGAGGAAAAACAAAACTATCTTGGATGCAGCTAGAAGTATGTTATCAGAAGCAAATCTACCACATGTGTATTGGAGAGAGGCAGTAAGTACAACAGTCTATACTTTCAACAAAGTTCACATCAAAGGTGAAACCGATAAGACCCCTCATGAACTATGGTTTGGTATTACTCCTACTCTTAAATATTTCAGAATATTTGGAAGTAAATGCTATATTAGAAGGGATGAGTATATTGGAAAATTTGATCCTAGAAGTGATGAAGGAATATTTCTTGGTTATTCATCTAAGAGCAAGGCATATAGATGTTTCAACCAAAGATTGCAGAAAATTGTTGAGAGTACAAATGTGAAGATTGATGAACAATTCAGAGGAACTTCAAGGTATATAGACTCTGAACTGGCAACAAAGATTCTAACAAATGAACCTATATTGAACCCACCGGTACAAAATAAAGATCCAGTTACATCGGTATCATCTGAAAATTCCACAATAACTGAGGAACAACAACAAATGAAGACACTCCAGTATGTAAGACTGAATCATTTTGAAGATCAGATAATTGGGAACAAGTATAAAGGAGTTATGACAAGAGGGAGACTTGCAAATGAAGAGGTGTGTCTTATTTCTCAAATTGAACCATTATCAATTAATGAGGCATGTGAAGATAAACACTAGATTAAAGCTATGGAAGAGGAACTAGAACAAATTGAGAAAAATAACACATGGACATTAGTTCCCCAGCCTAAAGACAAAAATGTGATTGGAACAAAGTGGGTATTCAGAAACAAACTTAATGAAGATGGTAAGGTAATCAGGAATAAAGCAAGACTAGTGTGTAAGGGATATTCTCAAAAAGAAGGAATTGATTATAATGAAACCTTTGCACCGGTAGCTAGAATTGAGGTAGTCAGATTATTCTTGGCTTTTGCAGCACACAAGAACTACAAAGTATATCAAATGGATATTAAATGTGCATTTATAAATGGAGATCTTGAAGAAGAAGTTTACATTGAACAACCTGATGGATTTTCTTTAACAGATAACAAAGATATGGTTTGCAGGTTAAGGAAAGCTTTGTATGGGTTGAAACAAGCTCCAAGAGCTTGGTATGCAAGATTGGATAAGTATCTTTTGAAGATTGATTTTTCTAAAGGTAATGCTGACAACAACTTATATTATAAAGTGACAAATGATGACATCTTGGTTATAGAAGTTTTTGTTGATGATATAATCTTTGGAGGAGAAGATGGATTATGTAAAGAGTTTTCTATTGAAATGCAGCAAGAATTTGAAATGTTTATGATTGGAGAAATAAAATTCTTTTTAGGATTGCAGATTTCATAGACTGATAAAGGTATATTCTTGAGTCAATCCAAGTGCTTGAAGGAGTTATTAAAGAAATTTGGGATGGAGAACTCTAAACCGGTAAGCACACCTATGACTACAAATGACAAATTATCACTAAGGGATGAATCTACACCTGTTAATCCGACTAGGTACAAATCTATGATAGGAGGTTTATTGTATTTGACATAAAAAAGACCTGATATCATGAATGGAGTATGTATTGTTTCAAGATTTCAGAGTAATCCTAGAGAAAATCATGAATCAGCAGTAAAAAGGATTTTCCGGTACTTGCAAGGCACTAAAAATCTTGGATCATGGTATCCTAGAGATGAAAACTTTGAATTATGTGCATACACAGATGCAAATTGGACAAGATATGTGGATGATAGAAAAAGCACCACCGGTGGAGCATTTTTTCTTGGCTGCAGATTAATTTCTTGGTTGAGTAAGAAACAAACTTGTACATCTTTATCAACAGCTGAATCGAAATATGTTGCAGCAGCAACTAACTGTACACATGTGCTATGGCTTAAGCAAATGTTGAAGGATATAAAGGTAAAATGCTAGGAACCTATTACTATCTATTGTGATAACACTGCAGCAATTGATATATCTAAGAATCCAGTATTACATTCTAAAACCAAACATGTTTCTATCAAACTAAATTTTCTAAGGGAAAATGTTGAAGAAAAAGAAATTAAAATGGTTTATGTGAATACTAAAGAGCAAATTGCAGATATTTTCACTAAACCTCTGCCTAAGGAGACTTTTGAATATCTCAGAGACCAGCTTGGGGTCATACCCCCACTAGTAGAAACTTAGACAGTTGATGATAGTCATCAACCGATAGAATTAACATAGAAATCTTTTACTCTGACTTTGATGGGAAGCTACTTCTCAAGGGGGGTAGTTGGTATAGTGAATTGGTTGGTATTTTGTATCTGAAAAATGGTCTTTATATTGCTTTGGCATTTGATGTCAAAGGGGGAGAGATTAGTATGGAAAAACACAAGGAAAACTCATGTCACTCCCAGGGGGAGAGATTGTTGCTTTGGGGAGATTATTGGTTTTTGGTATTTGGCATTTCTGTTTTGGCACTTTGATGGTTTTTCCATCTTGTGTTGCCATCAATACCAAAGGGGGAGATTGTTGGTATTTTGGTATGGTTTTGTCATTGATGTCAACACCTACTAACACTTATCAACTCTGACACTTTGGAGAATCAACAACATTCACCAGCAAGCAAGTAACTTATGCATAGTCACCGATATCTGGTACACCGGCAGGATATAATGTTCACTGGCACTTGGAATAGTATGGAAAACACCTGTTATGTTGAAGACATCATTTGGACACTTTGTCTTGGATTTTTGGTCATTGGCATATTTCGTATTTGCATATTTGTTGTTAGTGGCAAATAGGTCCAAGATATACACCGACAGGTTTATCTTTTCCAGATCAGCATGACATGCTATGGAGATGTGTTATTATTGTTGTAAATGCATCAAGCCGACATGTTGAATCGGTTATTGCATCAGACATTATTTTATTTGTAAATTGATTTTATTGTAATATCCTTTAGAGCCGACCTACTAAAATTGGTCTTAGGTTATGATATAAATGTAAGATCTTATTTGTAAGATCAAGTGTGGAATGTGAAAAAGAATTGTGTGAAGGTATATGCGAGAATAAGAAGAGCTATACACGAAGACATCATTTGAAGGTTGAAGGAGGGTTTCTGTGAAGACAATCAGAACTACACCAGTACTGAATCCAACATAGAAAGATGTTAATTTGAGTAGTACATTCATATTGGATTTAATCATCCAATTGTAGTCAGTGTGACTCTTATTTGTATTTGAGCAGTGAGCTCTAGGCGCTTGGCCTTTCTGCATGTGCAGACCCCATTTGTATACACATACTATCTGCAGTAGTATCATCTGATTGTGGGTAAGGTTTCCCACCGTGGTTTTTCCTCGTACAGGGTTTCCATGTACAAATATTGGTGTTATGTGTTGTGGATGACTTTGTCCTTTTGTTTCATGCATTAATCTTTACCAGTATTACAATTAACTTATAAAACTATTTACCGACATAAAAGACTGGTTTACCAATATTAATCATTAAAGTTGGTAAAGTTGTTTTTGGTTTGAATTTGTTAGACAACTGATTCACCCCCCCCTCTCAATTGTCTTCGGGACCTAACAAATTCTAGTACATTCTCAATTGTTGAGTTGCATCATTTGGTATCAAGGTGAGGTTAGTCTTGCTAGGAAGGTAGTGAAAGCAAATATAATATTATTTTGATAGAATAGGTAAATAAGATGCCACCTTGAAGAAAAAATCCCAAATTAGAAGAGATGTTTGAATAGCTTCGTGTGGAAATGAGAAATGAAATAAGGAATAAGATGAACAACTTAGTTGTTGGAAATGTTGGAGGTGATATCAATGAAGAAGAAAGTGAAATGGATGAACGAGAAAGAGATAATGAACAATTGATGGATGCGAGGGAAGAACGATTCTTGAGGGCCCTTACAAAAGTTGGTTAAGGTAATTGTATGGAAGTCCCTAATTTTTTAGGTACATTAAATGCAGAAGAATTGATTAATTGGATAGTTGATCTAGAGGATTACTTTGATTTGGAAGAGAGTAAATATCCATAGAGATTTAAATTAGCATAGACAAAACTCAAAGGGCATACTGCACTATGCTGGAGGGAATTGTAGAAGAGAGGGTTGCAAATGGTGATCCGAGAATAACAAGGTGGAGTCAAAAGGTGACTAGATTGAAGACCAAGTTCATCCTAGCAGGAATTATATTTTTTTATGAAAATGCAAAATTTAAAGCAAAAAGACATAAGTGTGAAAGATTGCACAGAAGAAATTTACAAACTAGCAATCAAATTGGGACAACACTAGATGAATAGGGAAAAGGTGGCCAGATACATAAATGGGTTGAAATTCAACATTCAAGATGATATAAGTTTGTTGACTTGATGAACACACTGGAAGAGACATACCAATATGCATTGAAGGTAGAAGAGAAGATAATGAGAAGGTAGCAAAATAATTCGAGTAGAGGACGATTTATAGTAGATAAAAAGCAAGGAGGCAACTACAGAGGAAAATAATTTAGTGAAGAGGAATCCAAACCTAAGTAGAATAAGGAATCAATATATGAAATAAAGGAAAAAGCAAAGTCCTCAAAAGAAAGAAGAATTTATGGAAAAGGAAGATGATTTTTAGGAACATGCTTCAATTGTGGAGGAGTTGGTCGTAGGACCTTTGAATGCCCACAAACATAACAAGGAGATGCAAATCCTAATGCTGGAAGAAACAATACTACAGAGACTAATGAAGAGGAAGTAGGAGAGAGCACAAAAGTTGATTATGGAGAGTCTCTAATGATTAGAAGAATAGTTTTGAAGCTAAAAAAGGAACAAGAAGAACCCACGCAAAGGAGAAGTTTGTTCAAGACCATTTGCAAATCAAGAGGAAAGTGTTGTAAATTAATTGTGAATAGCGAGTATAGATAATTTGGTGGCATAAGAAATGGTGGAAATATTGATTTTGAGGAGATTAAAGCATCCGAATCCATACCAAGTTTCATAATTGCAACAATGTCATCATATTTTAGTAAGTGAATAATGTTTGGTGAATTTTCAAATAGGTAATTACAAAGATGAAGTTATAAGTGTAAATGATGTCCAATTCTCAATTCAATATGCAAGATATATTCTAGTTATATTTTATTGATCTATGTATTGTCTACTTATATGATAAATCTTATTGTCTACTTTTGTATGGCAGGTGAGAGGAGCATTTTATATTTTCTATGTCCTTTTTCTTAAATGTCATATGATATATATATATATATATATATATATATATATATATATATATATATATATATATATATATATATATATATATATATGAGAGGGGAGGATCAAGCAGTGCCTTGACCGGTCATGTCTTATGGACATGACCGATCAAGACACTACTGGATCGCACCCTTTGGTATATAATATCAACCGGTGTTAAACATATTTGTCAGCCCGGTATTAATCGGTGATCACATAACACATAACATATTTGCCAACCCGATATTAATCGGTGATCACATAACATGTGACATATTTGCCAACCCGATATTAGTCGGTGATCACATAACATGTGACATATTTTCCAACCCGATACTAATCGAGACTTACGTAACATGTTTAACCGATATGCCAATCGGTATTAATTATGGCGTTTGGTATTGCAAGGTAACCAAAGTGAATCAATGTCTATGTTAACGGACACCGATCACTTAACTAATGGTTATATTCATTAATCATTATATTCAAAGTTACACTGATTGGTATATGGTTATATTAATACTTCGAATGTTTTCCTTAACACCCGATATCAATCGGTGTGAGTTTATTACATCTCCCCGATAACAATCAGTTCAAGCATAATCATTAAATACTAATTGATGTTTAGTTTACCAATAATCATCAAATCAATTTTGCAATGGTTATCCTAATTTGCTAATCTATGAATGCATCTAATATAATAGATTATCACATCAGATTTCTATGATAATAAACAATTATGTATAAATAAAGAATGCTTATCAATTGAGGGCATGATGATATTCATTTGAATAATCGATAGGATAAATGATTGAATGAGAGACTTCATTTATCTCTCATTCAATCATTTATCTTACCGAAGCTATCTTTGCATTAACACTCCCTCTTAGCTAGGTAAGATAAAAGCAAACAATATATTCAAGCATCACAATTCAAATCATAGTTAGCATTCTCGACTCAATCTAGCACTCTAGAAGATATATAACCTAAACACATGATACAACTGTCTATCATGTAGATCTTGTGATGACAGGATATCACCTAAGCATGTGATATCAGTATTGTCTAAACACGCAATCCTTAAGGATAATCATAAATTCTCATCTTATCCAAGTTGTAGTATGTGCAAAAAAACACCTTATACAAATGTCACATCACCTAATCACATGATATGAAGTATCACCTAGACACATGATACAAATGTCCATCATATCAATCTTGTGATGATAGGATATCACCTAAGCACGTGATATCAGTATTGCCTAAACATGCAATACTTAAGGATAATCATATGAGAAAGATTTAAATTCTCATCTTATCCAAGTTGTGGTATGTGCACTAACACTTCATATGAATGTTTTACCACAACACAATCATGGCTTCATCCATGATCCACCAGAGATCCACCATGATAACTGGTTTGGACATTATAAGATCATCACCTTATCATGTCTCCATGCAAGTGTTAATTATCTTGAGAGATCGTCACCTCTTAGATATGAACCCAGGGGATAAAATCCAAAAATGTCCTATCATGACAAAGAAGTTTACACATTAAACATGCAAATACAGATTACAAAGCAAATTACCTTTCTATCATACCAAAACCTTTTTTTTGAAGTGATCAACCTTCACTCTGAAAGAGGTTTGGTCAGAATATCTACAATTTGATCTCCAAGGGAAAACCCTCCTACTCGAGGGAGAAACACCCAACATAAAAATGTCTTCTTTATATATCAAATATGTCTAGCAATAATGCAAGATACGGGCCCAATATATGTTGCTTCACTCCTTGAAGTAAATTTCACAAGAACAAATCTGATTGGCCTTCTTCACAGGATCGATCTGCTCTAACTAATATATAAACTGCTCTTCACTTAAATTGAATGGATCAGAGAATGAGTTTGCATCTTCTATATATATTAGGGAGACACCCTTTCACAAGGGGTCGGTCCTTAATGACACCATCCATCTCTTCACAAGGGTGGCCACTACAACATCAACACTCCCTCTTAGCTAGGGAGGAATCCTTGTTAATAATATAGTTATGAAATGATATCCACCATGACTACTCTTAGAGGGTGGAACACGATTCATCACAGTATCTAATATGATGACATTCATCATGGCTATTCCCAGAGGGTGGAACATGGGCCTTCTCCTCAAACTTCCCCCTCATAGAGAAGAGTGTATTAACAAGGGCTTGCTCCTCAAACTTCTCTCTCATAGAGAAGAATTCATTAAGCACATCTTCATGATGGTGTGGCTCCCTCTGAGCCTGATATCAATCTTATGACCTCCTTGTCTAAGGTTGCTTCTAATGAAATGTTAGACTCCCTCTAAATCTGATATCAACCATCTGACCTCCTCTTCGAAGAACCAGATCGCAAGGACAAACTATACGGGTTCTTCTTCTTCGATAAATACTTATCGCCATCATCTCAGTCCTATGACTGCAAGCATTGAGTTCTTTCTCCCTTGAATGAAATCCCTTATGCTTCTTGGTCTCTCCTTTCTTTATCTCGAAAGATCACCTGCAAAACATGACTTATAGAACCCTAGTATGTACTTATCAAACTCACCACTAGTAGCATAAACAAGAGCCCCTATGGTCAACATTGCTTCCTCATGGACTGTTGCACTTCTGCAGGCAAATACTTGTTTATAGATGGAAATATGAAATCTCAGGATCTCCACTAAAGTCCCCTCCATATTCTTCCTGAATTATTCATCACAAATAGTACATCAAAACTCTATAGCCTAAAGAGCAACAAGCTCTTCATCACTTTTAACTGCTTTTGTTGTGATTCCAAAGAAATCTTGCATGTAAGGGGCAAGTTTCTCATAGTACGTTGAAGAAATTGAAACAAGATATTCAAATGTAGCTTGTCGGGTGTGGACACCTACTGACAATGTTTGATTCAAAAATGACACGCATAATGTAATTGCATGAATTAATAACAACATAGGAAATTCATGACCATTAATCAAACATGGATTACTTATCTCTTTGTTTATTAGTCTTCCTCACAATCCAACAATTGTTCATTCCTGATTCTTTGCACTTGAAGATTTAGATCTCATTTGATGGTTGCTCTTTGATACACATACTTTTAGTTGTTGTGTTCATCTGACATAACCAGGATCTATGAGATGTTGAGCCCATATGCCACGTACAGGACACTCAACAATATCAATGTGGCATCGATCTTCCTCAATAATCTTTCCAGCCATGCATTCAAATGAAGACCCTTCTCTGCAAATCTATACATGCTATGGAAAGAGAGTATCAAATTGGTTTTGTCTATAGTAAGATTGTTGCTTCTCATGTCGCTCTCCAACTGGCAAATATATGAGTATTGTTTCCAATGTTGTGGTGCTAGCACCAAACAACATTTAAAGATAAACCTTAACGCCCAATTCAATAGATGGAACTATTAATCACAAAAACTTGCTAAGTGATTCGATACACAGATAATCCATCAGATCTATGTCAGATCGAGAACTTGCTACCTCCCTTGAACTTTCATTATTGATCAAATTTTTTATTTTTTTTTATTACTACAACAATTTGTTCTAGTTTCATAAAGACATTTGTGACTGCATCTTGTCTATATGTAATTGCATCGTCTAGAGGTGTCTATTTCCGATCATCTTGAATGTCTACTTCAGCTCCTTTCTCAAAAGCAAATGAAACGTATTTGCATGACCCTGCCGAGAAAACAAGACGAAGAGAAGTCTCTCCACATTGCATTGCTTTGCAGTGTCTGCTTGGAACATGGAAGATCATCTCTCCTGCATTTTGATGCTACATACTCTATCATCTTTGTAGCGCAACTATATCCGTAACTGTGTTCACGAGGTGTGTGTACTATGTCATCGCCTCTGCAAAAACAGCCTGCGATAATATCCATCAACTTATGTATCATTACTCTATGAATGTGATAGACCTCTTCATGTGGCATGTTCGAACCCATCCTCGTACAGAAAGGCACTTAATAAGATAATATTGTCTCATGATAGGAATGCCCGATGATTGATCATACAATCGTTGTTGTCTGATGATAACAAGGCACTGCGAACAAGTGTTCATCCAGAGTGCACTGGTTACTCCTGTGATTTTATGGACAGTTAGAGACACATATCCGCCATCAAACTTTGACTTGCAACCTTCCTTATTGCCTTGTTCGATTTACATAGAATCGCTCCCTGGTGATTCCACAAAGAACTTGGCTCTTAATGTGCAAACTGCAGTTGATTCCCTGAGAGTAGAGTCAATCTTCTTTAATATCTAGATTGCATTAGAATAGGCAATCGAGATATCCAAATCACAACGCTCAAATTAGTTCTGACCTAGACGAGGAGTTGTCTGATTGCTTCAACAAATCTGATAGGATCTTCAAATCTGATGGTGCTACCCATTAGAAGAATTTGATGTTGAATATATGCTTGTTTGAATTTTCCACAAAATTGAACAGCCTCAGGTTCGATTTAACTTGGCTTTGATACCATGTAAATGATGTCCAATTCTCAATTCGATATCAAGATATATTCTAGTTATATTTTATTGATCTATGTATTGTCTACTTATATGATAAATTTGATTGTCTACTTTTGTATGGCAGGTGAGAGGAGCATTTTATATTTTCTATGTCCTTTTTCTTAAATGCCATATGATATATATATATATGTGTGTGTGTGTGTGTGTGTGTGTGTGTGTGGGAGAAAAAGTGACACTAAGCAAACATGCCCTAATCTCACTTTCAACCACACACTTGTGGAATACGAAAGATCCTAGAGGTATCACACAATTGGCTACTTCTTCTTGTGAAAGAGACAGCCATGGGCTACTTATTAGGATTTCTATTCCTTTGTTGTAATTGAAAGATGAAATAATGCAAGTTCAATCCCTAACCCCAAAGTGCAAGTATGAACTAATAACAAGATTGCAGAATTGAACTTAAACAATGGAAAGCTGTAAACACAAGGACAAGACAAGAATGTAAATGCGTACCCGGTGTTAGAATATGAGTGAAAATGTTCGGGACGGGGGCGCGGGCGCCACTGTCCTGATTCTGCCCCTGAAACTGCTCCGGAAACTGCTATTTTGCAACCTGGAAAGCTGTCAAAAATGCTGAAAACTGTTGTCTGTCAGGAGGACCAGGGCGCCCAGCGCCCCTGTCCCAGGGACAAGGGCGCCCAGCGCCCCTGTCCTGGTAGGACCAGGGCGCCCCACGCCCCTGTCCTGGTCTTTTGCTCTGAGATTTGGTGTGAAGTTCGGTCTCTGTCTGCTTCTTTTGGATCTGTAACTTGCGGCGTCGTCCGAATTCCGAAACCTGCACTTATATCTGAAAAGGTGTGGTGGGCGGCTATATAGGGTTTTGCCTTAGTCAAACCCCCACTTCGGTGATTTCCACCTCCACGAATAGCCAAGTTGTATTGTAAAATGTATTGTGTGTGCAGACCTAGTGTGTGTGCAAGGTCCTTAAATGCAAGAAAGCAAACTAGAGCAACCTAGAAAGTAAACCCTAATTGCTTGTAAATGATAATGTAAATGCTCTAAATCAAGATTCAAAGTGATCTAAAGCATGAATAAAGGATATATTGAAGCTTATGCAAAGACATGAAAACAACATGAAATCATACCCAACCCTCAAGGGAGGAGTACAAGCCAATCTTCAGTCGGTAATCTCCTATTGTTCTTCAATGTCTTCAAAGCCCTAAATGAATGAAATTGATGAATACTTGATAGAAGGATGTTGAATGTTATTGAAGTCTTCAAAGATCTGCTCTTTCGCTGCATAGAAGGTCCTTCAAAGCCAAAAATCGGATCCTTTCAAATGAAGAAAGAGAGCTCTTATGTATGAAACCCTAGGTCTTAATTTCAACTTTAGGCCGACCTAGAGATTAAATATCCCGCCAATTTCTTGGGGTTAAGCTTTATTTTATGATTGGATCACGCTCCTAAAATTTCGGGAAAAATGTCCGGGACCATGTTGCACTCCGGGCGCCATGGTCCCGACAACTTTTCGCCAAATTTTCAGGGCCGTCGAATATGATGATTTTAGAGCGAATCCCGAAGTTACAGCTGATTTCGAGATGTTTTGACCCCTGAAATCAAGCCCCCAAGTTCAAAATAGGACCTAATTAGGGTTTTTGATTAAATGATGTATTAGAGGAATAAAATGAAAGGGGCACACTTTAATGAAAAGGGCCCAACTTTATGATGTGGGAGATGATAAAATAGAACCTTAGACCTAATTAATTTAATTAATTAAGTGCTAAAGGGGAAATGCAATGCAAAATGCAAAATGCGCCAAGGCGGGTGCTAAACTAGGTGTGAAATTGTACCACCCTAGCAAGTGCGTACAATTTACGACGCTACATTTAGCCCCCACTTTAGCGGTCATATGAAAACTACGTGCATATGCAAGCTAAAGTACAGAAAAGTAAACATTATTTGAAAAAGGATATATCCATAAGTCTGTTGAACGAAGCCCCCAGCGGTATCTGCAGTACACAGTTAGGAACCGCACCCTACAAAACACACGTTAGATCACAAAATCACCTAATGCTTACTAAGGAAGGTGATGAAAATTCGAGGGTAGCTATATGCCCCCCCCTATTTCGGCTTGCTAATTTTAGTGAGTTGAAACAGGGTATCATGTTTACCACTTCGAATTGTTTAAAGAATATTGATGACAAATGCTCACAAGAAGATTTGATATGAGATCAAAAACTAATGGAGAATCATTTGGTAAGAAAGAGGACTAAATCTCAATTCCAACAAAGAGTGTGAGGATTTGAGAGTTCTCTAACACAAGATGAAGGATGTGAATGGAAACAAAATGCAAAGAGAAGAAAAGAAAGGAAAAAAGCATGAATACACACATTGGTGATCCATGAGAAGAATAGTGAGAGAGAAAACATGGACTTCTCGCCCCTAGATCTTGTCTAGGTGATCCATGGGAAAAAGGACATGGAAAACTAGCCCCTAGAGTCTGTCTAGGTGATCCATGTAAGAGAGGGGAGTGAGAAAGTCTAGCCTTATGCCGCTAGTTCCACTCAACCTCGTGCATGTGTGTGTAAGGGAGATTAGAAGCACCTCATAGGAGTCTATGCCCGAGTATGCTACAACCTGTATATGTATAGTAAAAAAAGCGCGACATCTCGCTCTAAGAGTCTGTGCTCTAGTTCCGAGAATGACCCATTACTCAAAAAGTGTAATGTTTATGTCATAAGAAAATTAGAACAAGGATACCTACCTTCATCACAAAAGAAGATACCCCAAAAATGCAACAATGTCATAGATCCAAGCAAGAGAGTTTTGCACTCTTTAAGCAAGGATAAGATAGTTGAGAAGGGATATCCTGTAGTATGTGTAAAGGAGATCCTTAGAGGAGAAGAGATATTTGTACAAAAGACACCTATCCCTGAGAGAAATTGTCTTAGACAAATATAACATCTTCTAGAATAAGACAAAGAAGAGAATAAGAATGCAATACTTCCTTCTTTTGCGAGGTGAAAGTGATTCTTAATGAAGGATGACGCTCTTTTTAACCCAATTAGGAGAGTGAATTCGTTATGGATGTATTTTACCAAGTGCAAAAGAGGTTGTAGTCAAGGACTTACACCTCTTGTAAGAGAGAATCCTTGAACAAACAATAACAAATGCGTACAAGGAATAACATCAAGTAATAAAGTTCACACCATCCATGAAATAGGAAAAAGTGGATCCTTAGATGAAAATAAGGAAAGATCATTGCCTCCCAAGGATAAGGACAATGAGAAGGACTTACACAATCTTCTAGGGAGAGATTTAGACATAAGCAAAATGTACTACATACTCACATGAGTTCATGCAAGAAAGACATTAGTGTATGTAAAATGCTCCTCACAAGAAGTGGGTAGGATAGGAAAGAGAATACACATCTTCTCCCATATCTAGGAAAAGAGGATTCTAAAGAAAAGATGATCAATATTTCCACACTATTACCCCAAAGGGAAATTTTAACCATAAAAAGAAGAGATGTATGAAATCACTCTTGTCCCCATAGGAACAAGAAAATTAGGCTATTATGTTGCTTCAAAAATATGATTGCACCTGAAATTGTACCATCATGAATGACAATGAGCCCCCAGTAAATGAGCTACCAATGTCACATAATGATGAGCAACATAACAGCCATTAATGTTATTTAAAGACATGATAGATTGAATGAGGTATTTGAATATGACATGCTAAATGCTCAACTATAAGTGAGATCAAAAACATGTATAAAGTGATAAAAATTGAAGAAGAAAAGTCACAAGAAATCTTAGAAGAGGGATGAGTGTAATTTATTAGAGCCTTATCCCTAGAGGAAAGGACTTTATGATGAATAGGAGATAAAGATTCATAAGTGGATTTAGAAATTTGAGGGGATTCATAAAGAGATTTGTTCATCGCCAAGATTTCCTTATGAGGGGAATGAGAGTTGATAGAAGTAGAAGATGATTTAGTTGAAGTGAGATCATCATCACTACTAAATATAGCATTCACACTGAGAGATGGTCTTTTAGATGCTTTGGTGGGCTTGCAGGGATTATAGCTAAGTCCAAAGGCATAATTGTGAAGATTATTCTCTAGAGGAACCTTTATCCCTTGTTCATGAGCACCACAACCATTTCCATGATACCCATGCTTAGCAAAAATGCGAAAACCACGACCATAACGATCAGCCATTTTAGGAAGAGAAGGTGGTTTTTCATAAGACAAAGAATCAAATCCTTCAGAATTAGAAGTGTGAGGAGAAGAAGTTTGAGAAGAAGCCACAAAATTATTGCTCATAGGTTCAAGTAAGACTGATTGATCTCTAGTTTCTTCCTTCTTTTTACCTTTAAGATCTCTAGGAGGAACCCTATACTCACCTACAAAGGTGGGATTAAAGTCAAGAGATCCCCAATCGTCTTCTGCGAGAACCTTCTCAGGATCAAAAGCCTCTTCATGTGTAGATTCAAGTTGAGAAGAATCTTCATCCAAAGAATTTTGATTATCAGAGGATGATGATTTGTCCATAGGTAAAGAGTCATTACTAGAAAAGGAAGATTTAGAAGAACTCCCTTTGGAAGTAGATGTTTGCAAACAAGCTTGAAAATTAGTATCACCTATCAAGGTATATGTCTTATTGTTATAAATGAATTTAACTTGTCTATGCAATGTAGAGGGGACAGCTTGCATACCATGAATCCAAGGTCTCCCTAATAACAAGTTGTATGTTAGATTTCCCGACATAACATGGATAGGAGTAGGCAAAGTAACAGGTCCCACTGTGATGGGTAAGGTGTTAATACCTAATGAAGACTTAGCCACATTATCAAAGCCTCGAATGGGACGAGAGTCAGGCTCAATAAGGGATGTATCCACATTCATCTTATGCAATAGATTAATGCTACACACATTAAGGCCAGAGCCATTATCTACCAGTGTTCGTCTTATAGCAGTGTCATTTATGATAACCACAATCATCAAGGGATCATGTTGTTGTTGAATTTCACTAGTAGGCAACTCATCTTGGGTAAACACAATTTGAGCTTTAGGATTCATCACAGAGTTAACCAAAGACACTATATTGCTAGATGTATTAGGTGGAGGAACATTCAAATCTTTCAAGGCATCTTGTAACATTCCATGATGAGCAGAAGAAGTTTGGATCAAATCCCAAAGGGATATCTTAGCAGGGGTAGTTTTAAGTTGTTCTATGAGATCATAGTCCTTACTAAGCATTTGTGAAATACGAGGAGCTTGAGGAAGAATAGGTTGGGAAGGAGGAAGCGAAGTTGGGATAACTAGAGGAGGATTAGGTTGCGTATTGTTTCTTGTATTATAGGTATGGGCAACCGCATGATAACTCTCTCTAGTAAGTTGCTTAGCATACTCATAAGGGCTCTTAGTAGAATAACCTCCTTGCACAGTAATAATAGGTTTCTTAGGCGTGCAAAAAGAATCATTAGCATAACCACCTTGAACCACTAAGATAGGCTTATTTAAAGGTTGAGAATTTTGAGAAGGACAAGCACCTTGGACAGTGAAGAGAGGTTTGTTAGGTGTCTCATTCACATTTATCAAATTGATTGAGGATGGTTTAGAGGAATGAACAAAAGTGTTGGAAGAATTATTGATAGTCTGCTCTTGCACTAAAATCTTATCACGGATCAAATCAATTTTAGGAGAGAGACAAGGGATAGGCATTGATGTTCTAGTAGGAAGAGTAATACTAGGAAAGTTCATATCATCCTCTATCAAAGGATCTACATGGGGAATAAACTCTCTAGGAGAAGGATCAACATTACTCTCTAAAGTCTCACTTTTGAGAGGGAGATCTTTGAAAGAGATGTTAACCATCTTGCTTTGAACTAGGGTTTCCTTATGAGTAGAACCAAGTTGAGGAGAGGGAGATGCTTTATTTTTAGAGAGAGAATAATTGAGATTCAAGGAAGGGGAGAAACTATCAAGGGAGTTTCCAATCTTGATTTCATCCCCTTTGGCTAGGGGTAGAGAATAATCTATACCTTCTTCTAATGGTTCATCCCAAATAGTGAGGTTGTTGAAAGGAATGTTTGAAGTATTGTCAATTTTAGGAGAGGAGATAACATTGTTTATTAATTCCTCATCCTTAGGAGGGAGAGGATCAATAGATGTGTTAAACTCATCCTCTTTCCTCAAAATATGTTCAATATGATCTTTAGAGGAGAGAGAATTAAGGAAATTGCTTATTATTTCATCTTCTTTCTCTAAGGGATGCTTATGGGTAAGACCAACTTTAGGAGAAGGGTAAGCATTTATCATTAATTCATCATCTCTAGTGGGAATTTTGTTGGAAAAGGAAATGCCATCACTAGGAAATGTAGGGATAATGTCATCTTCTTGCACAAAAGGATCCTCATGAAGGGAGTGTTTTTTAGGAGACACAAAGGCATCAAGGGCATCATTCAACAAAGCATGATCATATCTATTAAAAGGTTTATCTTTTGATTCAAAAGGAGATATCTCTTCATAGAGGGTATCATTGAAAACAACCATGTTACTAGATTTAGTGGAAGAGCTAATAGGAATGTACCCTTGAGAGGAATCATTCGACTTATCTTTCTCATCACAACGAAATGGCATAGTAACAATGTTTATGAGTTTTTGGTAAAATGAAGGTTTGGTATATTTAGGTTTCAAAAATTCATCTAAAGCTTCATCTAACTCATAATCATCACAAATATGAACATCTTGCAAATAAAAATCTGACATTTTGAAATTGCATAAAATTTAAACACACAATGCAAAGAAAAACACTTTTTTTTTTTTTTTCTCTTTTAATGAAAATGAAATGAAAACACACTAAATCTAGATCTAGATCTAACAAATGCAATGCAAGAGGAAGCAATGATAGATTCACGTCAGGTTCACCAAAATGTGTGGGAGAAAAAGTGACACTAAGCAAACATGCCCTAATCTCACTTTCAACCACACACTTGTGGAATACGAAAGAGCCTAGAGGTATCACACAATTGGCTACTTCTTCTTGTGAAAGAGACAGCCACGGGCTACCTATTAGGATTTCTATTCCTTTGTTGTAATTGAAAGATGAAATAATGCAAGTTCAATCCCTAACCCCAAAGTGCAAGTATGAACTAATAACAAGATTGCAGAATTGAACTTAAACAATGGAAAGCTGTAAACACAAGGACAAGACAAGAATGTAAATGCGTACCTGGTGTTAGAATATGAGTGAAAATGTTCAGGACGGGGGCGCGGGCGCCACTGTCCTGATTCTGCCCCTGAAACTGCTTCGGAAACTGATGTTTTGCAACCTGGAAAGCTATCAAAAATGCTGAAAATGTTGTCTGTCAGGAGGACCAGGGTGCCCAGCGCCCCTGTCCTGGCAGGACCAGGGCGCCCCACGCCCCTATCCTGGTCTTTTGCTATGAGATTTTGTGTGAAGTTCGGTCTCTGTCTGCTTCTTTCGGATCTGTAACTTGCGGCGTCGTCCAAATTCCGAAACCTGCACTTATATCTGAAAAGGTGTGGTGGGTGGCTATATAGGGTTTTGCCTTAGTCAAACCCCCGCTTCAGTGATTTCCACCTCCACGAATAGCCAAGTTGTATTGTAAAATGTATTGTGTGTGCAGACCTAGTGTGTGTGCAAGGTCCTTAAATGCAAGAAAGCAAACTAGAGCAACCTAGAAAGTAAACCCTAATTGCTTGTAAATGATAATGTAAATGCTCTAAATCAAGATGCAAAGTGATCTAAAGCATGAATAAAGGATATATTGAAGCTTATGCAAAGACATGAAAACAACATGAAATCATACCCAACCCTCAAGGGAGGAGTACAAGCCAATCTTCAGTCGGTAATCTCCTATTGTTCTTCAATGTCTTCAAAGCCCTAAATGAATGAAATTGATGAATACTTGATAGAAGGATGTTGAATGTTATTGAAGTCTTCAAAGATCTGCTCTTTCGCAGCATAGAACGTCCTTCAAAGCCAAAAATCGGATCCTTTCAAATGAAGAAAGAGAGCTCTTATGTATGAAACCCTAGGTCTTAATTTCAACTTTAGGCCGACCTAGAGATTAAATATCCCGCCAATTTCTTGGGGTTAAGCTTTATTTTATGATTGGATCACGCTCCTAAAATTTTGGGAAAAATGTCTGGGACCATGTTGCACTCCGGGCGCCATGGTCCCGACAACTTTTCGCCAAATTTTCAGGGCCGTCGGATATGATGATTTTAGAGAGAATCCCGAAGTTACAGCTGATTTCGAGATGTTTTGACCCCCAAAATCAAGCCCCCAAGTTCAAAATAGGACCTAATTAGGGTTTTTGATTAAATGATGTATTAGAGGAATAAAATGAAAGGGGCACACTTTAATGAAAAGGGCCCAACTTTATGATGTGGGAGATGATAAAATAGAACCTTAGACCTAATTAATTTAATTAATTAAGTGCTAAAGGGGAAATGCAATGCAAAATGCAAAATGCGCCAAGGCGGGTGCTAAACTAGGTGTGAAATTGTACCACCCTAGCAAGTGCGTACAATTTACGACGCTACAATATATATATGAGAGGGGAGGATCAAGCAGTGCCTTGATCGGTCATGTCTTATGGACATGACCGATCAAGACACTACTTGATCACACCCTTTGGTATATAATATCAACCGGTGTTAAACGTATTTGTCAGCTCAATATTAATTGGTGATCACATAACACATAACATATTTGCCAACCCGATAATAATCAGTGATCACATAACATATGACATATTTGACAACCCGATATTAATCGCTGATCACATAACATGTGACATATTTTCCAACCTGATACTAATCGAGACTTACATAACATGTTTAACCGATATGCCAATCGGTATTAATTATGGCGTTTGGTATTGCAAGGTAACCAAAGTGAATCGATGTCTATGTTAACGGACACCAATCACTTAACTAATGGTTATATTCATTAATCATTATATTCGAAGTTATACGGATCGGTATATGGTTATATTAATGCTTCAAATGTTTTCCTTAACACCCGATATCAATCGGTGTGAGTTTATTACATCTCCCCGATAACAATCAGTTCAAGCATAATCATTAAATACTAATTGATGTTCAGTTTACCAATAATCATCAAATCGGTTTTGCAATGGTTATCCTGATTTGCTAATCGGTGAATGCATCTAATAGAATAGATTATCACATCAAAATTCTATGATAATAAACAATTATGTATAAATAAAGAATGCTTATCAATTGAGGGCATGATGATATTCATTTGAATAATCGATAGGATAAATGATTTAATGAGAGACTTCATTTATCTCTCATTCAATCATTTATCTTACCGAAGCTATCTATGCATTAACAATAAGTGATGTGATGCCTATGGATGTTTGCCATGTCCTATTGGGTTGACCAATGCAATTTGATCGAAAATATATGTATAGTGGTGAAGAAAATACCAACCACATTGTAAAAGATGGAAAAGAATTTACCTTGAAACCATTCAAGGACAAAAAAGGGGAGGTAGAAAATAATACACAAGTAGTTCTAAGTGATTTTCACAATCCATCATATAAACAAGAGTGCAGTTTTTGGATTTAATTGTGTACAAGATTTTTGCATCAACGTTCCGAATCACACTTTGTGATCCATCATTACGATGAAGAGAGTCAAATAATATGTAAAGTTGCAGACTTGGAATAAATAGGAGGGATTGGATAAGTGAGAAGAAGTAAGCACAAAGAACGAGAGACCAAGATGGTCAAAACTCAAAAGAGGACAAGAGAGGAAATAAAATCAAAATAAAAAATGATAATAAAGAGAGAAGAAATGAAACTTAATGAAGACCAATTTAAGGAAATATAAGAAAAAAAAGACACAAAATAAAGAATGGGAATGTTCATTGTTGAGACAAATGTCCCTTGGTTCACAAGATCTTCAGATCTTCGAGGTATGATATTTTAGTGCACTCAAGAAGTGTATGATGTGTAAGGGGGAGCCAGTGCCTCCAAAATCTCTTTATGTCCTTTTTGTTCCAGTGTATGGAGAAATCCAAGTGGGGACTCAACAAGTAGTATCCGTATTCCAAATGTTAAAATGTTTTTTCTTATTTGTCTTCATGTTTTTGACCAATAATTGTAAACATTTGGGCTGATTTAGGCCCTCATCATCTCACTTGAGTCAGAAACTTTGTATTTATGCTTGATGTGTTTTTGTGGCACTTAAATCTTTTGTCAAATATCAAGTCCAAAGGTACCAAAAAACAACAATTTTGTAGTTTGAAACCATCATTTTCATCATCCTACTCAATCAGAAACTGTAGGTTTTCTTCTACAAACCACGAGATTGCACCTAGAAGTGGTGGGAACACTACTTTATCTTAAGTTCATCTACCCAAATCACAAAACTGAGGGATTGCACTCGAAAACTACAAAAACACTTTTATTTTCCCATAGTCTATTGTCTAGTATTGAAACCACATTTGCACTCAAAAACTGTGGTAATGTTGTTTTATATATTAAATATTTCCACTCTTATTACAAACCACAGGTTTTCTTATCAAAATTATGAGATTTCCTATAGAAATAGCGAGTTCGCAACTAGAAGTAGTGGGATTGCCATTTGTCCTATTACTCTACCCAAATTTTTCCAACGTAAGGTTTTCTTATTTGTTTCAACAATTTTGCTAGTTATTCAAACATAGACTACATCCATTTGCATTGCCATTATCACTTACCAAGGTTTTGATTTGTCTCATCATCTTGATTATCCTAGCTTTTGATTTATTATGTTGGCCATCATTTCGATCTTGTGTCGTTATTATCTCCAATTTTATTCCTTTCTCATCTTGCATTGTCATTATCCAATCATCATCACACCTTTTCCTAAGTCAAGGATTAATATTTGTTAAATCAAATATTTTAATCCAATCAATTGTGTCAACAATCATTTTATCTCATATCTTTTTGAGTCTTGAATTGGTCATCGAGTATAGATGAGTTGAGTCAATCAATCATTTATTCCATCTCATCCAATCAATTATCATTCTTTTTCAATTAAATCATCTAATTAGTTCATCTAGTTTATCAAATTGAATAAAACATTGATCCCTTTGTTATCTTTGGTCTCATATCCCAAAATTGCAACAAAGTCTACATCCTTTTTTAGTGACTATCATCACTAGCTCTTTGACTATATTGTGTTTAGAGTTTAGTCTTTTACATCATTGTGGACTTGTCACCTCGAGCCAGAGGTTTGGTTCACATTGATCTATCTTGTTACTTAGTGCATCCTCTTGAATAGCTTTAGAGTCACGTTGTTCAATTAGACTTATCCATTTACAATTTAAGTACCAAAATATCCTAATCAATCATCTCATTTATCATTTCATCAACTTGATTGAATCAATCAGTAAATTTAGTCCTTGACTTCAACTTTGTCATCATCATATCTTTTCATAGTTCATTCCATTCACCACTCGATCCCAATCTAGACAAGCAATGGAACAACAACCTTCCTAGTCAGCAATAGGACCTTCTAACCCACAACTGAACCCCAATTTGGGCATTAATCCCATTATGTCAGAAAGTATCCCCATCATTATTTATCCACTTAATTCAATTTTCTCTAAGGAGACTATAGTTAACCAACTTAATGAGATTGATGTCTTAGTTAATCCCATTGATCAATTCCTTTCTAATCCAGATAATGCTCAAATGGTGGATGAAATCATTGAAAGTCGCAAGAATCTCATCTTTGCAAATATGGTTGCTCAAGGTATGACTATTGTGTCACATGATACGCCTATGACTGCTAATCCACAAGGATAGCCTCAACAACAAGTACCTTCATAGCAATCCCCGTTAGTTCCACTTCCAGTCAAAACATCAATATCACCACCACAACAGAGTACCCCATTTGCATCTATAGGATTATTGCCTATGGGTAATGATGGAAAGGCATTATCAATATTTCTATGACACTTTATCAAAGCTTGTTCCACCCCCATCTTCAGGGGGATTTATCTACAATGGCCCAACCATTGCACCATCTATGAACCTTGTCACTTTGATCCCCATGATGGCTTAGATGCCCATGACTTCCAACGTAGTGCATGTTACCCCTTTTTTCAATCATCACACGACCATTGAATTTACCTCCTACACAAACACTAACTTGGACTACGGGAATGCCTAGTTATCCTCTGCCACTTATTACAAAGGCTATGACTGGGAGCATGAGTTATGTGGTGCCAATGTCATTCGTGCCCCAAACTGTACAATATATGCCACAAGTTGTTAGTGTGCTTCAACATCAACCTCAAGTGACTTCACAACCTATTATCTCACAACCATGATTCAATTACTTGCAAGCGTCATCTTCATCCTATGTTGTTCCAAACATTCAACAACTACCAGGTGGCGCCAATCAAAATCCTCCATTGTACAATGCACAACAACCCAACGTGTCTCATACTAATTATATTGGAGGTAGTTATCTACAAGGTGGTATTCAGCAAGTTCAACAACCTCAAAATGTGCAGTATCAATAACAACACATTACTCCACAACAGAATGTTGCAACCTACCCACAACCACCCCAATATCAACAACCACCATTTGTCCAACAAATTGTTCTTGTTTATCAGAATGCGAAAAGTGATCAATACCTGCCACAAAAATCAAATTATGTTCATCCATCTCAAACACCATATCAAACACCATTTTATTAGTTGATCAGGCCATCTCCTAAGTCATTTCCAATTAATATTGAATGGGAAGAAATGAAGGCAACTCTCAAAACTTTACAAGATAGTAACCTCGAGTGAGTTTTCAAATTCAATGAGCTTTGCTCATATTTGTTTGACAAGTCAATAACATTAATGTCATTTCCCAAACACTTTGAAATGCCAAAATTTGATAAATACAAGGGAAAAGGTGATTTGCATCATCATATCAAGGAGTTTTATATGGCCTATCAAGACGTCGCACATTGCGATAATTATCTCCTGTCTATTTCCCAAAAGTCTTAGTGGTCCATCTTTAGAATGGTTTTCCAAGTTGCCATTTGGTGCTATCACTACATTCATAGACTTATTAGAGATATTTGTGGCTCATTATCATTATAATGTCGAAAATGACATTTCCATGCTTGACCTTTGTCAGACTAAAAATAAAGTAGGTGAAAGTTTCTTAGACTATATTCAAAGATGGAGAGCCCTTGCTGGTCATATTCCTTGCACAGTACCTGATACTCAATTGGTCCTAATATCCATCAATAATCTTCACCCAAAGCTTGCATATTATATATGATTAAACTATGCAAGCACATTCAAGGATATCATGTAAAAAGGACCATCAATAGAAAAGGCTTTTATTAACGAAGGAATCATCAAACTATACAAAGAGTCTTTTGACAAGCCAAGTGGTGACAAGCAAAGGTATTGGAAAAAAAGCAAGAATGTTGTGGGAGATGGGGTCATTAATTCCAAGACAATTCAAATGGTTGAGGCTACAAAACCCCCACCCCCACAGACATATGTCAATCCCACACAACAATCATATGACAATCCCTCGTAACGATATATGTCAATCCACTAACTCAGGCTTATCATAATCCTCAAATGTAGACATCAAATGTGCAAGACAATTAGAAAAATTCCATCACTATTTATCAAGATCCTCCTTGACAAACAAGCTATAATAACCCTAGATGTCAGTTTACACCCATGGGAGAACCCATGGATGTAATGTTTAAACGCATGGAGCAACATAATATGGTTGTGTACCCACAAAAAATACCATTTGATGAGTCAAAACCTAAGCCTAATTGGTATAAGGAAAATGAGTATTGTGTTTATCATCCAGTCAAGGATCATGTGATGAACAAGTGCATGGAGCTTAAAAATCTTGTCCAAGATCTTATTAACCAAGGGAAAATTGATGTTGACCCTACTACAGGAAAGTCACCCAATGTGAATGTAGGTATGTATACAGATGCTCTTCCCAAGCACCAGAGAGAGGCTAGTACATCCAATGCAGGTCAATCTCGTACAACCAACAATATCAGTTACAATAATGTCCCATTTGATTAAATGGTAGTACAATAGGTTGCATTACCTATTTAAAGGATCATGTCAACATGATTTGCATCAAAGGAGTTGATACTCAATGTGCTACAACCACTTGAAGGGCTTGCATGACAATCCTTGGAACCCCAACCCCTACCACATCTCAAGTTCATGTGTCTATGTAGGACAACATTCTTGAGCACTTAGGAAAGATCCCTGCACAGATCTCCATTTTAGATTTTTTAAGAGCGTCACCTACTCATTAGGAGATTCTCACTCATGCAGGGCAAGAAGATCATGTTCCCAACAACATAGACCCTATGTAATTCCAAGCTTTACTAGCACATTTATCTGCCACATACCATCTCAGCTTCACCTAATCTAATGCTATGGTTCCCGATCCTAATCACATTTGCCCACTTAATATCGAGGCTATTATCAAGCACTATAAGGTAAATCAAGTTCTAATGAATAATGGTTCTACCCTCAAAGTATATACATTAAAGTTTGTCATGCAAATGGGGTACACTATCATGGATTTGCACAGTCAATGCATCACTATCAAGGCATATGATAATGCTAAAAGAAGCTCAGTAGGAATGATCAATCTCCCAATTAAAGTGGGCCTAGTAACACAAGACATTCTTTGCCATGCCATTGATATTTATCTTCCATTTAATATCCTCCTTAGTTTCCCATGGATCCATGCAATGCAGGCCATGTCATCCACTTACCATTAATGCCTCAATTTTCCATATCAAGGTTGCAAAATAACTATTTATGGTGACACTCAATCATTTGAGTATTGTCACGCTCTTGAGGCCTCTTCACCATATTACCATCATTGTCCTAGCATCAAAATTGGAACCTCTCAAGCCACTCCATCATCCTCATATGTTGACCCTGATTCCATACTCAGTGTTGCTAAGGAGAAAATTTCCATCTCATTCGCTTTTTCCCACCACAAGATCAATGACACTGGTTGTGGTGAATATGATTTATAGGGAACCTTTGTAGTGGGTGCACTAACTTTAGATCCTCATACTCATGGGAAATCTATCAACAAACAAAAGAAGAAAGAATCCATAGTCAAAATGTGTGGTTCTACTACATTCCAATCTCATGGTGAGCTCAATCATGAGGAAATAGAAGGAAACATCAACAAATGGCTTTTCAGAGATGTTTTTGTGGAAAATGCTACTCGTCTTAATCACTTCAAAGAGAAATATCCAATAGCTCACAAGTTGGCTACCAAGAAATGGGATTACCAAGGTAGAGGATTGGGGCAAAAAGAACATGGAATCAAAAGGCTAGTTGACCTAGTTCCTAATGATCATGATCAAGGGCTTGGTTTTGGACATTCTTCTCATGAAGCCTCAACTTTGACAGGCACTTCTAGAAATAATGAAAATGTTTCAGTCAACATAGAAGACATACCTAAGGAGGTTTACAAATAAGCATACAATGATATGGATAGCTCCTTGACCTTTGGCACATCTACCCTTTTTGACTCATTGATTGGGGCCAAACTGTTGCACACCTTGATACATTCCATAATGATATAATGCTCCTACAATTCTTGGGGGTAACTGAGAATGCACCATACTATCATCCTATTTAGAACACAATATACAAGTTGGACCCTCAAGGCTACTTTGAGAAAGAGGGGATCCTTAACCGCAAAACTAAAAAAGAAATAAAAAGTCAAGTGTCTATTGGTGAAAACCTTTTTGAGGCACTTGTAGATCCTAAAAAAGTAAAAATAAAGGGTGTATATTTTGGTGAAAACCTATTTGAGGCACTAGAAAATGAAGATTCCCCTCATTGACATAGAGGTTCTTAATAAATCACCAATCCTTATTGATGAGATAAGAGAAATCAATTTGGGTACTGTAGAAAATCCTCGTATCACTTATGTGGCAGCTTCCTTTTCTGATGAGGAATTCCAAGTTTTCTTCAAAATCTTACACAAGTTACCCATTAACTTCACATGGTCTTATGCTGACATGCCTGGCCTCGATCTTAAACTTGTAGTGCATTACTTGGCCATTGATTTAAATGTCAAACTTGTCAAATAAAAGCTTCAAAAGATGCATCTGCGAATTGCATTGTTGGTCAAAGTAGAATTGGAAAAAAATTTAGAAGTCAAGTTCATTTGAGCAATTGATTACTCAGAATTGATCTCCAACATGATACCTATTTCCAAACCCAATGGGGCTATCTGAGTCTGTACAGATTCGAGGTATCTCAATAAAGCCTATCCTAAAAATTAATTTCCACTTCCCAACATTGATATTCTTGTTGACATGACAATGAGACATGAAATTCTTTCTCTCATGGATGGTTTTTCAGTGTACAATCGGATAAAAATTTCATAGGATGATCAACACAAAATAGCATTTACCACTGTGTGGGGCACATTTTGTTATCAGCTCATGCCCTTTGGTGTCAAGAATATAAGTATTGCATATCAGCATGCCATGATAGTGTGTGGGGGAAAAAGTGACACTAAGCAAACATGCCCTAATCTCACTTTCAATCACACATTTGTGGAATACGAAAGAGCCTAGAGGTATCACACAATTGGCTACTTCTTTTTGTGGAAGAGAGAGCCACGGGCTACCTATTAGGATTTCTATTCTTTTGTTGCAAATGATAGATAGAATGATGCAAGTTCAATCCCTAACCCCAAAGTGCAAGTATGAACTAATAACAAGATTGCAGAATTGAACTTAAACAATGGAAAGTTGTAAACACAAGGAAAAGACAAGAATGTAAATGCGTACCTGGTGTTAAAATATGAATGAAAATGTTCGGGACGGGGGCGCGGGCGCCACTGTCCTGATTCTGCCCCTGAAACTGCTCCTGAAACTGCTATTTTGCAACCTGAAAAAGCTATCAGAAAAATGCTGAAACTTGCTGTCTGATAGAAGGACCAGGGCGCCCAGTGCCCCTATCCTGGTAGGACCAGGGCGCCCCATGCCCCTATCCTAGTCTTTTGCTCTGAAATTTGGTGTGAAGTTCAGTCTTTGTCTACTTCCGTCGGATCTGCAACTTGCGGCGTCGTCCGAATTCTGAAACCTGCACTTATATCTGAAAAGGTATGGTGGGCGGCTATATAGGGTTTTGCCTTAGTCAAACCCCCACTTTGGTGATTTCCACCTCCACGAATAGCCAAGTTGTATTGTAAAAGTAGTGTGTGTGCAGACCTTGTGTGTGTGCAAGATCCTAAAATGCAAGTAAGCAAACTAGAGCAACCTAGAAAGTAAACCCTAATTGCTTGCAAATGATAATGTAAATGCTCCAAATCAAGATGTAAAGAGATCTAAAGCATGAATACAAGTGATATAATGAGGCTTATGCAAAGACATGAAAACAACATGAAATCATACCCAACCCCAAGGGAGGGGTACAAGCCAATCTTCAGTCGGTGATCCCCTATTGCTCTTCAATGTCTTCAAAGCCCTAAATGGATGAATGAAATTGATGAATGCTTGATGGATGGATGTTGAATGTTGTTGAAGTCTTCAAAGATCTGCTCTTTCGCTGCATAGAAGGCCCTTGAAACCAAATTTTTGGATCCTTTCAAATGAAGAAAGAGAGCTCTTATATATGAAACCCTAGGTCTTAATTTCAACTTTTGGCCGACCTAGAGATTGAATCTCCTGCCAATTTCTTGGGGTTAAGCTTTATTTTATGATTGGATCGCGCTCCTAAAATTTTGGGAAAAATGTCCGGGACCATGTGCACGCCGGGCGCCATGGTCTCGACAACTTTTCACCAAATTTTCAGGGCCGTCGGATATGATGATTTTAGAGAGAATCCCGAAGTTACAGGTGATTTCGAGATGTTTTGACCCCCGAAATCAAGCCCCCAAGTTCAAAATAGGACCTAATTAGGGTTTTTGATTAAATGATGTATTGGAGGAATAAAATGAAAGGGGCGCACTTTAATGAAAGGGCCCAACTTTATGATGTGGAAGATGATGAAATAGAACCTTAGACCTAATTAATTTAATTAATTAAGTGCTAAAGGGAAAAAGCAACGCAAAATGCAAAATGCGCCAAGGCGGGTGCTAAACTAGGTGTGAAATTGTACCACCCTAGCAAGTGTGTACAATTTACGATGCTACAGATAGTAATATTCATTACCTTATGCATAAAATATTGGAAAATTATGTGGATGATATGCTAGGAAAATAAAAAAATAAAGTAGAACATCCAACTATTCTTGAACAGATCTTTGAACACTTGGCTAAGTATAAGTTACACCTTAATCTTAATTTGTGTGTGTTTGGAGTTACATCAGGTAAGATCCTAAGCTTCATAGTTTTTAGGCATCTAGTATAGAGGTCAATCCCAAGAAGGTCAAAGAAATCTTAGAAATAGCCCCTCCTAAAACATTGAAGAATTTGTGCAGCCTCCAAGGAAAGTTACAATCTGTCAGGCGCTTTATCGCTCAACTTGAAGATAAATTCTAGCCATTTACACATATTCTCAAAAAAGGTACAGAGTTTAAGTGGGATGCTCAATACCAACAAGCGTTTAAAAAGATAAAACAATATGTGGCCCATTCCCCAGTGTTGATGCCACCAATTCTTGGGTGACCATTCCTTCTATATATCTCAGTTACTCCAGTTCTAGTGGGGGCATGTAATGCATGCCAGAATACCCTAGAGAAATTAAAACTACTAACACAATAATGGAGATTAATTTTATTTTTTTGTTAACATCTATTAACAACTAATGTGTCACATAACATCTCCATATAATTACATTCATTAACCAATAACCATTATGAACACACATCATTACATTAATTACGTAAGCAGAAATAACATAACATCATTAATCTCTCTCTAAGTTACTTCAACGTCATTACTTATTTTACCACCATGATGACATCCTACTCACATGATAAACATATTCCATCTTAATTTAATGCATCGTATTCATTTCCTCACCATGAGATATACAACCTACCAAATTATCTATCCATCATGATATGCATGTCATTCTACCATTTTACTACATATTACATTCCTTAGAAATGTAAGACAACTCCATATTCATACATTCATTTTATGCACCAAATCTAAATGTGTTTTAACCCATCATTTCCTTTCTACATGCTCTTATCATTTTTCATAATAGTGCAATCCTAATGCATGGGTATAATCCATCCTTACTAATCCATTTAAACATACTTCAATCGTATCTAATACTAACATGATCTCATTCCATCTATTATGACTATCTACCATAATGTATAAATCATAATTCATTCTTCAATCCACATGATAAAACTAAATTCCCTTATTTATTTACTTAATCATGAGTAAGTAAAACATCACACTATTCCTTCAATCATAAAGTTCATTTACTAACTTACAAATATATAACTATACAAATCCATTACTTCTAATATAAGTACATGGCATACATCATATACAAGTCGCTTACTATCTATCTAGCATGATTTACCTATTAGAAAAAAAATCCTTTTTCTAATCTAACTACACATACAACCACTTTACTAACATGATCATTTCATTTGATAATAAACCCTAATGCATAGCACAAGAATCCTAATATTTTCCTTCCATAATCTTTTTCATTCTCTACATACTTTTCTTAATTTCCAAGTGTACACGTTGAGACATCATTATCTAAACCTTATCCATATTATCTAATATCCTCAATATTTACATTTAAGATTATTCTTTTTCTCAGGGTTTTTTCACATATTAAATTACAATCTAAAGAATAACCATAAAATTCCTTTCTAACCAATACAAAAAGATCATATTACAAATCACATCTATTTCAATTGCAACACCATTGCCAAATTTAGGTGCATAAAATCATTCCCTTCTTTTAACAAGAACATCTCATTTTCACATTTACAAATCATAAAATATTCTAACTACCATTCATGAATTACTTACAAATACATTTACATAACAATACTTCAAGAACATAGCTCTTTTTTTACATGATTCCATCCACCACAAACAAGTTACTACATACATGCATTTCATCATCTTTATTACATAAATCTGCTACAAGGTACATCTATATTCCATCAAGAAGGATAATCCACATCCACGCATGAAGGATCCAAGAGAACAGCCCAATGGGTAAAAGCACCAACCACCCAACCATGTGGAACCAAAGGAACCACCCCCCATGATAGGAGATGACACTGTAAGGTCCCAACACACACTCTAAAACTAAGATGGCACCTATAACCAAAGAGACTAACCACACATGGACTCGCACGCATGGGCCAATCACATCATACAAGACTAAACTTCCCAAGGCGCACGAATCAACAAGGCATAAATGCAAACTCAAAAGAGATAATAATAAAACACAAGGGGAAACATGTAGGAGTGTAGTATCATCACATGCCATCCTCTAACATAACAAATATAATATATATAATAACATAAGGCACTAGCCTTATGGGCATGTGGAGCCATCTCAACCTATGAGAGAACAAGGGATATTGACTTGCCATAGCAATGGCCTTCTCATGCTTATCCTAAAACATCCTCCATAGGATCAAGTCATGAGGCTCACATCTCTTATTATCTTTATTAATGAATCTAACTACCCAGCCCATTAATTATTAGGTTATCACTTAATTACAAAACATGATAAACTTCCAATGTGCCCTGGCGGTCAAGACTTCATGCATCCTTACTAGGAACCTTATGCAGTTCATACATCCTTACTAGGAACCTTATGCAATTCATACATCCTTACTAGGAACCTCATGCAAGCCTATCTCTCATGACCCCGGTCATCACATGGAAACCCACTCCCCCCTAACATGGCCCAAACAATAAATGCAAATTAACCATCTCATAATCAAATAAATCAAATAAATCACATAATCAAATAAATCAACCATCTCTAAACATACTCACAATACTAAAAGGATCAAACTCACAAACTAATGTGGCAAATTACACCAAGACGCTATGACACTTGGTGCACATCTTAGATCTAGAGTATGTGAAGGGAACTCATGTCATCTCTGAACCACATAAGCCATTGGAATTAAAGACACTCAGACCCATGAAGCCAGGTGGAGTCGATGTCTGGTACCTGCAAGTAACTGCAACCACAAAATAATAATAAATACATACATATATACATACATATATATATATATATATATATATATATATATATATATATATATATATATATATATATATATATATATATATATATATATATCATAACAACCAAGTGATAGAGAGTCGCGACGACACATCCCACTCGCAATGAGTGATGTGGAATCATCTCTATCATGAAGACAGTCAAACAATAGTCAAACACATCTCATAAGCATCTCATGAAATGTAATCATGAAATAAGGTTAGTGTAATCAAAATCAACATCAAATCCATGATCACTATAGTCTTTTGATAATTTATCACATAGTAAGCATATAGTATACATCGAATCACATGATCAAATCACCCAAAATAGCATATGCACAATAATTTCTATCATCACAACACGTAACTAAAACACATGAACAATCATCATCTAAATCATCATAAATAGTCGAGATAAGTCTATCATGCATGAAATAAAAGTCAACTCTAATCAAAACAAGTCAAGCCAAGGGTGGACACTACAGGGCACTCCTTGCCCAACATGATGATCAAGGAAAAGAATGTGCCATTTACTATATCAGCCGAACCTTGGTGGGAAATGAGCTCAACTACTCACCTATGGAAAAAAGTATGTTTAGTTGTTGTCTTTTATTCACAGAAGCTTCGACATTACATGCTAAGTCATACTATCAAGCTCATTTATAAGATTGATCATTTAAAGTACTTGTTATCAAAGACAACTCTTACTGGTCATATGGCTAAATGGGTCATGTTTCTCAGTGAATTTTATATCAAATATGTAGATATAAAGTTCATCAAAGGACATGTTATTGCATACCAACTGGAAGAAATACCCCTGATGGATAATCATTCACCAATTGGAATTTTTTTGGATGAATATGTCTACGCAATCACAATGAACCTCCCTGGAAACTCTATTTTGCTACCTCACATACATAGAATGGATTAGGGGCAGGCTTCCTATTTGTGATCTCATTCCCAAATCATTCAAATTGTCTTTCTCATGTGCCAATAATCTTGTTGAGTTTGAAGGTCTCATTGTTGGTCTCAAAATAGGTATTCAATAGAATATTGGAGATATCTTTGTCTATGGGGATTCACAATTGGTTGTCAAGCAATTGAATGATGAGTACCAAACTAAGGATGATAAACTCTTGCCATACAAAACAATGGTCAATAATCTTAAGTAGAACTTTCAAAACATTACCTGTGATCAAATCCCTAGGGCACAAAATAAGGCAGTTGATGCGATGACCACTATTGGTTCACTTCTTACAATTGAGTCAAACAGTCCTAAATATAGATTCTTGGTCAAGCAACTTCTCCAACCAACTTTTGAAACATCACATATAGATATGGTTTGTAACATTATTCATCCTCAATCACCCTGGTACCATGATATTTATGCCTGTTTGAAAAATGGTACCCTTCCACCTAATATATCTTGAAATAATCCTCAAAACCTCATTCGTCGTTGTGCCCAATTTACACATATAGGAGATAATCTATATTGTTGGGGCTATCATGACATCCTTCCTAGATGTCTAGATTCGAATGAAGATAATCTTGCAATGAAAGAAGTGCATGCCAGATATTGTGGTGCTCATACGAGTGGACATGTTCTTGCTAAACAAATCCTAAGAGGGGTACAATTGGCCCACAATGGAGCATGGATGTTGTGAGTTTGTTAAGAAGTGTGTGCTATGTTAGTAGCATGACAACTTGATTCAAGTTCTAGCACAGGATTGTTGGCTTGATGATGATTGTAATATATTCATCATATGTTGTCATTGATGAAACACATACACACACATATGTTTATATTGTTTACCAGTATAACTTCAAGTTGTTTATTCTACAACTGGTATGCTAGAAGTTATACTTAAAGGTTTATCTCTAATTGGTACTTTGTGACAATCGGTATATACATAGAAGACAACCAATGGATACACATTAATTGACATCAACATTGAAGATCAAGCAAAGATTATATCAGAAGATTCAAGGATAACGGTTCATATATTTAACTCTAACTGGCATTGATTGTTCCAACCAGTATTTGTTGATTTTGTGATGAGTTACCACAAATCGTGATGAGTTATCCCACCGACAAATTTTGGTGGTATTTTTGTGATGAGTTATGATCACTTGTCTAGATACACTGCACCTAGGAAATTGTGTTATGATTTCTTTGGGCCGACATGAAATCTTAATATCTATATATTGACATTACAATGAATTATTTTATATGAGTAAAAGTGATATGTTGTGTGCGAAAGGAAAAAGTGTTAAGTTGTAGAATATGTAGAAGAGTAGTGTTGAATATGTTTAGAAGGATTTGATCAAGAAAATATTGTGCTACTCAAACAGATCAAATGAATCTTGTTGTTTTCTAACAATCACAGTAGAATTCAAATCCCTTAACTAGGTAAGCTCTAACAAGATTCTTTGTACAAATCCTCTAACAGGGTGATCCATTATTTTGGGTTCAGAAATCCTCCACCAAGGTTACTCCTAATAGGGTACTACCTTTAATAGGGTACAAGCTTCTAATCAACCTTTGGGATCTCTAACAAGATTCACTCCTAGTAGAGCAATTTGTAGACCCTAACTAGTCAGTTATCTATTACTGCAGATAGTTAACTTGTGAGTTCCATCTCACCGTAGTTTTTACCTATTTGGTTTTTCCATGTACAAACACTTGTGTTATGGTGGATGTTGTTATATCATTTTAGATTACATGCATTGTGTTTAAAAGTTTTGTTAAGTTCATCTACCAGTTAGTGTTTGAAGTAGTTTCATTTTTGGTGTCACTGATTCACCCCCCCCCCCCCCCCTTTCAGTGTTTTTCAAGTCCATCAACTGGTATCAGAGCCTAACTTCTTTGAAGCCTAATCGCTTAGAAGGGAACCTTGAAACCATCATGGGGTACATGAGCTACTTTGAGATGGCTAGAGAGCTAGAAGCTAGCAGAAATGAGCTTGAAACCCTTAGGGTCAAACTAAAAGCTTCACAAGTCAAAAGGAGAGAGCTAATTGAACAACTGTTAGAGATATCTGACAATAGTTCTTTAGATGAGGCCAATATTGATGCTTTAGTCGAGGAAGTTGAAAATTTAAATGGTGAGAAACTAAATCTGAGGAGAGAGATAGAAGGTCTTACTATCTGCACGAGTCAAGAACTGGAATCCAGAAGAGCTGCTGAAGATCTTATCAAGGAAAGAGATCAAGATATTGCCAAGATCAAGCGAGAAAATGCTACCTTGCATGAGCATTTGATTGTTGAAAGAGAAGAGAAGGAGAACTTACATCTAGATCTTGAATTAGCATCATCTCTGAGAGAGAACCTGTCAAAGCATAATGAAGATCTCACCAAACAACTTACCGAAGCTAATGGGAAACTGGAAAAGTTCAACAAGATTTCTACCTTGCTTGAAGAACAAATTCAATCACAAAGGATGAAAGGTGATACCTTTGGACTTGGTTTTCATACAACTGAAAAAGGTGAATCCTCCAATACTAAGAGCAACACTCTTAAGAACAAATCTGCTCCTAAGATCAAGAAGCCTACCAGTAAGAAGGTCTTTAAACCTGTTTGTTTTGTTTTCCATAAACCTGGTCACACTGTAAATGTCTGTAAAGACAAACCTAACAGAAATGCAAGCTATAATACTAATTTAGGTATGTGTCCAAGAAATTTGAAGGTCATTGCTTCACATGCAGAATGTATGGACATAGATCTATTGAGTGCAGATATGGAGCAAATAATCTTGTACCACATATGCATCCAAGACCAAATGACAACTGGATGAGGAATTTTGACAATCAGGTCAACATGAACTAGCAAAGACCCTATGATAATCGGTTTAGTCCATTTGAGATGGAAAAGGTAACAAATGTCATTTGTACCATCTGTAATAACTTTGGTCACGTGGCTATGAACCGCAGAAGAAGAACTGGGAGAGGAAATGCAGGACCTTGGAAATCATCTGGTATGACCTGCTATCACTATAATAAACCGGGGCACTTAGCAAAATTTTGTAGATCCAAAAATAGAAAACCAATCAATTCTTCTAAGGATCAGAAAGGAAAGCAGAAAGTTAATGTTGAAGAAACCAAAGAGGAAATGAATAGGATATGGAAGCTGTAGAGGTAGAACAAATTGTGTCATATAATGCATTATCACAAGTTTCGAGTGGAGTTTTAGTAAAGGGATATTTTTCAAATTATATTGATTGTAAGATAGAGGTTCTAGGATCACTATACATTTACACTCAGCTAAAATCCCTCTGTGATGAGAATGGAAAGATTCAAACACAATATGCTAGGGTTTTCGAGAAAGGTTTTCACAACATGACTTATTTTCTAGAAGATTTTGAGGAAGAGCATATCAAAATTATTTTAATTCGGGTTCATGGTGAGAACATGTACTTAGAGAGAACTCACATAATTACCAAGGAAGCCATTAAGGCTATAACTGGTTATTTCTCAACCGGTGAAGTACCCGAGATGAGATGAATTTCAAAAGAGATGGTATTCTCACTAACTGCTTCAACATCTGATAAGCGTGCTTTTTCAGATAACAATATTAGAGACCCAATGGTGAAATTGGCAATGATGGTGATAGGCTACCGAGTATTCTACTCTAGTATACTAAATAGTGTTCCATTTGTAGAAATTCATACAACTTACAAGATGATAGTTGAAAATGCAGACTATGATCTTTGTGAGGCTATTAGGAGACAACTGTTTCTAAATTTGTAATCTATCAAAAAGGACAACAGTCTAAAGTTCAAGTATGGACAACTATTGGTCGGGTTATTCTTTTATTTTTAAAATTTTCTATCGGGAATAGGTGATATTGAATGGTCAAAGGACCTATCGATATCTGCACAAATCAAGAATAACATCAAGGTTGTAAAGAATAATTTTCCTGCTGCTATGAATAAGTATTTCAATGAGTTTTAGAAGAAGATGAGCATGAGAATGAGATTTCCTGAAGATGTGGTAAGTCATTTTGTAAAAGACATTGTTTTCACTGTTACCACTTGTGTGGGAGAAAAAGTGACACTAAGCAAACATGCCCTAATCTCACTTTCAAGCACACATTTGTGGAATACGAAAGAGCCTAGAGGTATCACACAATTGGCTACTTCTTCTTGTGGAAGAGAGAGCCACGGGCTACCTATTAGGATTTCTATTCCTTTGTTGTAATTGAAAGATGAAATGATGCAAGTTCAATCCCTAACCCCAAAGTGCAAGTATGAACTAATAAAAAGATTACAGAATTGAACTTAAATGATGGAAAGCTGTAAACACAAGGACAAGACAAGAATGCAAATGCGTACCCGGAGTTAAAATCTGACTGAAATGTTCGGGACGGGGGCGCGGGCGCCACTGTCCTGATTCTGCCCCTGAAACTGCTCCGGAAACTGCTGTTTTGCACTTTGGAAAAGCTGTCAAAAATGCTGAAAATGCTGTCTGTCAGGAGGACCAGGGCGCCCAATGCCCCTGTCCTGGCAGGACCAGGGCGCCCCATGCCCCTGTCCTGGTCTTTTGCTCTGAGATTTGGTGTGAAGTTCGGTCTCCGTCTGCTTCTTCCGGATCTGTAACTTGCGGCGTCGTCCGAGTCCTGAAACTTGCACTTATATCTGAAAAGGTGTTTGGGCGGCTATATAGGGTTTTGCCTTAGTCAAACCCCCGCTTCGGTGATTTCCACCTCCACGAATAGCCAAGTTGTATTGTAAAATGTATTGTGTGTGCAGACCTAGTGTGTGTGCAAGGTCCTAAAATGCAAGAAAGCAAACTAGAGCAACCTAGAAAGTAAACCCTAATTGCTTGTAAATGATAATGTAAATGCTCTAAATCAAGATGCAAAGTGATCGAAAGCATGGATAAATGATATATTGAAGCTTATGCAAAGACATGAAAACAACATGAAATCATACCCAACCTTCAAGGGAGGAGTACAAGCCAATCTTCAGTCGGTAATCTCCTATTGTTCTTCAATGTCTCCCAAGCCCTAAATGAATGAAATTGATGGATGCTTGATGGATGGATGTTGAATGTTATTGAAGTCTTCAAAGATCTGCTCTTTCGCTGCATAGAAGGTCCCCGAAAGCCCCAAAATTCGGATCCCTTCAAATGAGGAAAGAGAGCTTTTATGTATGAAACCCTAGGTCGTAAATTCATATTTTGGCTGACCTAGAGATTGAATATCCCGCCAATTTCTTGGGGTTAAGCTTTATTTTATGATTGGATCGTGCTCCTAAAATTTCGGGAAAAATGTCCGGGACCATGTGCACCGGGCGCCACGGTCCCGACAACTTTTCACCAAATTTTTAGGGCCGTCGGATATGATGATTTTAGAGAGAATCTCGAAGTTACAGGTGATTTCGAGATGTTTTGACCCCTGAAATCAAGCCCCCAAGTTCAAAATAGGACCTAATTAGGGTTTTTGATTAAATGATGTATTGGAAGAATAAAATGAAAGGGGCACACTTTAATGAAAGGGGCCCAACTTTATGATGTGGGAGATGATAAAATAGGACCTTAGACCTAATTAATTTAATTAATTAAGCGCTAAGGGGAAATGCAATGCAAAATGCAAAATGCGCCAAGGCGAGTGCTAAACTAGGTGTGAAATTGTACCACCCTAGCAAGTGCGTACAATTTACGACGCTACACCACTGATTTTTGTTTGATGCAAGAAATTGAGCCAAGGAAATATGAAATGGAAGATATGAGTTATGGGGTGAACCATGACTTATTGGTTGGCTATGCTAATAATCTATTAGCATCTCCTAAAGATAAAAAGAAGGCAAAAATGGATATTGTGGTATTCCAGGATGCACAAGCCAAAACCAATATTGCTCCTACCACTACTGGGAAAGGAAAGAAAAAGAAAATTGATGAAGCACTTCCGGCAGTAAAGAATACAAGGGTGACTCGGAGTATTCAAACCAAAAAGGAACCGACACCTAAAGTCTATACAAAGAAGGAGAATGTACCAAAGAAGAGAAACTGGAAACTTATTCTCCAAGCAGAATCAGAGGGTACTAATATTGAAGAATAAACTAAGAAGATGAAAGCTATCGGTAGAGTAGAAAAGACAATAAAGGAAGTGCCAAAGGCAACTCTACCTATTGATATATCATCTTACAAGCCTGCTACCCATTTTGAAAGAACAATGAAGACATTAGGGAGGAACATGTTTGACAATGTCAAAGAGCATTTTGATTCCTTTACTGAAGATGAGAAGAAGAAATTCTTTGAATAGGTAATCACTCATTTGTGTCATTACAGTAGATATCCACATGATATGGAAAAGGATATCTCAAGTTATTTGTACACTATTCTATTAGAAAAATGGGAGGAAGCTATAAAACTGGAAAAATAAATCATTGATGAAGTATTTGTACAATATTTTCCTGAATTTTCTAAAGATGAAATTAGTGCTTTAGTCGATCGATACAAAGCTCAATTTATGTTCAAAGCAAGAAGATTGAAGCTACTCAGTGGAAAGAGGGCAATTATTGAAATTGAGACCCATCAAATAGCCTATGAAATCAAAAAGATGGAAGAACTCATCCATTCCTCTATGAATGAGGAAGATGTTGTTAATCAACCGGAAATGGATGAAGAAGAGATTGTTCAAGCTGATGAGGTCTATCCTATCAAGAAGAAGGATGACACCATTATTCATTTTGATGATGATGTTCAAGACACAATTGATCTATTTGGAGACAACACTACACTAGATATGGAATCTCCTGAAATCACTGATACACATATTACTTTAGTTGAGCAACCGAAAACTCAACCGAAAGTGGACAATCCACAAAGAACAGAACAACCGAAAAAACCCCAATCCCCACTGGTCTTACAAGAAATTCAGAAGGAGTCTATGGAAAATGTTGTCACATGGACTTCTGAACAAGAAGTAGAGAAAAATCTAGAGAAAACAATCATTAAGGTTACATCCTCTGAATTGGCAAAGCCATTAGTCACTTCGCAGACTAATGATGATGATGATGATTCATTAGGAATTTTAGGGCCTATCATTGTTGACAACATGAGTGCATCTGAAATGATGAAGATTGCAAGTGTTATGCAATCTAGAGCACATAAGAAGAGACTTAAAGAGCAAAGGGTTGAAGCTGAAACAATTCAGAATGTAGTAGATATTTTATCTAGTCTGCTACCAGAAACTTCTACAGTACATATGCTATCCCCTATTAGCAAACTTGGTCACTTGGTCACTAACGCATCTGACCAAATCAAGTCACTTGAAGAAGCAACACTATGCTGAGAAGAGTCACAAGAAAAAGTATGGAGAGAAACTTGCAAAGGACATTGATACTGGCAAAGAGGCTCTATCACATAATAAAGATTTGTTGAGCAAAGCTATTGAAATAGGAGGAAATTATCTTGCTTCTACCTCTAATGCTTCATTATGTTATTTTGATATCACAAAAAGACAAACAAAAATAGAGCAAGAGATAGAAAGGATATGCAATGCATATATCCCACTTCAAGACTCTATATTTGCTTTTAGCAAATCTGTAGATAATTTGCACAACAAGTTGGAGACTTATGATCATGAGAAGGCAAAGAGACTCTAGTCTCTCAAGGAACTCAAGAGTCTACTCACATTAGAAGTGGACATACTACAAAGAGCCTACTCAAATGCATAAGCTATCTTAGCAACTCTAGAAACCTGTACACTGGATTCAATGGAAGAATTCTATACACAACTTATGTCTAAAAAAGAGTACACTGAGAACACTCTAGCGACATGGTCAAATGCCCTATCATAGTTGAAGCAAAACTTTACTAATATTTTTATGAGATTAGCTAATGCATGAACTTTTTAAGTTGATTTGTATATGATGAACACTTTGATACAAATTTTCTCTCTCTCTCTCTCTCTACATATATTTTGCCTTTTCAATTGGGCATTGTTGTCAAAGGGGGAGTAGAAATATGTATGTGTGTTTTTGAAAATTTTGTATAATGTATGCATTAAGGGAGAGCATGTGTATATGTGTAAATTTTGTTTTGTATGCACACTTAGTGATATTACTGTAAATTTTTCTAAGTGTTGCCATCAATGCCAAAGGGGGAGATTGTTGGATTGATGATGATTGTAATATATTCATCATATGTTGCCATTGATCAAACACATACACACACATATGTTTATATTGTCTACCGGTATAACTTCAAGTTGTTTCTTCTACAACCGGTATGCTAGAAGTTATACTTAGAGTTTTATCTCTAACCGGTACTTTGTGACAACTGGTATATACATAGAAGACAACCGATGGATACACATTAGTCGGCATCAACATTGAAGATCAAGCAGAGATTATACCAGAAGATTCAAGGATAAAGGTTCATATATTTAACTCTAACTGGTATTGATTGTGTTGGTATCTTGGTATGGTTTTGTCATTGATGTCAACACCTACTGAATACACCTACTTTGGGGATCCAACAACATTCACCGACAAGCAGTAATCTGTGCAATAGTTACTAGTATATGATTCACCAGCAGGATATATTGTTCACCGATACCTGGAATGATATGGAAGACACTTGGTAATGTCGAAGACATCGTGTGGACACTTTATTTTGAAGAAATAATCATTGGTATATTCATATTTGCATATTTGCTTTTACCGGCAAATAGGTCCAGGTTATCTAGGGTTACACCGACAGGTTTATCTTTTCCAGATCAGCATGGCACACTATGGAGATGACTTATTATTGTTGTAAATGCATGAAGCCGACATGTTTAATCAATTATTGCATTGGATATTATATTATTTGTAAAATGTTTTTATTGTAATATCTTGTAGAGCCGACCTACTAAAATTGGTCTTAGGGTATGGTATAAATGTAAGATCTTATTTGTAAGATCAAGTGTGGAATGCGAAAAAAAGAATTGTGTGAAGGTACATGCGAGATCAAGCAGAGGTATACACAAAGACATCATTTGAAGGTGAAGTTAGGTTTTTGTAAAAGCATATCAGCATTACACCGGTACTGAATCCAGCATATGAAAATGCTATTTTGTGCAGTACATTGTTATTGGATTTAACCATCCAACTGTAGTCAATGTGACTCCCATTTGTGATTGAGCAGTGAGCTCGAGGTTGTTGGCCTTTTTGCATGTGCTGACCCCTCTTGTACACTTACTATCTGCAGTAGTATCATCTGATTGTGGGTAAGGTTTCCCACCATGGTTTTTCCCCTTACAGGGTTTCCACGTACAAATATTGGTGTCATGTGTTGTGGATGACTTTATGTTTATATTTCATGCATTAATCCTTACCGATATAGCAATTTACTGTTAACACTGTCTACCGACATACTTAACTGGTTTACCGATATTAAGCATTAAGCTGGTTAATAAGTTTTTGGTTTGAATTTATTAGACAACTAATTCACCCCCCTCTCTCAGTTGTCTTTGGGACCTAACAGAGTGTTCCAACCAGGTTTTTGTTGATTTTGTGATGAGTTACCATAAATCATGATGAGTTATCCCACCGACAAATTTTGGCGGTATTTTTGTGATGAGTTATGATCACTTATCTAAATACACCGCACCTAGGAAATTGTGCTATGATTTCTTTGGGCCGACATGAAATCTTAATGTCTATATATTGAAAATACAATGAATTATTTTATATGAGTAAAAGTGATATGTTGTGTGCGAAAGGCAAAAGAGTTAAGTTGCAGAATATGCAGAAGAGTAGTGTTGAATATATTTAGAAGGATCTGATCAAGCAAATATTGTGCTACTTAGATAGATCAAACCAATCCTATTGTTTTCTAACAATCACAACAGAATTCAAATCCCCTAACCGGGTAAGCTCTAACAATATTCTTTGCACAAATCCTCTAGTAGGGTGATCCATTACTTTGGGTTCAGAAATCCTCCACCGAGGTTACTCCTAACAGGGTACTATCTTTAACAGGGCACAAGCTTCTAATCAAGCTTTGGGATCTCTAACAAGATTCGTTCCTAGCAGAGCACTTTGTAGACCCTAACCGGTCAGTTATCTATTACTGTAGATAGTTAACTTGTGAGTTCCATCTCATCGTGGTTTTTACCTATTTGGGTTTTCCACGTACAAACACTTGTGTTATGGTGGATGTTTTACTTATTGTGGATGTTGTTATATCATTTTGGACTACATACATTGTGTTTAAAAGTTTTGTTAACTTCATCTACCGGTTAGTGTTTGAAGTAGTTTCATTTTTGGCATCACTGATTCACGCCCCCCCTCTCAGTTCTTTTCAAGTCCATCAAGGATTTACAACCTATCACAACACCATGACATTTTTATACATGGGGCCTTGATCTTGCTGGTAAGATTCATCCCCCCTCCTCAGATGGACATTATCATTTTAGCTACTAAGTATTTTACCAAGTGGGTTGAATTTATTCCCCTCACTCTTACCACTAGTGTTCAAGTATCCAAATTTATCCTATATCTTATCCTTTGCTGCTATGGAGTTCCCTCTACCATCATTATTGAGAGTGGAACCCCTTTTAAGAACAAACATATGAATGATCTTTGTTCCACATTTCATATCTAGTACCATTGGTCCACCCCATACTATCCTCAAGGCAACAACCAAGCTAAGGCAACCAACAAAACTTTGTTGTGTATCCTCAAGAAGGTAATCAATGAATCTGATCATGACTGGAATCTCCACCTCAATCCCACCCTTTGGGCATATCGCACTAGTATTCAAACTCCCACTAAAGCCACTACGTATTCCCTTGTCGATGGTGTAGAAACAATCTTACCAATTGAGGTTGAGTTACCATCTTTTCTCATATCCTTGAAAGCTTTTGTTTCCAATGAAGATTATAAGGTGATAAGGCTAGCTCAACTAGATCTTCTTAATGATGACCATCAGAAAGCATACAATCACTTTTTGATATATCAAACCAGGCCCAAGAAACAATATTGAAAGAAAGTTCACCCTCATGAATTCGAGGTCAGTGATCTGGTGCTTTGATAAAATCCATGGAATTAGTAGGACAAAGACAAGGAAGGAAAATTTGAAGTCCATTGGTTGGTCCCATATGTAATCATAGCAAAACATGGTTTAGGGGCCTATCAACTATCCAATCTAGAAGGGGAGCCTCTTAAAGATCCCCTAAATATATTGCATCTAAAGAAATTTTATGCTTGGTCTATGGCAGTGTACCATTCTAAAATAAAAAATTGAAAAATGAGAAAAATCCAAAAAAAATTGAAAAAGCAAAAAACAACAACAAAAAAAAAATAGTAAAGAAAAATAAATCATCTTGTAGTGCCATAAAATTATGCCTCCTACAATTTTAACCACATTTTAGGTCCTCATCTCAGTGACGACATCTTCTTCCCAAACCAAGACTTATTTCTACATTTTCACCCCTTGCCCCCTTCATGTTTGAGCCCTGAGATAGCCTCAGGACCTTGTCTAGGCCCCATGATAGGGCAGGACAGGGGTGTGGCACCCCTGTCCCACCCTAGGACAAGGGCATGGCACCCCTATCCCACCCTCTTAGGGTGGCCCCAAGATAGGTCACCCCGGCCCTATTTGCACTTCGGGATCCTAAATCTCCCAAATGTTGGCCTTTTTATGAGATGAATTAATCTTCAAGAGGCATGTATAAAAGGGAGTTGGTTTCCTCATTTGCATAAGAAAGAATGGGAGGTGAATTTCAAGCAAAGGGATGATAAGCAAGCATAGGCAAAGATATGCATCATCAAGCATTCACACATTCAAGTCTTCTTCATTCATCCATTGGAGCAATATTTCAATATTCATTTGCAAGCAAGTGTATGTGTTAGGGTTTTGCCATGTTATATGCAACACTTGTGATTACATTCAAGAAGCAAAGAAATCATCATCAACAAGTTACAGATCTACAAGGTATACATTTCCATTGTTTACATTCAAGCATTTGCAATTACTTTCTTGCAAGGTTGATTCCTCAACTGGGGTTTGACTGAGGCAAACCCCTATCCACAACCATTCTCCCTCTCTTTTCTATGTGTAGGTTGCAGGTGCGCAACTGTAATTGCAGGTTTGGGCTTCATTTGCAGAGACGAAAGAACCCTTTTCATTTCACGAATTTTGTGGAGGACCATGTACACTCCTGCCACGATCCTGATGACTTTTCTCCAAATTTGTAGGGCAGATCCATATCAGTCTAATTAGCTTAGATCCGAAGTTACAGCGTGATCCCAAACTGGTAGCTTCTCATTTCACTCATTTCCTCTCTCTTTTTTGCATAGTCAACAAGTCAACTTTCTCATTTATAAAAGAGAGAAAATCACACTTCAACCCTTGCAATCCACTTGGAATTCACATCCTTGTTTCCCTTGGATTTGGATCTAGTGGATTCAAGCCCCTGTTTTGAATGTAAAGTTCTCCCAAGTGAAAATCATCCTAGTGCCTTCCTTTCTCTCTCCTAGGTGGGGAGTCATTAGGATCTAATTTTCCACTTTACATTTTGGTGAACCCGACGTCTTACACATTAATTCTAATTTCTCATTATTAGATATGATTAATTGCAATTTGGATTTCAAATTTTCATTTCCAAGTTTGATCTATTTGCAAATTTTAGAGGTTAATTGCATAAAAACCCTAATTTTTCATTTTGAGAAAATTAAGCTTGTGAAGTGTAAAATTTTAATTGCTTGTTTAAGATGTGATTTCTATTTCATAATTACAATTCAAATCTGTCTCTTTATTCTGAAAATTCATTTGTTAAATCATTAAACCTTAATTTTTAAGATCTTTCTATTTTTGACCTTTGACTACAAATTTGACCAATCTAGACATCTCCAAATCAGTTATTTTTTTGGGGCTCCGCAATAATATCATAATACCTATCATTCTTGAAAATTTTGAAAAAAGTTGGTCGGACCATGTGCATTTTCGCCATGGTCCTCAACTTTTTTCCCAAATTTTTAGGAGACGAAATTGATTGTGTTTTTCTGCTTAAATCCAAAAAATTGGCTCACTATCAATTTTAACACCCTCAAAGGTCGAACACAAATTCAAATTTCACAAATTCAAATTTGCAGTTCAAATTCCATTTTCCCTCCTTTATTAAATTTTCTATGCATGTATGAGGTGAACATTATTCTTGTTTGATCATCAATGAATATGGAGTTCTTATCTTATTTTGTTAATTCTATTTTGAGTTATATTAAAGATGTTCATGATGTACCCTTTCGTGCATATGATGATAATTTAGGTCTCCCTTTCATTCATAGTTATGATTTACCCTCTCCCAACATTAATCTCATTAATGAGGGCACATTGATGCACAAAGGGAACATGGATACTTCTTTCAAAGATCTTCCTCCTAATGATGAATCTTTGGAGAATTGTGTTCCTTCTTCTCCTACAAAGTACCTCCCTCATAAGGACTATTTGGTACAAGAGGATGATATTATGACTACTTATCCTAGTGATACCATACCTTCTTTTCATGATCTTCCCTCTAAAGATGAAGCAATAATTACATATGATAGTCCTTTTTCTAATGAGTGTCTTGAACATAAAGATACCTTCAAACAAGAGGATGACATTATTTCTCATCATAAGTCTCTCTCTCCTAAAAACCAAGAGCCTAACAACAATTAAATCAATTCCATTCATATTCCTAGGAAACCAAGAATTCTTCCTGCTTATCATGATGTGCCTTGCACATATACTAATGAGGTAGTTGATGAGAACATAAGTGAAGCATCATATGCTTTTTAAGTTCCTACAATCCTCTGTTCAATTCACTCAAATAACCCATTTACTACCAAAGAAGTTCCTAAATAAGAACTCTTAGGGGATGATTGGGGGTCCTTAGATTTCACTCCTACCTTTTCTAGAAAGTCTAAGATGCCTAAATTTCACATTCCAAATTTTTCTCTTGACACAAATCTTGAAATTGATTGGGCCTCTTTAAACTTCAATCCAATTCCCCCTAAGAGTAAACCTTCTTTTGAACATACACATGGATGCAATGGACAAATGCTTGAATGTGAGCTACAAAGTCATAAGAAATCACACTTTGCTTTGTCCACATCTTCTTCTCCATTGTCTTGTAAATCCACACCTTCTCATTCTAATTTTGAGTTACAACAAGAAAGTGTGTTGACCAATCTTATCAATTCCAAAATAATATCTCCTCTTTGTCCTAAATGAAGAAGAAAACATAAACAACATTCTCAGATTTCTTCTTTTTGTGAATATCATCAAATCCATGGCCATTCTACTAATGAGTGTCAAGCTTTGAAAACGCAAATACAACATTGCATTGATTTAGGCATTTTAAAAATAACATCTAACAATGAATGACCTATTCATCATGATCATTTAAAATAACATTCAAGTTTCTATTATGTTGCTCCTCACTATGTGACATAGTTAGCCTACTTATTGGGGGCTCTTTGTCATTGATGGTGGTACAATTTTAGGTGCAATCATACTTAGTGAGTAACATAATAGTCTATTTATTTTTGCTTCTATGATTGGGGGGCAAGAATATTTATTTTCCTCTTTCTAAGGTTTCACTTTTTTCTTTATGGAGTACATTATTCATAACTTGATGTCCTTTCTAGCATGGAGTATTCCTTCATGCGAGCGCATGTCTGTTCCGTGAGTGGGATCTTCTCCTTGCTTGAAACGGTACGTCTATTATGAATAATCTCTATTTGGAGAACCTTTGTGAACCTTCTTTCTCTCTCTTTGAAAATTACCTTTTCTATTGTGTTATTCATAACTTGATGTCCTTTCTTGAATGGAGTTATCCTTCATGCAAGCGCATGTTTGTTCCTTGGTTAGGATGTATTCCTTGTTTGAAATGGTATGTCTTTTATGAGTAATATCTCTCTAGAAGTTGTGTAATTATTCTCATTGTCATACACTCGGGGGGTAATGATCTCTCTCCCTCTCTCTTTCTCTAAGGATCCACCTTTCCCTATTGTGTGGATGGTGTGAGTTTATTACTTGATGTCATTCCTTGTGCTAAATTGTTGGTTGTTTGTTCAAGGATTCTCTCTTATACAAGAGGTGTAAGTCCTTGATTACAACCTATTTTCCACTTGGTAATGTACATCTATGATAAATCCACCCATCCCTCTTGGGGATAAATGTGAGTCATCCTTCATCAAGAATCCCTTTCACCTAGCAATAGGAGGAAGGATATCATTCTTGTTCTCTTCTTTTCTTTCTTCTAGGAGATGTTATATTTGTCTAAGACAACTCCTCTTGGGGTTAAATATTTTTTTAACAAAGATCTCTTCTCCTCCAAGGATCAACTTTACACTTACAACAAGATATCTCTTTTCAACTATCTTATCCTTGCTTGAAGAGTATTCCCTCTCTTGCTCAGATTTATGACATTGTTGCATAACAAATATCTTCTTTGTGATGAAGGTAGGTATCCTTGTTCTAATTTCCTTAAGATATAAACATTAAATTATGTTGACATCTTAAGGGGGGGGCACCCACACTGCTCCTTTGTACTATACTTCTCTCATGTATTATACAGTGGGACATAGAGGGTGGCCTCTTAGAGCAAGGTGTCATCACTTTTCTTATACAGTGGGACATTCTTGGAACTAGAGGGAAGCCTCTTAGACCAATATGTCATCATTTTTCTTGTACAGTGAGACATTCTTGGAACCAAAGGGAAGCCTCTTAGAGCAAGATGTCATCACTTTTCTCTTGTACAGTGGGTCATTCTCGGAACCAGAGCATAGACTCTTAGAGAGAGATGATGCCACTTTTTGTAGGGTGATTATTCTCAGAACTAGAGCATGGACTCTTAGAGCAAGAAATCACTCATTTCTTGACACATGTACTATACATTCTATATAGGTTGTAGCGTACTCTCTTAGAGTGAGATATCACACCTTTCTTGACACATGTACTATACATTCTATACAGGTTGTAGCGTACTCAGGCATAGAATCCTATGAGGTACTTTGAACCTCACTTGCACACACACACACACTTAAGGTTGGGTGGAACTAACAGTGTTATCACTCTCTCTCCTTACATGGATCACCTAGACAAGCTCTGGGGGCAAGATTTTCCATGTCCTTCTCTCCATGGATTGCCTAGTTTTAGGGGCGAGATGTCCATGGTTTCTCTCTTGTTCGCCTTTCTCATGGATCACCAAAGTGTGTATTCATGTTCTATCTCTTCTTACTCTCATGAACCCATATTTTTTCTATTGATGGTTCATGGATGATGCCAACTTTTCTCTTTTATGTGATTGCTTGTGTTTATATGGTGGCCTTAGTCTTTGTGTCCTGATTAGTTGTTGAGACATTCGAGTATCAAGGTCTCTTCGGCTAGTTGGTTTGTCATCTTGTGTCTTGTGTATGTCGTGTGTCTTTTGCACTTTGTTTTTGTTTTGTGTGTCTTGTTCCTTTTTGTTTTATGTGCTCTTGCATATGTTTGAGTGAGTTAAGATCCTAAGATTGGGGGATTGGTTCCTCGAGATTAGTGACATCTTATACTCCTTGTGATATTGCTTTTCATCTCTCATCTTCATCTCTCTCTTTTCTTCTACTTTACCAGAAGTAGTAGTGTAAGCCATACTCCCACTAAAGTGGGGGCTAAATATAGTGTCATAAAATTGTGCCTCCTGTAATTTTAACCAAATTTTAGGTCCTCACCTCAGTGACAAAATATCTTCCCCAACCAAGACCTATTTCTATATTTTCACCCCTTTCCCCCTTCATGTTTGAGCCCTAAGATAGCCTTAGGACCCTCTCTGGGCCCCAAGATAGGGCAGGACACCCCTGTTCCACACTCTTAGGGTGGCCCCAAGATAGGTCCCCCCGACCCTATTTGCACTTCGGGATCCTAAATCTCCCCAATGTCGGTCTTTTATGAGATTAATTAATCTTCAAGAGGCATGTATAAAAGGGAGTTGGTTTTCTCATTTGCGTAAGCAAGAATGGGACGCGAATTTCAAGCGAAGGGATGATAAGAAAGCATAGGCGAAGATATGCATCATCAAGCATTCAAGTCTTTTTCATTCATCCATTGGAGGAATATTTCAACATTCATTTGAAAGCATGTGTATGTGTTAGGGTTTTGTCACGTTACATGCAACACTTGTGATTACATTCAAGAAGAAAAGAAGTTATCATCAACAAGTTGCATATCTATAGGGTATACATTTCCATTGTTTACATTCAAACATTTGCAATTACTTTTTTTAAGGTTGATTCCTCAACTGGGGTTTGACTGAGGCAAATCCCTATCCACAACCATTCTCACACTCTTTTTTGTGTGTAGGTTGCAGGTGCGCAGCTGTAATTGCAGGTTTGGGCTTCATTTGTAAAGACAAAAGAACCCTTTTCATTTCATGGATTTTGTGGAGGACCATGTACACTCCCACCACGATCCTGATGACTTTTCTCCAAATTTGCAAGGCAGATCCGTATTAGTCTAATTAGCTCAGATCTGAAGTTACATCATGATCCTAAACTGGTAGCTCCTCATTTCTCTCATTTCCTCTCTCTTTTATGCATAGTCAACAAGTCAACTTTCTCATTTACAAAAGAGGGCAAATCACACTTCAACCCTTGCAGTCCACTTGGAATTCACATCCTTGTTTCCCTTGGATTTGGATCTAGTGGATTCAAGCCCCTGTTTTGAATGTAAAGTTATCCCAAGTGAAAATCATCCGAGTGGCTTCCTTTCTCTCTCCTAGGTGAGGAGTCACAAGGACCCAATTTTCTACTTTACACATCTTAAGGTCTAAACCACTTCCAGCATTGGCACCTTGGGCATGTATATAAGGTGAAAACTTAGAAATAAGCCTTGTATGTAAGGGTAGTTCCATTATCTCTTAGCTCCTCCCATCCACCTTTCCTAGTGCGGTATCTTTTGCTACCTGTATTCCCCTCCATGATTCACATCCATCCACTTTGTCTTATGCTTCTCCTTTCATTTTTATGTGCAATCATCTCCTATTCATAAGTTGCTTGGGTATAGTGTCTGATTTGGTTCTTTGTACATACTATTGGTCTTATCCTGTATATTCCTTTTGTCTATCTTTGGAGTGTTCTTGTAGATTATATATAGGTGTGGCTTGTAGATAGGTTGTCAGTGTTGGAGATTGTTAGATAATGTGCAAATGTGTGTTTGGATTGGTTGAGTGATGTGTTGTCATTGTTGTCAATACATTTCTCTTTGTGTTGCAGTCAAATTAAGTAAGTTGGTTTGGCGAATGTGTTGTAGATGAGTTATTGTGGATAAAAGGGTTTTGAGATAAGTATCTCTAGTTGATTTAGCTTAAATTTTAGTGGTTCGCACGAAGATTTGATCGAGTTATGAGATCCAGTATTGCGGTTGGTTTTTCAATTGTCCGGTGTTGATTGGTGTTCTAGATTTTGCTCTACATTGCTCCATGTTGCAATATCTTGGTTTGCAGATTTGGCAAAGTGTTTAGGACATTTTGGTGTGTCCTCAATTTAGATGGTTCATGATTTGGAGGTTCGCAAGTGAATCTTTCAATTTGGTAGTCATTACAGTTAATGCTCTTGGAGTTCGATATAATGATGATGAAGATTCTAGTAGGTGGTGTTGATGTAGTTGCTTCTGTGGTAATTCATGATGCTTGTGGATATGTCTAGATCATGTTCTATTTGTGTTGGTGGTCCACATTGATCATTGTTCTCGTTAATTATGATTTTCCTTGATCCTGGTGGTGTTCTTCATGTTCTTGGTCGACATGATGATTGTAGCATGTTGCGGATGTTCAAGGCATAATTATTGAAGGTGTTTCATGTGAGAGGTATTGATTTGGGTTCATACTATGTCTTAGCCAACATTGTTTTGGTACACATATGTCATTGTAGCGTGTATGGTTATATTTTTTAATTTGTGATGTGGGTTGAGCTGACCTTGAAAGATAGGTTGATGATATGTATAAATTAATGTAATATCATGTTGTGGATGTATCTACGGAAGTGTGTGATGTGCGAATAATGATTTGATCTTTCAAAATCAATGAAGAAGTGTGAAGAAGTATGAAGAAGTGTGAAAGAGCAGTATATGTGCTTAACCAGAACTCTAACCAGGCATTAGGAGATACTATTTTCTCAGTTCATGATCTTCCGGATGTAATCTTAATGTTGTTATAAGACAGTGAGTCTTCCCTGAGTTGTGGCCCTTTGTATTTTTTGAGCAGTGAGCTCTAGGCAGTGTGCATGAATGATGTGCATTCCCCATTATAATATTTCACATACTTCTAATAAGATATCATCATATTGTGGGTAGGTTTCCATCATGGTTTTTAACTTGATCAGGTTTTCCATGTCAAAATTATTGGCATTATGTGTGTTATAGATGTGGTGTTGATTTATGCTTTCAGTATTAATTATCAGATTTGAAATAATGTTCGAGTTAAGTAAAGATTTTCAGAAAACTGATTCACCCCCCCCTCTCAGTTTTTTGCCTTATTGCCAACAATCAGTTGTACATAACGACATCAATTGTGTTTTCGAGATCATATCTTGTTTGCTGGTTAAACAAACAATTATCCTCAAGAATCTCTATCATCATCACCATATCAGGTTCCATTTTGTCTATTAGTTGCATTGATCCCTCATCTAGTCATCATTCTATGCATGATGTATCCTTCCTCTAGTCAGACAATATCAAATCTCATCCATTATTCCTTTTGGCAAAAGATATTTGAGGCACTTATGTTGGCTTTGATTCTTTTCTATCTTTGTTCAATTATTTATTATCTTTGTTCATATTTTTTAGCACCTTTGTTTTATTTCTTTTTGGTTGCCATGATCATTTATATCATTGTTCGCTAGAAACAACAAAACTAGGGGTTTGATCTTGTTGGTTAAATTGCTTTTGCTTGGCATGTTTTTGATGTGTCCCTTCTTGTACCCTCATGAGGTCTCGATTATCTCATGTTAAACTGGGGCATGTCTCTTTCCTTATGGTTTTTCTACCATCGTTTCCTACTAAGTTTTTTATAACTCTGTGTGGTGCTAGATTATCCCTTTCTGTCTATTTATTAAGTCAGTCCATACATTGGTTGTGAAACTCACCTTGGTTCTTTGTACCCTGGTGCATCATATACAATTCTAAATCAAAATAAGTGCTCTCTATATTGGCAATCTATGTCAAAGATTCTCATGCTCCGTGATTCCTTCATCTACATTCTCCATTTTCATTGCATTTGCCTGGTTCTTTCCCTTTGCCAATCTCAATTGGGAATGTGTGCACATCCCTTGTTCTTCTTTTCACCATGTGATCTTTGCCGAATATACCTGGAGCATCCTACATTCCTCATCATAGTAGTTTTGCATTGGTATCTTCATAATTTACATGCGTATTGCATCCTGCATCACACATAGGTTAGCACATAATACATATTGTATGCAGGAAAAGCAGCTCGATGAAACAAAAATTATGAAATTATGACTAGTCCACACACCAATGGGACTCTTGGTGCAAGTTATGGAGCTGTATGGAATAGCTCAACCTCCCAAGGGATGTTCCATTGTTCTCTATCTCACAAGACCTCTTAAGCCAATGCCTTTTCTCTCAGATTACTGAGCAAAGTGACTTAGGGATGACAATCATGAGAATGAGGGATGTTCTGATCAATCTAACATGAATGCAATCCTAAATATGCATGATATTAACAAATATGAATTAAACTAGTATGTATATGATGATAAGATAAAAATATTAGCAAAAGAACTATCCTAACATGATATACTAGCTTAATATGATTATTATGATAAAGAGAAATACTTCTAAAATGCTTATTAGATTATTTCTATTCAAAGAGGGATTGAAATGCTTGATAAAAATGAGTATAAGTGTGATGCTAACGACTTGGATCTGAGAATGAGAGGATGAAGACTCTATTTATAGGAAAAATAGGGCAATGGATGGTCAAGATTGGATGATCTTATCAAGGGCTAGGATTGAAAGTTATCAATTCATGCACTCAATTCTCACCAATGAAATGGTGACAATTGTCAACAAGAGACTGTTTGAGAGGAGATGCAAGAAGCATTAAATTCTTGAGAAGACCTCATGGTTACCTTAGAAGGTAAAGGTTAAGGTTAGGTTATGAAAACCCATTGGATAAAGCTTTTACCCAAAGGATAAACTCTTGTGCAAGGGTTAAAGGAATAACCATGGTCAAAACAATAAATGCTTGATGAGACCCTAGGGTTAGATGAGGGTTGAGTTAGGCAAAAAGTCTCCAACCATGTAGGAAGGTTGAGTTAACCATTAATGGTTATGGAAGACTTTCAAGGTTAACTTGTTGAGGACATAAAGCCTTTAATGGTTATTGAAGACTTTAAAGGTTTTAGAAGTGACTTCCCTTTGTTTAGGGATGTGACAATGTTTAGGAGATGGATTAGGATAAATTAGAAGTGATTTGAAGAATCTAGAAGGGGGTTTAGGGAGGCAAGTGGGAGATGTAGGAGAATGCAAGTGGATGGAGGGTAATTTCATTTAAAATAAATTACTTTATTTCAACAAAATAGATGCAAGTGGAGGATTTAAATAAATTAGATTTATTTATTTGAAGTGAGCCATTTAATTAAAAAGAGTAGAAAGGGGATTTAATTAAATAAAGTGATTTATTCAATTAAATGATATGAAAGGTCTAGGTGAATTTAATTAAATAAATTAAATAACTTATTTAATCAAATAGATGAATGTGGATGATTTAATTAAACCGAATTTAATTAAATAGAGGAATGAGAATAAAATGAACATTAAATATTCATTTAGGAAAGTGGTCATTTTTATACTTCTACATTTTGCCCCCCTTTGAAGTGATGTGTGTGCACATGTTGATTCAAACAAAATTGATGTGTTGCCAAAATTTGATTGATGTGATGTCCTGTGTTGAGATGTCGATGTCGTGCCCCAGATTTGATAAATGGTGTTGATAATGCCCCCTCGGGAGATGAATCAAGGATTTTGAAAAAATTGTTGATTTGATAATAGTTTGTATATTTGATCGCATTTAAAAATTTTTGTTTGTGTTTAATGTGTGCCAATTGATTCATCTCCCAAAAAGTGATGTTTGCTAGGGTTAGAAGTGAGAGCATGAGCAAAATACATGCCCCACCCACTAACCCTAATTTACTTTTACCCTATAAAAAGGTGAAAAGTGATTTTATTTGGATCATTTGTGCCTTTTGACTTTTGGTGAGAGTGACATTAGGAGAGTGACAAAATGTCAGTTCCCTATGCTTCACATCGATTCGAGCACGTTTGTCGATGTCGGAGGCCTGCCACGTATGGTCTACTTGTAAGTCATCTAAATTTTTCCCCTTTTGCTTTTTGTTTTGTCGATTTTGATCATGTTTTTGATTTTTTGGGTCAGATTATCGCGGTTTAGTGCATCGGGTCTCATATGTAGTGCATACGATAAAATCGTTAGTGTGTAGGGTTTAAAAACTAGGGTAGCATCTAGGTGATGTCAGATAGTGCATCGCAGGTGTAGGGTAGCGCATAGGGTAGGTTAGCGCATAGGGCCAATAGGGTAGCGCATGCAGGGAACATGGTAGCGCATCAGGTAACCTAGTGCATAGGGCTAACAGGGTAGCGCATGTAGGGAATAGGGTAGCACATAGGGTAACCTAGCACATAGGGTAAAGGCTTTAGCACGTAGCTAAGTTTAGTTAGCACATAGGTGGCATCTTAACGCGTGCGGGAAATTTCTTAGCATGTGGCCAGAAAACATAGCTAGAAAAGAAAGGAAAGGTGATGTTGCGAGGGAAAAATAGATGAAGGAAGATGGGTTGGGGTGGGTAGGTTTCTGCCAAGTGTTCCTGGATGGGTTGTTTAGCCAATTTTGTGTCTGCTATGCTGATGCATGATTTTTTGATAGATGTTTGAATTTTCTTTTGCTGTTGAAGTTCCAAGCTGACTGATTTGAATGATGATCCTGATTTTCTGTTGATTTGGATTTTTGATTTGATTTCTCGATATGGATGTTGATATTCAATATGAAACTTGTTTTGATTGTTGTTGTTTCAAGTTGATTGAATTTTGATTTCGATATGGATTTGATTTTCGATATGAAACTTGATTTGATTTTTGTTGTTTCAAGTTGATATGGGATGTTGATTTCGATATGGATTTGTTTCAAGTTGATATGGAATTTTTCTTTCGATATGGATTTGATTTTCAATATGAAACTTGATTTGCTATGGATTTGTTTTAAGTTGATATGGAATTTTTCTTTCGATATGGATTTGATTTTTGATATGAAATTTTGCTTTCGATATGGATTTGTTTCAAGTTGATATGGAATTTTTCTTTCGATATGGATTTGATTTTTGATATGAAATTATGATTGGATATATTAGATAGATGTGGGAACTGATATTTGGATTTGTTTTGTTTGTTAGAGGAATGACTTGGTGTTCTTCAGTCAGGAGAGCGATTTCTGAGGCCATGGTCTCTGATTCTGCGATTGACACAAGTGGATAGAGATATCATTGAGAGATGTGGGTTGTCTTCTTTGTTGGACATGCCTTGGTATGTCATTAACCAAGGTTTACTGACATCATTGGCAGAGAGGTGGCACAATGACACCAACATCTTTCACTTGGCTACGAGCGAGATCAAAGTCACTCCAGAGGACTGTTCTCGGATTCCTGTGGTAGGGGCATTATTGCCTTATGAGCAGACCAAGGAGGATGGGATAGAGGTGCTTCATCGGATTTTCCATGATGAGCATATTTGCGGATATGAGATCCCTTGGCAGGAGTTCATAGGCTTTGATTACGCCCCACTACCATCAGTATTAGCAGGTTTTGTAGGTGGCTTCCTGTGTCCTAACTATAGGTCGAAGGGATTGGCAGTGGGATGGGGGTTGGTTCTGGAGGATATGGTGACACAGGGTCATCGGTTTGCTTGGGGGTCGTGTATGTTGGTCTATCTGTACAGAGATTTGCATTAGGTGGTATACTTAGGATACAAAAATTTATCAGTTGGGGTCACATTGTTTTAGGCGTGGGCTTGTGAGCACATTCTCGCAGTGAGGTCACTTGCAGACAGGGATAGGCTAGTTTGTTGGGCCTATGTATATGGATACATAGGGATAGTTGTCCAGCACAAGCTGGGAAAGCTAGAGCATTGGAGGAGAGTGCTGGATGACATTGATACGGTTATCTGGAGACCATATATGGAGTGCGAGGTGTGGGCAGAGGATGGGCTAGAGATGCCTTATATATACATGTCACTATTTATGATAGGGCAGACACCTTTTGTCATTGAGAGGTTCTTGCACAACCGAGTTCAACGGCAGTATGGTCGACAACAAGGCATACCGCAGGGAGCATGCTTATATGCTCATCAGAGGCAGGATGTGCCAGAGTGGAGTCCAACCATTGATAGTGCAGTGGCAGTGGAGGAGTACATGCATTTGGCCAGACAGATATGGGACTATGGGTATGGGGTGGTAGATGCAGGGATGACAGTGGAGTTTGCAGTGCTCTTCATGGCTCATGTTGTAGCATGAATATCTGATCCAACAAAGATGATTCCCACTTTTGATGATGAGGAGGATGAGCAGCCCAAGAGGCTAGGGAGACGAAGAGAGGAGGGAGAGGATCTTGAGGAGGGATTTGGGGATGGTGGAGGGGATGGCGGGGGAGATGGTAGGGGAGGTGGTAGAGGGAGATGAAGAGATAGAGGAGGAGATGGAGGAGATGGAGGGAGGAGAGGAGGTGGAGATGGAGGGAGGGTTGGAGTAGTCAGATGAGTAGTTGGTGAGGGAGGGAGGGGAGCTTTGGTGGTCAAAGTTGGTGGAGCTGGCTGAGCAGGTGAGGTTATAGCAGATGTGGGTGGTATGGATGAGTTTAGGCATCCGACCCAAAGGAGGAGATCAGATGTGCTACCTCCACCGATGCCTAGGACAGGGACAGGGATAGGGGGTACCACGACATAGGTACCTATTCAGATGCGAGTACCCACCCATCGAGAGGATGCACAGATTAGATCCTTACAGTTGTTAGTGCAGCAGCTTTAGGCATAGGTATTGGTGCAACAACGCCAAATTACACAGGTTACCATAGAGAAGGATGAAGAAGTTGAGGAAATACAACCTCAGAGATCCCAAGAACACCTGCATGCAAATACCTATTACAAGAGAAGAATGGAGGCACATAAAGGAAAAAAGCATAAATGCTCTGAAGAAGAAGATTATCATTCAGAAAGGGAATCAATTAAATGAACAAGTACAATACAATCCTTATAAAAGGATAATAGAAACCCTAAAGATATGCAACTCTAAAGAAACCCTAAAGGGATAATATAGGTTTGCACATAATAATTAATAAAAGAATTAATTATTATGCACCTAAAGTTAGCTTAAGTGTAAAAGAGATAAAGAGAACTTAAATAATTAAACAAATATTGTTTAATTAATCAAATAAATACTCAAATACTCTAACACCCCCCCTTAAGCTAGACTTAGGGAGAAGATAAAACCTAGAACAACTACTGAAAGCAATAAAGATGGGTCCCGACAACAAGGCCTGATCAGGTACCCAAATACAATGAAATCTCTATAAACTGGAGAAATAAAGAAAACCACATGGGAACAAAATTCTACTCCAAAAAGAGATGGAAAAGAACACCACTGAAGCATGAAGAACCTGCAAACTCTGTCAAAGAATAACTGCTGAGCTGAAGAACCTCCACTAAAATAGAACATGACTAGGTAGAGAAGACTATAATCTATATGAGTGCCCTCAAATGACACTACTCGAGTCAGAAGGCAAACAAGGCAAACAACTGAAATCGAAGATACAGATGGTATGAAAATACCAAAGCCTGAAGAGCTAATCAATCAAACCATGGAAGCATTAGAACCAATAGGACAAACCTTCCCATAATGCTAAAGAGGGAGAGGGACAAGAACACTGAAAAGAATGGCCAACAAGAACTACATGACAAAGAACCAGGAGCATCAAGGGTGCATAGAAAGTACATAGTGTCATGGAAGGAACACTCACTTGACACACATCATGAGGTGAATGTTGTGGAAGGAACACTCACTAGACAATGGTAGATGGAAAACAAGGCAAACATCAACCTCCTCATGGCACTTTATAAGTAGTGCATGTACAACAAGGCACAAGATGTGCAAGATCCCAAGTAAACAATGCATGATGGCACTTTATCTCAATGCGTTTGCATAAATACAAGTTACAATGATAAGAAGACTGGAAATAGAAACGAGAACCAAAATAGAGACATCTTACCCAGAGAAGAGATCCCAGGACCTGAAACAACCAAGATATCCACCAGAGTGCTGAAAAGAAAAAAAAACTGAATAAAATATGCATGGAGCAAAATCTAGAAATAAAACTCATATGGCTAGAAAGTGCACAGAACAAGCTTTCCAATGATATAAAGTTTTCAAAAAATGAAGTTCAGATGCTCATTCTATGGCTCCCGGAGTGCTAAAAAGAGACCCCACTTTGACTGGAAAAAAACACAGTCAAACAACAAAATTGGAAAAAACTACCAACATGACAAGGTCCAGCTCATAACCAACTTTCTGACGTCTATTCATTTCGAAAAAATGACTCCGTATTCCCAAGATATGACCAAAAAAAAAAAAACCCTCTTTTTGGACATAAAAAGGGTTAAATTTTTTTTTAAAAAAATTATTATATAGGTTTGCACATAATAATTAATAAAAGAATTAATTATTATGCACCTAAAGTTAGCTTAAGTCTAAAAGAGATAAAGAGAACTTAATTAATTAAACAAATATTGTTTAATTATTCAAGTAAATACCTAAATACTCTAACACCCCCCCTTAAGCTAGACTTAGGGAGAAGCTAAAACCTAGAACAACTACTGAAAGCAATAAAGATGGGTCCCGACAACAAGGTCTGATCAGGTAACCAAATACAATGAAATCTTTATAAATTGGAGAAATAGAGAAAACCACGTGGGAACAAAATTGGATTTTTTAATAATGATTTTTCAAATGAATTTCTCAAAATTCGTGCCAAAAATGTCCAGAACCCAAATTTGTCAAAATTTGACAAATTTTATGTGGAAATGGGGGGGTTTTGGGCGTTCTGAGCTCAACGGTGAGGTCCGTTTGAGTCCAAAATGATCAAAAACAAAATAGCTACCCCAGATCCAATAAAAAACTCTGAAAAAGTTTGAAACCCTCCTCCAAAAAATCTTCTGAAAAATCAGGAACAAGCAGCAACAGATGTAGGCTCTGATACCATGAAGAAGTTGAGGAAATACAACCTTAGAGATCCCAAGAACACCTACATGCAAATACCTGTCACAAGAGAAAAATGGAGGCACACAAAGAAAAAAAGCATAAATGCTCTGAAGAAGAAGATTATCATTCAGAAAGGGAATCAACTGAATGAACAACTACAATACAATCCTTATAAAAGGATAATAGAAACCCTAAAGATATGCAACCCTAAAGAAACCCTAAAGGGATAATATAGGTTTTCACATAATAATTAATAAAAGAATTAATTATTATGCACCTAAAGTTAGCTTAAGTGTAAAAGAGATAAAGGGAACTTAAATAATTAAACAAATATTGTTTAATTAATCAAGTAAATACCCGAATACTCTAACATGGGATACAGTGATGGAGTGCTTAGGTCGAGTAAAGGTTCGAGCGGATAGCCTGGAGAGAGTGGCAACTGGTGGTTCTGTGAGAGACACATTGAGAGAGATGCAGTATGTAGCCAAGGAGGCTGAGTACTACAGGCGTCTATATGAGGAGGTGGTTCCTAGAGATCACAGAGCTCCGAGCTATACTGTGGTGAGATCCAGTCGATCCAGGTAGACTCTTTCGGGGACAAAGAGCAGAGTTGTGACCGGGTCGTCTCGACATGATCCACCCAAAGATCCAGGTGCTGGGACATCTTCCACTAGACCATCAGCCTCAGGAGATAGTCATACCTAAGAGACTTTGTCTCTATTGTATTTTGATCATTGTGTTGTATTTGAACAGACATGACATCTTTTATATATTTGATCACTTTTAAGATATATAGATGACACCGATTTTCCGATCCACATGTGATGTGTTTTTTTATGGATGATGATTTATGCATTGATGTGATGGTTTTATGATGATGATGCAATGCTTAGATAAATACGTTTGATTTGATTTTGATAGATATGATTGTATGATTCATGATGCAATGCGATGTGATTTGTAAGATGTATGATAATGATTTGCTATGAGATGTATCTTGAGAATGAGATGTATGATAATGATATGCTATGAGATGTATCTTGAAAATGAGATATATGATAATGATATGCTGTGACTAAATGCAAATTTTTCATGATATGCAACTAATTGGTAAAATGATATGCAACTAATTGATCATCCTTATTCTGTTGTTTGTCATTCTCGAATAGTCACATGTTTTTGCTTTCTTTGTATTGATCATCATTGAGTTGTTGATATTTTGAAAATTTATACTAGCATAATGGTCTAATTGAACCATAATGACCTGAGAAAAATTTACATGATTTTTGATATTGCAAGATGGCACAAGCATCGAGGTATAATTGAACCAAGACGACCTGAGTGTTTCTTGTATATAAACAGATAATATTTAACCATTTGTATGCACAAAGTGGAACAATGTCTTCAGTGATATGTTTTGAATCACGTCTCGAGACAAGTCTTTGCACAGTATAAATGATCGCCTCACAGACATAAAACTAAAAAAATATTGGAGTTCCCAACCACTTTCTCTAGCTCGATGTATTGTTGAGAAAATTTAGGGGATCCAATAATTCAAAAAGTTCAAGGGCAAAAAAATTCAAAAATTCATGCCAGATGTAAACAAATTATACTTCAGAAAATCATCCATCATGTGTTTTAAAGTTGTTAATTGGATCAGTTGTTGTTTTCTTGGCTGCTGGAGTTTTTTCTTGACAAGATTTTCTTGGCATGCTGCGATTCTTGCTTGCTTGTTTGCTGAAATTTCCTTGAAGTTAGAAGAATGTTGCCCCTAGTTATAGATACTGATTGATGTGGATATGTACAGTGATTACTAAGCTATGGTGGGATATGACAAACTGATATTCAGATAAGAAAGGACAATGACTATGCTAAGTATGTCCTGGATAATACTATTTTGATAAAGTGTTGGGCGATGGCCAGGGTTTTTTGACTTCTGATAAAAATATATGAGCAAAGAAAGATAGGGGAGTTGTTCCCTCACAAGTAGCACCTGTTGCCAGGTTTTCACCATTTGTTTTTATTGCACCTTTTTCTTGTTTTGATTTTTTTGTATTTTTCACTTTTTCTGTGCATTAGACCACTCAAGTATAGTATTTCTTCATATGGATGTTGTTGGTTGGTTCGTTGAGCACATCTCCTTCTGAAGTGGTTAGCTGATAAGCATTTAATCCATAGGCTGAGATGATGACATAGGGACCCAACCAGTTAGGTTCAAACTTTCCCTTCTTTTCTCGATCCTATTGATTTCTGGGATTTTCTTTGAGCATGAGATCACCGACTTTAAAATGTCATGGGATGACTCTGTGGTTGTAGCTTCTACACATGCGTTGCTGGTATGCTTTGAGGTGATTATAGGCATGTTGTCATTTTTCATCCAGAAGCTCTAGTTCTTGCAATCTGTTTATGCGATACTCCTCATCTGGAATGAGACCTTTCAAAGATACTCTGAGTGATGGGATTTCTACCTCAAGAGGTAAAATTGCTTCTGATCCATACACCAATGAATATGACATAGCTTCTGTAGGTGTCTGGATGCTAGTTTTGTATGCCCAAAGTGTCAGATTGATTTGCACATGCCAATCCTTTCCTGCATCATTTACTATTTTCTTGAGGATTTTCAATATTGTTTTATTTGATGACTTGGCTTGACCATTCCCCTTTGGGTAGTAAGGTGTAGA